>NW_019525022.1:808172-845946 GCF_002814215.2 Seriola lalandi dorsalis
GGAGCTCCATGGTTTAAATCCCGCACATGCAAATTATAAGTAAACATCTTGGCGTTCCACCAAAATGGAAGAATCCAGATTAAAACTATAGGAAGGCCCACTGTGATGCCAGAGCCGCCTAATACTCAGCATTTAAAGTAGCTGCAATTAAATCTCTTGTTAAAACGCCTACTCTTGATCCAGGTGTGTTAGCCAGCTACAGACCTGTGTCTACCCCTCCTTTCCTCTCTAACACCATCCAGAAAGCAGTCACCAGACAGTTGTGTGACTTTCTACAGGACAACAGTTTTTCTGAGGATTTTCAGTCAGGATTTAGATGCATTGTAGCACAGACAGCACAGGTGAAAGTCACAGAGGACTTGCATCTGTACTTGTGTTGTGAGATCTTATTGCTGCATTTGATACCATTGACCATCTTATCCTGTTACAGTGACTGGAACATTGAATTGACGTTAAAGGAACTGCACTAAGCTGGATTAACTTCTATTTATCTGATCGATTTCAGCCTTTTTATCACCTACGTAACATTTTAAAGCTCAGGCACATGCTTTTTCTAAACAATGCAGAAAAGTATTCCATGCTTTTATAACTTCTAGGTTGGATTATTGCAATTCCCTATTTTCAGGCTGCCCCAACGCGTCTATAGACTGTCCAGCTGATTCAAAATGCTGCAGTGCGAGTACTGACACGGAAAGAGATCATATCTCTCCTGTGATTGCTTCTCTGCACTAGCTCCCTGTAAATTCCAGAACCTCCTCACCTATACAGTTGTTAATGGTCAGGTTTGCCTGAACCATCTCTTAGTTATGTTGCTGTAGGCATAGACCACCTGGGGGGGTATTTCTACCTCCAGAGCTACAGAGTCTAGTATTAATATTGTTGTTATTACTGTACATCTCTATTTGGAACTTGCTTTATGCTACGTTCTTTGTCCTCAGTCTCTCTCTCGCTTTCTCTCTCTCGGCCGCCCACCATGAGTCCGGTTCTATTCACAGTTTCTACTGTGAAAAGGGAGTTTGGAGTCTGAATTATTAAGACTCACAACACCGCATTCGGAAGCAACACCAAGTTTAAGAGAAGCAGCCAGTGCATCTTTTCCCAACACAGGAGCCATTTTGAATTTTGAGCTCATATATGAACAAGACCTCACAACTTCTGAAGTGAACTCTGTGTTCAGCATGTATTTTTTATTTTAGCTTGTAAATTTGAATTTCAACATTTTTGAGCACTTGACGAGCTGGTTGAAAAGACACTATGAACTGAGAGCTAACTGAGAGCTATCCGGTAGCATCATAGACTGTATATAAAGATGGACGTAGCCTCCGTGACGTCACCCGTAGGTTTCTGAAGAGCAGTTTTGAAGCGTAAACTGCCTAACTCCTAGCTAATCCAAAATTGGGCAAAGAGGTGGGGCAGATACTAATACTAGAATTTCAAAAAAGGCACAAGCACCACAAACGTAGCTTGGAAATCATGTTCAGTTAGTAAATTAACCAATAAGTCAAATTATCTGTCAGATATTTCATGAAAAAACCTAAAAAAGGCACAAGCACCACAAACGTAGCTTGGAAATCATGTTCAGTGATTGGAATTAGCTGAGATGATGCAGAGCAGACAGCTAGCGGCTAGACATTGAGCAGCTAGCCAACTGTGACGGCACCCACCTGTCACTCAAAGTAGCCCCGCCCTCAATTATGCATAACTTTAAGGCTTAATAAAATTATCAGTTACAGTTGTCATGAAGGTGGAAATCAACCATAACTACAACAACTATCTTTTGTGCCAGGCTGTAAACATGTTTATTTGTGCTGTAAAGTTGGGTATTTTAACATGGCAGTCTATGAGGATTGACTCACTTTTGGAGCCAGGTTCAAGTGGTCATTCCAGGAACTGCACTTTGCCTTTGTTGGCTTCATTTTTCAGCCCCAGAGATTGGTGCTTGGGTAGCATGCTAGCTTAAGGCATCCTGCAATCCTGTCAAACTAGCTGGCTTGCTCACTGCCAACTAGCAAGTTAGCCTGTTTGCTAACCGCATAATAAGTCAACACTGTGTTGGCTGGTGCGATACAGCTAATTACCCAGCTCTCCATTCCTGTGAGGATGAGCCATCTCAGCATAGCACAAATTCATGTCTCAGAGTTGAAGTAAAAACTAGTTAAACTAACTGTAGCAGTAAAGATATTTTCATAAAGGCTTTGGTGTGACAAAGTGTCAAAATAATTTTTTAAAGGAGAAGGAATTTTCTATTGTCCATGATGCTACAAACGACCGTTTATTATTTTTGTTTTGTTGGCTCTGCTTCTGATACGTCTTACAGGAATGTAGCCGCACATGTGTATGGCTGCAGCTGTGCTCTCTTTCACTGCCAGTTCAGCTTTCCAGACTTCATGCAAAGACATGAGCACTGTGTGTATATTGTGTGGAGTTTTGTGTGTGTGTGTGTGTGTGTGTGTGTGTGTGTGTGTGTGTGTGTGTGGTGGGTATCTAGACACAATAGGATCCAACAGATGTCTCTGTATCTCTTTCTCCTTCTCTTCCTTTTCATTTGTCTCTGCAGTACGTAGGTGGAGCTCACCAGCTGAGACAGACGGAGGGTGAATAAAACAAGAAAATGAGAGCAATGTGCCTCAACCATTTTGCCATCATGTTGATTAATTCTCCTCTTAAGACCATGGAGATTTTTTTTTCTTGTTGTTTCTCAAGCACCAACAGCAACACGGCATTTTTATTCCATCTTCCCTGGCGATAGCTCTTCGGAGATCTGGGTCTGTACGCTGCATGCTTCTGATTCTTTCATGAAACAATGCAGATATCTTGGCACACTCATGTTGCACAATATGAAGTCTTCTGAAAAGAGGTGCAAGACCATTTGTTTGAGTACGGCCTTGAGAAAACAAAGTGTGAGCACCTGTGGTTGAGACGAATTGCTTGTGCCTTTACTGCACATTGTGAATAGAGTAATAATGCTCTATATCTTACAGAGAATATGAAGGAAAGCGGTTTATCTGACCACAGGCAGATAAATGTGGTATCATGCCGTCTCCAAAGTTCTCACTACCACACCAGTTGTTTGCATGTGTCTTCAGATCCAAGTCTGTCTCCTGTGGTTTTCTAATGTAACAATTAGACACTATTATTATATGACTAGTGATAATGTAGTTTAGTGCCACCACAGGAACAGTGGATTGTCTCAGCAATGAAGTATGAAGTCCGGATGACCAATAAATTATTTAGACTTGTCAGAGTTGATGTTTTTATTATTTAACCATCTCTCACCAACATTAAACAAACAAGCAGCTCAGGCTTTACTGTTCTGCTGCCTGGCAGATGTGAAATTCAAACATGAAAACAAATAACTGCGTGTCAAAGTGATACCGTACACGTCAATTGTGATAAATATCTGAAAACATGATAATTAAAGTTCATTCACCTGAAGCTTAAGCTGTTCACTTTTAACCATATAATAGAGAATGTCCTGTAAAAAACGAGCCGAGGTCGTTTGTGCAGCAGGTTATTGTGCCCCAAAATTATGCTTTGTTGTTAGGCGACATCTATTGGTCGTACTAATTATGAAAGGAGCAAAGGGAGAAGTGCGGTGACGTAGTAAAAAGAGCGACAAAGTCCATGTCAGGAGGAGGTTGTGGTGGATGGATGGATCAACAAAACGCAGGAATATGACACAGGAGAGCGTTGTCCGATTCCCATGTGAAAGTAGCACTTTATTTTGTTTCTATTATTCATGACCATTCGACAAAGTTAACCATATTGTTATTATTGTAACCATGACAACAAAGATTGTTTAATCTTAAGTAAGTACTTATTTTAACCCAAACCACAATCTTTTCCTAAACCTAACCAAGTAGTTTGAGTGCTGAAACCTCACCAAGCCGTGACTGTTATTATAGTAACCATGGTGACAAAGGTAGGTATGCCTCTCTCTGTACAGTCCTCATGTTTATTATTGTAACTGTGACAACCAAGGTCCAGCTTCGCCTGCTGCTGTGGCGGCGCTATTTCAGGAGACACTCCTATGTGTCGTATTAGAGGGTTGAAAAAAATGACCTGTATAGTTGTTCAGGTTGGAGGACTGGTTGACATGACATGATCTTCATTTGTGTGAGTGAGTTTGTTCAGTTTCCATGGAGATGATCCATTTAGTCTTGGTGGATGTCATGATTTCATCAATCATACTTTTGGGACTTCTCTTCTGCATGTGAACAGATCCATGTATCTGACAACTAAACAAACTCAATCCACCATTAAAAAACCAAGTGTAACAAGTAAAAACATATATAACACAAGACATATCATGAATAAAATAAGTACACAACACCATGACTGAGTATTTCCAACTTGGTACTGCAATGAACCAATGACAGTCTCATAAAAACAGATTCATACAGCCAAGGTTTCATTCGTCACAAACCTAAGGAACCAATCCTGTCAATCTATGGGCATGGAGGGCGGGGCAAAATAAACCTGAAACCTTGTCTGTACAGAGATTGAGAGTTTTGCATTAGCATAACCACTTACACTGTGTCAGCCACCGCTAATTACAAGCCAACAAACAACATAAACAAATAAGTACACAAGATGTTCTGATACGTCTTCTAGTTGCAGATTTTGGTCACAACAAACTCCTGAGTCTAGCGTGAATATCCCAATGAGAAATATTGGGAATGTCTGATCAGGTGCGGGTCTTTAAATCACGGAAAATAATTCTTTCAGGTGGGTGGGCAGGTGGATGATTTATGCATACATGCGGATTCGGATGACATCAGAGCCGAGCATCACTGGTATGTCCTGTATGTAATAAATTCCGCATCCTCAGTTCTATTCTTCGCAAACACTGCTACTGTATTTTGATTTCTTGTTGTTCAGCCGTCAGTGTTATGTTTACTAATGTGCATGTGTTGAGCATGTCTGTGTACGCATACCCCTGACTGTAGTATGTACACATTTACAAACTGTTAAACCTCACATGTCTTTTTACCTGAATTCCTGATACCTAAAGTAAAGTTGTGTCCATCTCCTGCACTGATTGCCCTCCTCTGACTTGCCATCCATTGACAGTGCTTCTCCCTGTCTCTGAACACAAGGTTAGAAACAAACACAGCATTACTCCTCCTCCTCTACTGCTAACGTCTGGACCAGAGCCAGTCTATCCTTCCAAACCCCTCATCCTCCTCCCTCCTCTCATCACAGGCTCCTTGCCTGAAGCCTGGAAGTGCTCCAAGAAGTGATGGGGAGGGTGGTTGCTTGTGACAGAGAAACGCAGAAGCTCTGAGCATTGCTGGGCAGAATGAATGACCCTCAGCCACCCCAAAGCCTGAGGGATTGTTGGCTCACTGATGGCTCTGTTCATGACGTCCAGACACAGATGCTGCAAAAGTTTTTAGGGAGAAGACACAGCTTCCAGGACGGCCCCCAGCAAACCCCAAGGGGGGAGAGAGGAAATGTGTAGGCCATTGCTTCATGCACTGTAAAAAAAAAAAAAAAAAAGCAAGTGACTTACAGTAACCTTTCTTCTGTATATGTTTACTCTGCACTGGTAGAGCATACTTTACAATTTAATATATTTCACTTAGTTTATGTTAATTAAACTTCTTTTGAGAAATATTTATGAAACAAGGAAACTAATCTCCCAATAAGCCAATAAGAAACCTGCTTATAGCAGCACCAAGTAACTGGTTAGACTCCAGAAAACACTGACGGTTGCCTCACTAAACTACCCTGCATACAATATTCATGTTTAACATCACAGGAGATTAAAATCCTTGAGGCAATTAATCATTCAGGACTTTTCCCGTGACACAGAGCTGAAGGCCAGAAAACCAGCAAATGTTTTCTTCTTGAGTTTGAGTGTTAATTGAACTGTGTAACTGGAGTACATGACCTTGACACTTACACTCCTAATGTGAATTACGCATGTTTTCCAAGAGAGTGTAAGCCAATAGCAACAAAGGCAGGCACTAGTGAAATCTCATGACAAAAATGTGGTGGTTGATTTGCCACCAACTCATGTATCACCCTGAATGTAGTGATTTCAGTGCCCCAGTCAGTTGATTTAATAATGACAGAGCCAACTCACATTACACACAATTAGCTTGTCAAGTGGTGGGAAGCTGGTGAGGGATCACATCCTTGTCACACTGTGTAAGTGACTACGACTAACTGGTCAGGGCATCAGCATAGACAAAGGTTGGGTAGAGATGGAATAATTAGTTGATTGATTGCTTAGTCAATTGATAAAAAATAAAACAGCAACTATATTGATAATAAAAAATTATCTGATGCCAGCATTTGCCACTTTTCTTTGTGCTATGATAGTAAATAGGAAAACCTTCTGATACAACCCATAGGAGTGTCTCCTGAGATAGTGCCTCTACGGCAGTAGACGTGCTAGACCTTTGTTGTCATGGTTACTATAATATGACCAATGCCTGGTTATGTTTTTGGTTTAGGTTGGGTTTAAATAAGTTCATCCTCAACATTAGATGATCTTTGTTGTCATGGTTACAATGATAACAATGCGGTTAACTTTGTCAGTCATAGATAATAGAAAAAACATAAACTGATACTTTCACATTGGAATTGAACACCGCTCTCCTGTGTCATATTCCTGTGTTTTGCTCACCCATCCATCCACCACAACTTCCTCCTGACATAGACTTTGTCATCTTTATACTACGTCTCCGCATTTTTCCCTTTTCTCCCATCATTGTTACTGCCGCCGCTAGATGCTAACAACAAAAATCTAACTCTGGGTCATCGTAACCTGCTGCACAAATTACGTATCGGCTCGTTTCTTACAGGAGGAGGGTCTCCAGAAACCATACTGCGACAAAAAATGGAAAAAGCTGAAATACCTGAACAAGCTGAAAGTCATTCAATTTTTGATTTTGAAATTTTTAGCACCACTTTAGAGAGAAGGAACGCAGGTTTGGATGAATACAAAGCTCAGAGTGCATTCAATAACAAGTTTTTCTTTATATGATATCTGCATTTGGAAAGCACAGAATGCTTAATGGTCAAAAAATCTAATTCAGATGGTCAAAATCGTTGTTTAATACACATTAACACACATTAATCTGAGCTCAAAATAAAATCACTTGTTAGGTTTTCAGTCTTTTTGCAGTGTGTCCATCTGGCCCCACTGAGCACTGCGAGAGAAGCTGATGATCGAGCCCTCCAATGGCACTGGGCCTTGCCCAGCAGGGCTTTGTAACAGAAGTGGCCCAGTCCTGTTTTGTCTGACCCATAATTCACTGGGGCAGCCTCAGAGATAGTGAATGTCCCTGCCAGAAACCATGAAAAAAAACACCATGCTAAACCAAGTGTACCACATAAAGGAGACAAGGAGCTGTATCAAGAGGACAAACAGCCATGTGAAATTGCAGTGTGAGAAAAAAAAAGATGAAACCACACAAATGCATCCTGGAATAGATGTCTTAAAAGGAGCAGACATGTGAACCATTTCCACACAAAGACACCAGTGACGGCCTCCACTCACTCATCCTTAATACATTCCAAACACCACCAGCTCCCTGAGGAAATAACATGTTCATTCAGTTCATTTCAACAGTATGCGTAGAGACGGAGGATTTGTACAGCTGTGGGCCTGTCAGAAACGATGCGCTCCATAAATGGGTTAATGATTAGTACAGTTGACTTAAAGATGCTGCATTAGTGTTGAAAATTTCTGAAAACTATAATCAGATTTGGTCTTTTAGCTCTGACTGATTCCTGACCTCTGAATCATGGTTTGTTCAGTGATTCTAGGTCTGATGTTGTGTCCACTGACACCTGTTTCCCCTGAATGAAAAACATCAAGTCAATCAGAGCTTTGTAGGTGGGATTTTAAAATGGGGAAATCATCTCCCTGTTCCAGAGCTAGAAAACTAGTAACAGAAAAAGTGACTCAAAAATGCCATCAAAACAAACAAAAAATATATACTCACATATTTCAACACAATATGAGCCCACTAACCAAATAGGTACGAGGGTCTGCAAATGCAAATGGCTGCAATGTTTTCTTCTTTGAAAGACAACTGAGGCCTCACAACATCGTGACAAAAAGACAAGCTTCATAATTTTTTGTCTTCTCTCGCCTAGTTTGACAACTTCTGTGATGTGCTCGTTGATGTTGACCTGTAAGAGCGCAGCTCTTCATACACATATCTAAACATAGTGGAGCAAAAGAGGAAAGATGATGTTTGTGCTGTCAGGTGGCTACAGGAGCTTATTTATGCCACCATGGCCTAAGGGATAGTTGCTTCCTCGTTACAACAAGAAAATCTTTACAAATTATATGAAGATATTTCATGTTATTATGATATATTATTATGACACTACACAGGATAACCAGTATACACACAGAAATAGAGTGCCGCAGGAATGAGTCCTAAACCCGTGAAATTAGTTAGCATTTTAGCACCTCCAGTTCCCTCATCTGGCCATCAGGCCAAGGGTTTTTTGAATGGGTTTTTGGTTAGACATTTGAAATAAGGTCTGTGGTTAACACGAGCTCAAGACTTTTTCACGTTTTATTTTATGACATAAAATACGTCAGTAAATACCCCAGTCATGATTTTTTTTTTAAGCTTTTACCACTCTTAAACAATTCTAACATTAGCTTTTTACTTCTGGTGATTGTCTTAGGCTTCAAAAATCATAAAGTGGGGTTCATCTGTGAAGATTATCCTGCCAAACAAAACTTGTCAGTATCATAAATTTTTGTGAGCCACAGAGTTTATTTCCGCAGTAATGCAGTAATCCAAAAGCCAATATAAAAATCCCATTTACTTTTTGTCGAGGGAATCGGGATGATGCTAACATTCGGGTTGGCCTACAAGAATAAATCATCCCTGCAGCATTATATGGATGGATGTTGCTTCAATCAGCTGTGTCCCAAGCATATAAAATGAAAAAAAGCAAATTAAATAAATTCAAACTATTCATTATAGTTTCTTGTTTCGACAACATACCATCTTTTCACATTATACCGAGAAACAGTTGTTGTTTAATGAGATACTGTGATTTTGTGATATAACAGGATAAAGTGATATGTTGTTGAAAAAAGTCATTTGGTATCTAGTAATAATGACAACATGAAAAATATCTAGTTATAATATAAAAATGAGAAAATCTTCTCATTTTAACAACAAACTGAGCAAATGGTTTTGTCATGGTGGCAGCAAGATGTTGCTTTCTGCAATATCTGTACTATAGTACTGATAAGGTAGTTCCATTAGATGTAAATCATGAGGTCCAAAATCATTCAACTCACCATTCCAACAGTGAAGTCGGCCCCTGGTACCGTCTTCCTCATCCTCTATATATCTGATTGAGTTCCCATCCTGGAGGACAATGTATTGTATAGTGGGATTTCAGTCTGGGTATCAGGCTGCATCAGTGTCATGCTGCTGTAGATCCTGTTTCTTAGGCTCCCGTCATTTAGGATGCAAACTTGTGTTCATAGACCACTGGAGATGCTGTAGCACACAATATGTAAACCACAGATAATAGCTGTTTGTTTGTTTGTGTGCGAGAGCGGCAGCAGCAGCAGTCTGAGTACAAACAGTGCAGACAGACCACCGAGCTTTGAAGAAAAGCTCTCCCCTGTGAGCCGGCCAGCTGTATATCACTGAATCAAAACAGTCTGTCTCTCACACACTATCTCATCTGTTTCTGTCTCCCTGTCTGTCTGCTCATCATTCTGTCTGTTTATATCCTCTTATCTCTTCTTCACTGAGCGCCTGCCTCTTAGTATGCATCAAGATCTATCCAGGGGTGGAAAGAATACTTGAAAATTGTACTCAATTGAAAGTACTGTTATTTTAAAGAAATATAATTGTACTGTGTAAAAATTGAGAAAATCAGGTAAAGGTACAAAGTACGTCAGTTGAAATGGGGTACACAGTTTTTTTTAAATTAAAGAACATCTTTATGCTTCCAGGTGTATATGCAGGCGTATATGCATTAGTATTTCAATGCATATACTGTATGCCATTCCTAGGTGAGTACCTCACTGAAGGCAACAGAAACACAGGAATACCTTGGCAGGTGTCCACAGACTTTATGAAGCAATATGATGCTGCATAAATCAAGCAGCAGAAAAGGTGGAGATATAAGACTATGTTTCCAAGCAACAAAGTAGTTGTTGATGTTGTCCTTTCTACTGTGAGTTACAACAATCATTTGTGGCACACACCTGTCTGAACGTCACTCTGTGAGTAAAGCCAACTTCTCTGGTTGTTCATAACCAGTCCACTCAGCCTCTCTGTCTCACTGTGCTCCTCCGAGTTTTCAAACTGAGCTGAATGATCTCTGCAGTAACAACAGGGACTATAAAAAAAAAAAAAAAAAAGCAGAAAGGCGATGAACACCTCACTGACGGTAGATGTGAACGTAGAAGTCACAGCTGAAGGATCCACCGTCAGTTTTAGCATTTAGCCATTTAGCCATGAAATCCTACACACTGGTCCTTTACGTCAGTTAAGGTAGATGAAACCTTTTTTTTCACATATGCCGATGTAGTACTAACCTTAATCATGGCAGTAACAACAGATCGGTGAACCAATCAGAAGACTCTGAGCCTCTCTTCTGATTGGCTGGCTGTTTTCTGACTGACCGAATGAAAATAAAGCAGATTTCAGGTAAACACTCAGAGAAACCAAATCCTGCAAGGTTGGATGGTGGGTCCAGGTTTGGCTGGGATTGATGCATGGCTGAGAGCGGTGACTGCTTTGTTGTGACATCACAAAGTTACAGAAGGCCTGACGACTCATTTTAAGGCTCAGTTTCTGAATACAGGCTGAGTGCATTTCTCTGTGGACTGAGCTCTTTGATACTTTCACAGTATTAATTTAGAATCTAGACCTGCTTTGTAATCAAAAAAGACATGGAAAAATTCAATTTATACAATATGGGACCTTTT
This sequence comes from Seriola lalandi dorsalis, assembly GCF_002814215.2. NCBI lineage: Eukaryota > Metazoa > Chordata > Actinopteri > Carangiformes > Carangidae > Seriola > Seriola lalandi. The sequence goes on from NW_019525022.1 coordinate 819,112, forward strand.
AATTAAAAAAAAAAATCATTTTGTGCTCATGTTTAAAAATATAAAGTACACAAAAATAACGACTTTGTTATAGTAACGTATCCACCACTGGATATATCATCATAAAACTGTGTACACAATATTGAATTTTATATTAGTGTTTCTTTAATTCAAACTTATAGTTGACATTGTATTGATGTTGGTGCTGCTATGACTGGCTCGTCATCTGTGAGCCCACCACCTAACCCTATTCCCTCTCCCCACACTAATCTACTCTCGTCCTTAATCCAGCTCCTCTCCCTCTCGATGGGAAATCCACTGCAGCTCAGAGACAGGTCTACACATGCCCCCCAGATTCTCTTTCTTACACACTCTGCGGGGTATCTGGCTTTATGGTCATGGGAAATTCTTATAACCATGCCTTGAAATTTTGCTGTCTGCTCTCTAATTGTTGGAATATAATCTAACAATTAAATCATTTTCCTACCATATTTTTTAACCTCCTAAAACCCGAACTCTTGCATGGCGTGCATTTTTAATTTCTCTTTGCTATTTAGGCTGATTGGGACCTAAGAAAAATGATGTCCACATATAAGGACATTAGTTTTAAATTTCGATTACTGAGTGGCAGTATAATATCCTCATATGGGGTCACCAGGCCCTTGTTGAGAAAAAGTTAGTGTTGTGGTCTAGAGAACCCAAAATGTGAGGTCCACATATGTGGACGCCAGGTCCTAGGAAGTTAATGTGTATTTACACCAATATCATACTTTTTATTTTCATCTTTGCGCCATGCAGTAAACGGAAAAACCTAAATAACATAAATTTTTGCTGTGACCAACACTCACCTTTAAAGCAGCAACAGTTCTGCTCGTCTCCTCTTCCAGTTTCCTCCTTGTTTTTTCAGGTAGCTGGCAGGAAGTTCGTTCCAGCATCTTGGAGAACCTGCCACAGTTCTCCTGTGGATTTCGGTTTCAGACCATCTGTTGCAGGAATTCTTTCTTGTCTCTTGTCTTCTTGGCTCTGGCGTGTGTTTAGGCTCATTGTCCTGCTGCAGAATGAGTCCAGGACCAATCAGACGCCTGCCTGATGATTATTTTGTGATGGATAAAAATGTAAACATCTAAAGTGCCTAAAACTTTTTCAAAGTACTGCATCTGTCTCAAAAGCATCTTTCCAGTGTCTCTTTAAGTGTGCCATGGCCAGACTTTGCATTCACTGACACCTTCAGGTTGGCGTTGTGGGTCTGTCTGTCCATCTGTCCAACTTTGTTCCAGAGTAAGACGGAACTACAGCCTCTGGCCATATTGACAGTAACTTTGCTGTGGACATTCATGGCCTCAGGAAGATGGTTCCCTTTGGGTTTAGTGACCTTCCTGAACTTTTCTTCTTACCACCCTTCCCATTACATGAGCTTTTGTGTTACACTTCCCTCCGGTCTACAACAGTATCACCGAAGGCGAATTCATGGTTTCCACGTACATGTGCCTGCGAGAGTGATGTACATTATATACATTTCTGCCCAAGTCCATGAGTGTTTACACCAAAAGCATGTCAAGTAAAGGATGTTTGTACTGTGTATTTCTATGGTGGCCCTGAGAGCTCAACACACTGCAACTTAAGAAAACACATGCATTAACCATGATGCCATCAAACCGTCCTATGTGAACAAGAACAATGTGCAGAAAATGTTATGGAAATAATGGCAGTGGTTATCACTGCATGGACCAGTGTGTTGGACAGATGAATCAGTTGACTGACTGCCATCATTACACACCAGTGCTTCATATAGCATATAGTTCTGGGACGTCTGAGTAGTGAATGCAGTGCGTAGGAGGGGGAAGGGTTTGCATGCTGCACAGCTGGTCTGTAATTTCACTTTACCCACTGTTATCTTTGCCCGTTATGCTTGTGCGACTGTTGACAATTACTGTGTTTTCATTCACATGCTATTTACCCACTCCACCATCGCTCTCCAATTTCTTTTGGTCCTTCAAGCATTCGTGGCTCATTGTCTGTGTTCCCCTTTTCAATCTGTTTGCCTTTTCAGTCAGATCTCCACCCTCTTTTATCCTTTCTTATCTATGTCTTTTCAATTCTTTACTTCTGAACTGTTCTCACTCTTTGCTTCTTCTCCTCTCCATACTGCAGCAACATTTAGGTAGTGGAATTCTCCATATGACCAGTTTCTATACAGCTGATAGATTTGGGAATGAAATGGCTTTATTTTTATTATTGTGTATAAATCTTCATTCTGAATCCGTCACAATCAGTCAATTGTCATATTTTCGTTCAGTATGCTGTCTTTCACATCCAGTGGGTGGAAACATTGGAGTCAGTCACCTCTGTTTGCTCCATGAACTCTGACCTCTGAGTGTAGAGCCTCACCTTCACAGAGTCGACTCCCCTCCCAGGGGAGTCGGAGCAAAGTCACATCAATTAGACAGCTCTGGTTGTTAATTAGCTGGTTAATGCGTCACAGGGACAGGAGGAGGAGGAGGATAGAAACACATTTTCACTGGCTCGTCTTTCTCTTTCCCATCAACTGGAAGACTCATTCAGCCATGTGCATCCTTTTACAAAGCTTACACTGATGTCATGAGAGGACAAAAATGCCTGCATCCAAAAAAAACACTAATTATTATTTTTCACTTTCACTGAGTTATTTTTTTAATCAACATCCATCCTCGTAATAAAGATATATATATACACATATATACATAGGGTTGAAATCCTGTAAACAAATGGATGGATAGATCTTCTAGCCTACTGTAACTCATATACAGAAATGTACTGCTCCTATGAGTGTAATATATTCCATAGAGTTTGAAGGTGTGAGTGTGATGGTTGTGTGAGTGGGTGGTTGGGTGAAAGTGTGTATTTGTGTTAGAGAGAGAGAGAGAGAGCGAGAGAGACATGAGGTGGGCTTTGTGATCTACATTACAATAAAATGTCTATCTCTCTAAATGTACGTGCACACACACACACACACCCACGTACACACCACACACCCACACCATTTTAGTTGCATACATTTATTCCAATGACCCATAACACAGCAGCAATGTCTCTAGTGGACAACAGTGAAAATAGCATGTATTTGCTCCATTGGACAAATATGACAGAAGGAAAAATGTAAAAACTACAATTTTGGAGCCAGGACTTCAGAATAAAATCCTGATAAAAAAGAAGACATGACCTTATGCTGCAGTGGCAGCAGGATCAAATTTGCAGTTTTAATCGTTTCAATGCAATATTTTTGTCCATACCGTCCAGAGTCTAACTATTGAAGTGAAAACAGTGTGTCAACAGTGTTTTTCAACTTTCTGCTGTATGACACTGTGTGACCACACCAACCAAAGAAACCCCAGCGAGTGAAACTAGTTTGCAAAATTTGCTATTTGCAAAATTTGCTATATTGCTGTGTTAATAATATTGCTATGTTAATAATATGTTTTGCATCATTATCATGATGCAAACCATTTTCCCTGTTTTAAGCTACAACCCACTCTATTTGCTGCGTGATGAGATTAGCTTAGCTAGCTGGCAGCAGTCTGTGCTGTACAGGCTTGTAGGATGGATACGTTGCACTCAGCTGCTGCCTGTTCAAAATACAGAACAAATCACCTTCAGGGACCATGGCAGTGCTGCTGGTGGTCCCTGGTGGTCCCTGTTTCTTTAGCAGTGTCAGTCCAGGTCATAGGTGAAGGTTCCCATCATGCTGTCATCCCTGAGTGACTCACTGGAGTCTGCTGATTGCCTGGCAACTGCTCAGGGCCAATAAATAGTCATATCCATAAACCCACATAAAATGGCAAGTTGTCACCCTTACACTTTGGTTTTTGTATGAAGTAAGCAAATAAGATACAAACAGGTATATGTGTGACTTTTAGGGGTGCTGGTAGGAGGACGTTGGTACCACTGGACAGACTAGCTGCCCCCCCTGTTTCCAGTCTGTGTGCTGAAATAAGATAACAAGCTGCTGGCTCCATCTTCATATTCAGGGTAGAGACATGAGAGTGATATCATTCTTATCATCTAACTCTGCCAAAAAGCCAATAAGCTTTTTTTTTTTCCAAAAATGTCAAACTATTCCTTCAAGTACTGACCACATTGGCTTAAATTTTGTTATAACATTTTGGTATATTTAAAATCCCAAGAGGATGATTTTGTGTTTTGTAAATAAGAACTATCAAATCTAAAAGACGCACTTAACTGAACAGATTCACACCGAGGAGATACTCAGGGCAACCTATGCAGTTATTTCCACAACTGGTAAGGGCTTTACTTCATATGAAGCATATGATGCCTGCCCCTCTGTTTCTCTGGCTGTCTCTTTTGCCTCCGTCCATGTTAGTCTAGCGCACTGTTGTAGTAGTTATGGGCTAAAACACTTACAATTTGTGTACAGCAGAGACAAATCTGTGATGCTAATTCAAGAACTAACCACAACAACTAGCTCTGGAGACCAGTGATCCTCACTGGAGTTACACTAATGTGTGTCTTATGGTAGATATACTGCACTTTTCTAATCTTAAACTAGTGGAGTAGTATAGTTCAGTATCTTGCCCAAGGACACTTTAACATGTGGACTGCTGGAACTGGGGATCCATCCACTGACCTTCCGATTAGTGAACGATATGTTAAACCTCCTAAGCCACAGCCTCACTAGTACTCTGTGATATAGTCTCACTGGTTTCTCTCCTTTTCTTTTGCTCTCTCGCTAGATTACATGAAAAATGTTCTTTTCACTATGCAGCAAAATGTCTAATTAGTCTATCTCTTCTGGCCTTGAGCTTTTGTATCCCCTTCTCCCCCCATTTCTTCTTCATCTTCTCCCTCTTTTTCCCTACGCACCCCGTCTCAGGAGACCATCAAGCCTCATCTGTGGCTCAGCCCAAATCCACAGAGTAATGTCTTCATTCAAAAAAAAAAAACTCTGCGTATATCCTCTAAAAATTAGGCCTGGAAGTGATTACACCACCATGGTGTGTGGTTAACACCTATTGTTTTCTAGTCCTGTTCATCAAAGGGGACAGCACCAGTTGTTTCTAATGTGACCGCACTTCAAGAAGCAATTTGTTCGCAATTAGCAGCCAGACCAGCAATGATGATGTGATTGTTAGACTGAGAGGAAATCTTTTCTTGCTGCTTTGGTGCTTTTGCATCGATCTAACTGCAGAACTGGCTTGATATCACAGCGTCTTTCATTGGCAAAGGCAGCACAAACAATACATGTCTATGCTGCTGCCCAGTATCTGACAGCTGTGTAAACTCATGTGCATGAATACACAAACGCATGCTAGCATGCCTAAATACACACAAATATGCACAAATGCATGCACATATACGCACAATGATAATTCATTCTCTCAACCACACACACACACACACAAACACACACACACACAGACATCTTTTTTTTTTATCACAAAAGGATTTTATCCATGAGAACCTACTATAAACAATTTGACTGCAGCTTTTGTCAGGGCATGACTGCTGGTGTCTAAATATGCACAATGAGACAAGCACACTGTGCTGTTCTTTATCTGCTGCAAACAATGAGAGAGATGGTTTCCCATTTTAAACCACAGGATCTTCACTTTAATCTTCTGTGAACAATCTTAGTTTATTTTGAAAAAAGAAGCTAAAGAAAGCACATAAGCAGCAACAGAACAGCAAGTTTTAACCAGTAAAGCTGGACCTAAACAATGTTTGTTGAGTTTTATTGGTATCGCTCTAGGCATTTGCTGTCTGTGAAAAAAAAAAAAAAGAAATCACATGGTACGCACCAAAATCATTGCTGAGATCTCAGAACATTTTTAACTAATTTTTGAATAGCTGCAAAGGTTCAAGAAACTCAAGTGGTTGTTTTATATTTCTTCTACACGAGAGAATGGAGATTTTAGCCTGATAGTGGAGCTGAGTGGGAAAATGTGCGGTTAGTAATCATGAATTTAAAATGTAAAATCCTCAGTTTTCAACCCCTACTAAATATTTACAAGCAGTGGACAAAGCTTTGCCCAACAACCGACTTCATATTCCTAGATATCATCCTCTGGGGACCATGATTATCCATGGTAGATTTTATGGAGGATTTCACTGCATGGAAAATATCTACAGAGAATTTCATGGAAATCTGGACAGTAATTGTTGAGATATCTTGCAGTGTACAACAGCCTGACATAATCGACAAAGGGGCAACAATGACTAAAGGGATACTATACTGTATAGTACTAGTACCACTATAATAAAAGAGAACTCAGAACTCATGAGAAAAGCTTATAACCCAGTTAAATCAACAATGAAGACTTTGTGTTTACCTCCTCCCACATGTAAGGCCTCTCACCCCCTCACTGCCCTTTACCTGTGTGTGTGAGAGACCTCAGTGTCTATATGTAGGCTATAGGAGGCAAACACACATCTCAGCTTTAGCCAAACGTCTCTATTCCCAGTTTACAGACATCCCACACTGATAAAACTTTGGATAAAACGTTATTTTTTGCTATGCTATGCTAAGCTATGCTATGCAATGTCATGTTTTGTTTTGCTTTGCTATGTTATGTTAATGTGTTGTTAATGAGTAAATGTAAACGTAAAAACACATACAACTGTTTTCACAGGCAGAGTAGCGCTCCTCATGTTGAGTAAACTGACCTTTACATCTACTGTAAAACTGATGAGTTTCATAAAAGTTTGTCCTCCAATTTGTTTGCCTACCTATCTGCCCCTTCCTCTTTTCTATGCTGATCTTTCTCTCCCAACATTTCCCTATCTACCTCTACCTTAACACGGACTGTCCCTGGTCAAGCCTGGCCTTGTGGAGGCTCAGATAACGCTGAGAGGCCCTCTCAGTGTTTATCACAACAGCCTGAGCTCTATCTGCTGCAGCACAGGCTAAGGCAAAACGGATTCTTATCTCCACTTTAGTGATAACATGAAGGACTCAGCTAACTGGACACAAATTATACAAACTGTTAAACATAGGTGAATTGTCAGCCAGTTTAAAATAGAGATGTTAGTAACCCAAGTTTTTATTTGCTCTCATTTAAAAAAAAAAGAAAAAATTTACCAGTCCCTATCTTTGACAGTGGGCTGCAATTTAAAGCTGTTTTATTCAAATTTCTTATCTTAACAATGGGTCAAATAACTAGTGTTGCTCATACCTAACCATACATAACGCCACAGGGAATTATCACTGCCTCTGCAGCTCCCATCAGTCCTCCAGAGCTTTTGGATTCTTTTAGCTCCTTGTTTTGGATTTACACCCCAGAGATTTACTGTTTTGGTTCTTTCATCAATAGCAAGAACCAGTTCAGTGAAAAAGCTCCACCAGAATAACACCACTGCACATTAGCTGCCTGCCAGAGTACGATACTCGCTGGTGAACATGGTGAAGCATTTAGCAGCTAAAGATCCATAGAAATAAAGGAGAGTGCATACTTGCCTTCCATTCATTGGGTGGACATAAACATACCTAACAGTTACTATCATCAGTTAGCTGAAAGGCAAAAGTTAAGCTAACAACATTCATCTAGCTAACAACATCTACAGTGTCTGTGTGAAGTAAATGTTTTGTAATATTTAAACTTACAGAAAAGTAGTATATATAAATGTTTCAGCACCTCTGGACTGTTGTAATTGCCTCTTTTGGGCAGGGGGTCAGACTAAGACACAGAATTGAAAGCCTGCTTAATGATAATGATAATATGGTAGGGTTATGATTGACTGTGGTTATCAGCTATAACCACAGTCAATCATAACCCTCACCTTCAAAAGGTATGATTCAAGATTTAAGCATAGCAATCTAACATTGTGGTTACCTCAGTCTCTTCAGTAGGATTTTAAGCTCTGTGATGTTGAATAATGGATACTTCACACTTAAGTGCTGCATGGAATTTGTAATTGACCTCCTAAATTTTTGAACAAGGTCTACTTATTCTTTATTACTTTGACTTTGACCATTTTCAGCCCAAACACTGAAGTTTTTTCAATCAAAATTTTATTTTTGTCAGAGTAAAAGTATCTGAAACATCATTTACACCTAAACCTTTACATTGACTTATTACTGCTGTTACCACACAGTATTATCAGTCTTAATGTATTCCTTTTTTCCACACAAAAGAGCCTACTGAAACTGGCTCTTTGTCCTTTTGCAAAAGGCTTCTCAACAAGTCAGACTGCACCTGATGCCTAGAAGTTTTCCACATGAAGCCACAGCCTCGTGGTTATGTCACCATCTGATGTAGAGCGAACGGGTTCTCCACTCACTCTGCGATCAGAGGAGAAAACTGTTTCGAGGCATGTAAAATAGAAGCTGGAGGAAATGTGTGAAAATAAAAAAAGGTGGCTGCTGGACCTGCGCTAGTTACACGAGACATGGAATACAGATGTATTCCCACTCGTAACGTTCCTCTCCAGACATGTTTTAAACTATGTTAAATAGTTTAATAGATCAGGCCTTGTGCCCTGCCCACCACTGCTTGCTCTAGGTGGACAGGTGAAAGAGCAGAGAGTATCAAGATGGTTAGAGGAGGAAACATCGGAGAGACTCAGCCACATGTTTGAGCCTCAGTCAGACTCAGACTCAGATGAGGAGTCTTTCGCCGACTAAGGCGTAGCAGAATGCTTAGCGTAGTTAGCATCTTTTATTTGTATGTACTGCCAAGGTTTCTGGTTTATTTAGTCCCCTATCCGCACAAATTGGCAGGATTGGTTCCTTAGTTTTTATGACGTATGAAACCCTTGTATCTGCTGATTGAATGTGTTTTATGAGACTGTCATTGGTTCACTGCAGTTCCAAGGTGGAAATACTGAGTCATGGTGTTGACTGGTTATTTTGCTTTGCTGTACGTCTGTTATTACATAAAAACACCATAGGTACATGTTAACAAGGTTAAAAACCTGATTTTCATTGAAGGTGGGTCTTTAAGAAAAGAGGAATCTATTTCATGTGATTGAAAAAAGTCAAAACTTATAATTTATTGTTATCCAAGTATGTAGTGAATTTCATGTTCATATTGCAGCGCTGTTCAGAAATATGGCTACATCAATTCATTTTGATTTTATTTTTAACCATAAAATATTCTACATTATGTGCTTTATTCTTAGTGTTGCCTAATCTCAACCACACTTTGGTATATCCATTGTGTTAACTATATCTATACTGAAGTTACCATAAGTTGTTATTAGAAAAAGCTGAAGAACATTAGCAGTGAAGGTATTCAGCATTCTAAGGTGACTGGGATGACTATCTATCATTATCATCATCGTCAACAAGTCCTCCAAACTGAATGACTCTTGCCTTCTGCTCTTGTGTCCATATCATTAGTCATTTACTTCCAAAACTGCTACAAATCAACATTATGTAAAGTTCATATATGAATCACAATGCACCATGCAGGGGGAGGTGATCATCTTCTTGATGTTGTTCACAGCCTGCTCAGTTCTAAACCTCAGTGTCCTCCATTTCTCCACACCCACCTCTGGCTCATTTGCCTGTTTACTGCCTCACTGACCTTTTTTTTACAGGTGAGTCCCTTTTGCTCTCCATCAGCACTGCTCAGCTACACACTCAATAATCTCTCTCTCTCTCTTCCCCCTCTCTCTTTACTAGTACCTCATGTCAGTGGCCTTCTTATTTTGAAGAGACTTGCTATTAAGAAATCAATCCCATCTACATGCAGCCTACAAGCACCACAGTGGCCTCTCTTTGAGACAGATAGGGAGGCCTGCTCCTATAAATCAGCATAGCTGAGATATTTGTGGCCAACTTGGGGGAAGATTTATGCTGGCTGGATATTGGAGAGCGTCTATCAGGCTCTCACAGAAGGGCTGAGGGCTGCTGGGGGTGGGGAGGTGAAGGTAGACAGAGGAGGGTCTTGAATGGAGGAGGGGATGGAAGGAGGATCTTTGTCATCAGGGACGGAGAATGTTAGATGTAAAATGAGAGAGGGGACGACTTTAAATGCTCCACACACCCACAGGAATCCTGAGTGGGGAGTCAGCTGAGATGTGAAGTGCCAGGGAGGTGTAGCAGGCAGAGAGATGGATGGGGAGAGGGTTGCAGTAGGGTAAAGGTGGTGCCAGGTTGTAACAGAGAGCCATGAATTAACTCTGGCTGTCAAATACGGATAACCTGAGAACAACCCCACACACATCATCCAGCTGCCAGATCCAGGACATCATCAAGGATGTCAGTTCACTAAATCCTACAGTAAGATACGGCCAACTCTCTGCACCTCATATTATTGACCAACCACACTTTATAAAGTAAGTAATTATCTTAAGACCAAGTAGAGGTACTATATGTGATAACTTACAACTCACTCAAAACATGACCACATTTTAGCTAAGACTGTATATTTTGTCAATCTTTGCTTCATCTTTGTTCTCCATATTGACCACACAAATTAGAAAGTTACTAACAGATCAATTTTTCCATACTTTGCCTCATCCCTGAGCCAGTTGTAAGGTCTAAGGGGAGTTAGCTACAAGCTAGCTAGGTGTTGCTCACACATCACTTGTCAAGGGGTCATTTAAAGACACCTTATCAAACCTCACAATATCGGTTTCACACGAAAAGGTTGATAAGAGTATCCTACATCCTGGATAACATCAAGGCCAAAAGCTTTTACTGGCTGACATACATTAGCACTGAAACTGCTATGAAACTCTGGCAAGGTACAACACTGTTACGAGCTGTACACGTTGCTCTTCTTCAGGGCCTTTTGGACAAGATGCTGTAGCTGTACGTATGTTGTTCCATTAAGGAGTTGAGCTTAAAGTAAATGTTCATTAAGAAGGTTAATCTCTTGACCTTAACCAGTTAGAAAAACATTAAAACTGGTAGTGGAATGCACATTAAGTGTGATATCAAGTAAAGCTGCTGTAATCATTGTGTTTATATATCCAATATAATCTAATCACATCCACCTTCCAGAACCACAGATTAGGTTAGCGCCAAAAACATTGTGAAGAGAAGCCTTTAAGTTCCAGACATGTTTTAAACTATGGAAAAAAATACTCCTCAATGATTAATATTTTGTTTAACATGCTTTTCCCACATAAGAGTAAAAAAAAGAAAAAAGATTTAAAGCGCATCTATGCTTACTTCCTCATTGAGAAATTCTGTGCCCTGCCCAAGGTTCACTGCAGTTCCAAGGTGCAACTACTCAGTCATGCATGGTGTGATTGTTTCACTAATGATATGTCTTGTACTATATAAAAAAACACCATATACACATGTTAACAAGGTTAAAAACTTGATTTTCACCAGAGGGGGTCTTTAAGGCCCCCAGTGTTTGTAACTTTCCAAAACAGATAATCTGACAGTTGCAAGATTGTCCATGTTTAATTTAGACAGTATGAAGTCAGACTGGGGGTGAACGTCTTACATTTATCTCACAACTCGTTCTGTCATGTTTCATGTTCACAATCATCTCATGAATACCTCTGATGAGAGACTGTCTGAGGAGGCTTTAAACTCTGCTCCTCAGTGCAGCTATTCTGAACAGATATAAACTCTTTTGCCTTTGAACGTGACCTCACATCATACGATCTAGTTTATTTAAAACATGCTGAGACCTTTACCCTTACTTTACCTCTGCCTGTCCTCTTTGCTATGATGAAGTCTAAGAACCATGCGGGGGGCTTTATCCACAGACTATAACACTACTTTCACACCAAACATGCAAATGCATTCTAAACAGAGAAAGGTCGTCATTTTCAAAGACGAGTGCAGCATTCACACCCACTTCACACCATGATTGGCCAGCTGTGCGGAGGTGAGAAAGTTAGCAGGGTTTGAACTTGAACATTAAGTCCTCTTCTTTTTCATTCTCAACACAAGTAAGAAATGTAACAAGCAGAGCTGCGCTCAAGCATTGATTGCATGAATAACAGGAAGTATTTTGTACTGGCAAGGAGCCACACAGCTGCAACATTCTCAGGTTTTTCTCTAACAAACAGTGAACTGAATGGGACACATCAGGACAATGCTCTTGCTTTTTTATCTTCTAGTTCTGGGAAGACTGTCTGGGAATCAGGCTCTGAGGTATTGTTCCTGTACTGCAGACATGGCACATACAGACAAAAGCCCCAGCAACCATCTCAGCTTTGTGTCCCAAAAGCCTATAAAATGTCACACCTATACACCTATACTGTCCTGTGGGCTTTATGTCTACGATGGACGTCAAGAAGTCTGGGGTGTCAGGTGTTCAACCTACATACTAGAACAATGCAGTAAGACAATGCTCAGGAACATCTTGTATTTGTCATGGTTTCAATCAAATCCGGTGCCAGAATCATGTCAGTGTGTCACTTTTATCAAAGGGAAGGGGAACACAAGCTATATGAGAAATAATTAGATACTTGTCCTCTCTGCGTGAAGGGATTTTTCACTTCAAAATATATTCCAATCCACAAACATTTAACGTGGAGGGAGAACCAATGACAGCTTGAGGAGCCAGCGAGGGATAGAGTAATCATATTTGGGAATATCAAATTAAACTCATCTTTTTAGCTGACCCCATGTGTTTGACTTGAAAGTGAGTAGCATTCACTGGAGAGCGCACTCATCGCCAGACAGCCAGCGATTCCATATGCTGCAGTACTCCATCTAATTACACTGCAGTGCTGAGGTGCACTTAAATTCAATCCAAGACTAGCAGTGAATAAATGTAACAAGAGCAGATAACAACGTAATGAATTTCAGAAAGAAAAACAAGGCAACATGTAACATTGTGCCAACTAGAAACGATAGAGTCCTACTTTACACCATTCAGCAGCACAAGTTGTATTGGCTGGTTGTACAAAAATCCTCACAGGGAAGTGACAGTAAAGGAGGTAAATTTCTACTTTAAAGAGTAAAAATACTCTCAAATTCTGCTAGAAGCCTCTTCACCAGCATATTTAAACAATAACCAGGGGGGTGAAGGAGCATCTGGTGGAGGCATGGCCTCATGGCTATGTGGTGGGAAAACAGGAAGCAGCTGATACCAAAAGTCTCAGTTTGCCCATCCAGACTATAACGCAACCCTGGAGCTCTCAAACTAAAATAGGGTCAACAGTGTTTTCCAAAGTCTCCATTTTAGGGCCACAAAAACTCCAGAGTAGTGTGGACGCTGGGCGTAAACATTGCAAAAGTGATGCTTTTCAAAACTTAAACACATAGATGTGGCTGTAGCCTCAGTTTAGCATGGACAGAGATATAGAGCTGGTAGTCTGAGCTTACCAGCCATGAGAAGCTTCTGTCGGACTCTGTGTCTCAGCTGGAAATGCAGAGATTATGTTATGAAAGGAATCCTTGAAAACTTTGCAGCAATTCTCATCCCATCTCTTACCGAAAGTCTTTTCTAAATACGGTGACTATGACCTCTCCCTAACCTTGATTTCTGTTCATATCAAGAAATAACTGATGTAGTACTGGTTAGTCACTTTAGTAAAAAAAAAAACGGCAAGGATCATTGTGTGGGATGAACCTTAATTAGTTATCGATATCATCATTTCATTATCTTGTCACTTTACTGTACCTGTTCACCAGGTCACTACACCAAGCTGTCGCTAAACTTGAGCTGAGGCTACATGTGGAAACATGCTACTATCTTACTGGTTCGTCAACTGGGTACACTACCTACATAAGTGCAGTATGTGAAGAAAATGGTGCGTCTTGTGACAGGGTTTGAGATTTGTGTCTCCCTATTTGACTAAGCAGGGAGCAAGACGCATAGACAACAGCAGAGAATAGGAGCAAACATTAAAAAAAATTTCAGTGAGGACTGTTGTGAAAGATGGAGACAGAGGGAGAAGGAATGAGGAGAAGCATGTGAAAGATAAGGAGAGGTTGACATGCAGGGAGAGAAGTTGAAGAGAAAAGACGTGGGGGTCGACAGAGAGGGAAACTCTGCCTTTGAACTTTTCAAGGTCGACTCCTTTCATCTGTGTATTGAGCCACTGCAGTAGGTTTGCATGGCTTCTTAACACCCACAACTCCTCCGGTCAAGCGTGCAGAGAGGGGGCCAAGTCCCAGTTTGGGAAGCGGGTCTGTTGATGCCCAGAGGCATAGAGTCTCCTTCACCACTGTTTCTAGAAGACAAGGGCCGCGCATTAATCATGTGCAATGTGATAGTCCCACCCCTCCCCCTGGAAAGAGAATGTGACAGAAGGTCCTCTCTCTATAGCAACTAAACACACCTGTACTGCTGTAGGTGGAAAGAAGGTTCAGACTTGTTGTGCGTGGTCAAATGAAAAAGATGGGATAACACTGACTGAGAAATGCGATGCGCTATAAGTAGCCAGTGGCTAGTCTGCTAGTTAACCTAACTGATCTTCCAAGTTCAAACCAGTCATAGTAGCCTGCAGCCATGCTAACACTAACCAGCCTGATGACCTTCCAAGATCATGAGAGCCACAATCATAAGGAAAAAAATAGTGGTGCTGTAACACTAATGTAGGCGCTGTCTACTCAAATCTTTTCTTAATTTTATTTTTGTATCTTACTCACTGATTCATAGAAGTCAAAGAAAGGGAGAAAGTGAAATTATAACCAATGGTAAAAATAAAAACCTCAGAAACAAACACAGCATTTTCACATTATTTATCAACAGTGAATCGTAGCGTTTTGAAGGCTACTAACTAATGATGTCATCCAGCTGATAGAGGCGTCAGATCGAAAACATTTATATGTTCACCTTTCTACAGTGCATGAGCAATTTCATCTAATTTGAAGGACTTGCATTGAGGACACACGAGGTAGTGTCCTCAGTATTGCACAGGGGAATAGACCTTTTTCTCAGCAGACATTTTCATTTGTCATGGCAGGAAAAGCACAGGTGAAACAAATTTCATTAACGACGGCTCAGTTCCGTCAAGTGTCGCGATAAACCGTGACAGTGAGCCGGCAGGCACAACCCCAGGACCCTGGAACTAGCTCACACACTGTATATGTTGACAGTTATACCTGTGCTGCTCCTGCTATGACATGCCAAAATGTCTGAAGTGGTGTCAGAAAGCTCTATTTTGGGGTTTTAACAGCCAGAGAAAGAATTTGCATTCTACAGTAAGAGACAAATGCCTGAGTTTATAAATATATTTATATTTAAACCATGTATCTAAATTATTTAGATAATAAAGCATGAGTTATATTGGACCTGGACGCAAAAAACGGGAAAAAAAAATAAAATGTCACAGGCTTGTTTTAGAAAAGCAAAACTGATACTGATCTTTTACTATCATACTTTCAGTTGAGGCAGCAGGAAGTAGATTAGTGATGGGCTGGGCGTGTCTTCATGTCCCTCAATGTGTAGAGAACATTTGATTCCAGCGCCCTTGAGTTAGCTTCAGTGTCTGTGTGTGGGTGGAGTGAGACTGTCCAGTTCGTAACTTTCACTGATCAAGTGTCTGTTGAAAGGCATCAAAGGAGCAGTGAGTGGGTGAGCCAACACGTGTCCACCACTGCTAGAACCTGGTCAACTTACCACAGCCGCTCTCCAAACCTACTTACTGCTCGCTCTCTCCAACACTGATACTGCACGACATCGCCTACACACAGACACACAGAGAAACCGACACACACAGAATTTGGCCTGCAAACAGCAAACACACAGTTTGAGGTTCTGCGCACACACACACACACACACACACACACACACACACACACAGGCAGAGTTTACTTCAGCGTACACACAGGCATCATCCATGAAGGAGTGGGGAAAGCAGGAGAACAGGACAACACATAGCGCACATTAATAATGAGTTAACTCTGAGACCGCACAACTCTGCACATTAATAATTCTCCACACAACAAAGGCAGAGGGGGCCCTATAACAGACCCCAAGGTCAGAGTCCAGTGTGTGTGTGAGTTTGTGTGCAGGCATGCTTCTGCTGTATGCTACACCGATTATGTGCTCTATCCCTCCGTACATCAGTTTGGGATCTGTATCTACAACAGACACATACGCACTTTGTCCAACCCACGTGAGCTACTTATCAATGAGAAAACAGCGTTGTCGGCGTGACTGTCCTTCTGAGCCACATTATTGGTCATAAAGTGAACAAAACAAGTCATATGTGTGGTGTAGTATTGCAGGCAGTTATGTTTCACTGTGTGAGACCGAGCAGTGTGGAGCAAATGGCTGATGTACCATATATGTATTATCTCCATGTAGTGTCCATGCCCTGCCCACCAACACTGCTTACTCTAGGTTGACAGGTGAAAGAGCAGAGAGTATCAAGATGGTTAGAGGAGGAAACATTGGAGAGACTCAGCCACATGTTCGAGCCTCAGTCAGACCCTGGCCCTCTTGTGACCAAAATAGGTGACTGGCACATGTATAAGAACAGTTAGCGTAGTTAGCATTTTTTTTATTTGTTTATGCTGTTTTTTAGCTTGTATGTCTTTATTTTATTTAAACTAAAATCATTGAGGGTAAAGCCCTCATTTACAATGATCTCTTAAATAAAAATACCAGTTAAAAAAAGGAACATTAAATTAAAACAAATAAGAACCAATTAAAACAAGTACAAACAGAAGTTAAAAGGTCAGAGATTAAAAATGAATGAACCAGAGGTACAAATTCATTTTTAAAGTGCTTTGTTGTGGGTTCCAGTTGGATGGAGCAGAAAAGCCAAAAGCAGTTCTTCCAAGCTCAGTGTGAACTCGAGGGACATGGAGCATGATCCAGTCATTACTCCTGGTGTAGTGTGGTTCAGTGAACCAAACTAACACAAAAGTAAAATATGACAGCAGTTTTTCAAGAAGAATAAATAAATAAATATACAAATCCCACCTCTCTGAGAGAGAGGACCATCCAACCTTTTCATACAAGATACAATGATGAGTATTATAGGCATCGCCAGTAATGAACCTAAGAGCAGAGTGGTAGACAGCATCAAGGGGTTTTACAGTTTCAGCTGAAGCATGTCTGTACAAGATGTCACCATAATCTAAAAGAGAAAAGTTGCCTTACTAAGTTTTAGACTTTTTACACTTTTACAGTGTAATGGAAAGCAGAATTTATTCTCACCAGTATTGCAACATGATTTTTGAAGGATAACTTTTCATCAATCCAGATGCCAAGGTATTTGTAAACTCTTTCAATATTATTATTGCCACTTTTAATGGTGATGATGAGGTTATTAAAATCAATATTTCTGGCTCTGGAGAAAAGCATATATTGAGATTTGTCTGCATTTAAAACTAAAATATTATTATTGCCACTTTTAATGGTGATGATGAGGTTATTAAAATCAATATTTCTGGCTCTGGAGAAAAGCATATATTGAGATTTGTCTGCATTTAAAACTAATTTGTTTATCGAGAGCAACTTCTAAATCATTAAAACAGAGCTGGAGAGATTCCATAGCAGACTGTATAGTATCCACAATGCAATACAAAATAATATCATCAGCATAAAGATGGATATTACAACCAGCTGCAGAAGAAAATCATTTATGTTTAAAGTAAAAAGAACAGGTACAAGGACTGAGCCTTGAGGGTTTGCCAGTACGCCTGGCAAGAGCCCAGGCTTTATTCCTTTACTCAATGCTGAGATTTCAGCAGAGAACCAGGTGGTTGACCTGTTCCACACCCTATGCTTTTTAAAGGATGCATGCTTATCAACTATAGAATTAAAACAGTTTGCAAAAGTGATAAAGAGTGAAAGCAACATCAGGGATTTTAGTAGCATCATGAATGTCACTTTCTAAAAGATCTGATAGGAAGGCTTGCTCAACAAAATGTTTACTAGTTTTGTACTCAGATGGTAATTTAAATTTCATGACAATGATGTGAAATAAAAAATTGTCACAAAAATAAAAAATAATAAATATTTCCATAGGAAACCAAATCTTTTCATGGAATCTCTATTGCAGTAAACACAAAAAAAAAATGCAAAACAAAAACAGACAGGACCTAACTCAGACTCTAGTAAAAAGCCAATAAGCTGGAAAATGCTGCAGTGTCACGTGGCCGCTCCGAATGCAGTTTCTAAGCAGGCGCTAAAATCAATGTCCCTGCTAACAAACACTGCAGGTAGGCAACAGAGGACAAGGGCTGTCAGCTGTCCTTTCATGCTGCATATTCACTCAATACATTGTATGTACAGTTTGCTGTACAGGTGTATTGAGGCTGCTGCTTCCTTTCTCAAACAGAAAACAAAATCGCTACAATCTTCAAATTATTCGTCTCGTCTGCTCATAAAGCAGTCACAGATATGAGTCCCCCAAGGGGAGCTGACGTGAGCAGACTGAGGGCGCATGTCTTCGAATTGATTTTTAATCCCGTTTGCTTCAGTGTGGATCATCAGTGCAAACATTACAGGAAGTAGAATGTGAAAAATATGAGCCATCTATTCATCTGTCTCATATTAAGGTCATTTTATCTTAATGGACTGGGACCTGCATGCGTGCCTCTCATTTGCATGAATTTCCATTATGAGAAAGGATGGCCTGATTGCATGTGTATCTCTCAATTATCAAATCAATTAGTCAGTGAAGCTTATGACCTGTTACTGATCTTAAGAGGACTTACATAATGGCTCGTAACACACTGTGTGCAATAACTGTTATGATTCAAGTGCAGCAGGTATATAGTAATTATTCATGAAACATGAGGAAGCCATTACTGTACATGCTGGACAGGTGCTTAACTCACAGGAGCATCAGATGGACATGCCTTTAGCTGTTTCTATGGTGTGCTTTACCATGGCTATTTGGCCGTCTGGTTAATTAATTCAGCTGGACATGGTGATAACGACCTATTATTTTACATTACACAGAAATTAAATTAAAAAGGGACAACTAAACCTTCAAGACAGCATTTATTCCCAGGTCAAATTTTTTCCCCCATCTGGGGAGTCAGCTGCTTTGGATTTCTGTGATGGTTGGTTGGGGTCCGCCAGTCCTGGAGAGGAAGGTAGAAAAATATGTATGTGTTCGATCTGCGCCCCAGCGATTTGCATCAGAACTGGGGTCAGGGATTTAGGTGTATTATGCTCATAGCAGCTAATGTATCCTAATGCAGTCCAAAACTACTGCCACAAAAACTGATGTTCTGTTCACTTAACTCACCCGCTCTCTCTGAAACTGTCAAAAAAAAATTGTAAGCCTCATTGTAATGTTAGATATCTGAGGGCAGGTTAGGCATAATATTGTGTGATCTGTGACTCCAGTCAGACTTGAGTAAAGTCATGTGACTCGATTCTCCATCTCAGCAGTAACAACCAATGACTCTGGCTGCCAGAGACTCATCGATTTCTCCTGCACCGCCCCAGATGCTGCTGGTCCCTGTCCTTCAGATGCTCCATGGTGGGGCCGGGGGCCACTCAGCAGCCTGGGGTGGCCTGCTGTCAAAGCCAATGCTCACACTATCTGACGAATTTTCCTGTCACTTTAATTATGCAGCCATTCACTCAGTGACTCACTCAGTGTCTCAGTGTGTCCAGGGTTTACAGTTAGAGGACTGTGCTGACGGAACATAAACATGAGGGTTATCAGTCAGAGTTACGGGTTGTTAGATATGCTGGTTTACCAGTGAATGAAAGGCAGATATTGCTCTCTTTGTAGTGTTATTAGGGTGTGGCTACACTGGTTCATTGTTCCTAGATATGAATGTTTGTTCTTACATGTTTGACTGATGATGATGATGATGATGATGATGATGATATGGAATGGCCGTCTGCTATGGATAAGTGTCGGATGGAAAAAAATTGATACTGAAGTTTTTACCTACTAGTCATACTCAATGTGTAATAATGAAACTACTGTTCCACCCATGGGGTGCTACCACTATCTGTTTTGAAATTTTCATCTAGCATGAAAATGTACATGACAATGAACATGTAGTGTATGCCTTAGATTATAATGCACTGTGGAGTACAAGGTTCAAATTATAGTGGGGATTGGGTGGGGGGGTCTGATCCCCCTGATTAAGACTTGGACCCCCCCCAAAAGAGGTAAAATCAACAGTTAGGGGAGTTCAAACAGTTATATATCTTTCTAACCCGTGTAAATGTTAAATACAATTAACAATATATATCCCATATTCATGCCTGAAAGAATCTTGTAATACGATTTCAGACACCCCTATATTGGACCATAACATTCCTTAACCGTGACGTTAGTTGAACGTCTCCTCTGCCTGCCTCACTCCATCAGTGGCGCCATCCTCAGGTTTCTGTTCCTGTGCGTTGCACAGACATTGTAGGTAAATGTAAGTAGCAGTATCTAACTCTCTAGTTAGTTTAACACACTTTACTTTCTTACGTTCAGAGTTTCTGAATTAGATTGTGTCAAGTATCTACGGATGAATGCTAATGTTAGCTAGTTTCTAATTTTTGCCATAAGTTACAGTTTAGCTAATTGATGTTAGCTAGCTGACAGCCTGCTCTTTCCTTTTCCATGCTGGCTCGGCATTTCATGACTAATATAAAATGTTGTTCAATTTTAGTGAACACTGGTGCTCAGTCATGGTCAGTGAGATAGTGGATTGTTGAGTGACTGTTGTAGAGATATGTTTTGACACCAATATAGTTTATTATTTCATTTTAATAGTCTTTTGTGTGGCTGTGGTAGTTTAGTTAGCCTTTTATCTTTTTGATATTAGCTATAAAAAGCATCCCCTTTGTTTTCTCCCAGGAATTCAGGTTTTCTTTCCTTTTTTGGTCATTGAACAATATTAAAATACATGTGTGTTGAAGCTTAAGTAATTGTAGTAGCAGTGGTGGGAAGGAATTAAGTACATTTACTCTAAGTACTGTAGTTAAGTACAATTGGGTGGTAATTTTACTGTACTTGAGTATTTTTTATTTTATGCTGCTTTATACTTCCACTCCACTACATTTGAGTGGGAAACATTGTCCTTTCTGCCCCACTACATTTATTTGACGGCTTTAGTTAAACAACCAAGATACTGTAAAGAGTGTAATACAGTTCACTGAAGCATGCGCATGCACTGTAATGGGTTCTCTTTTACCCTGGAGAAAAAAGTGATTCCCTTGATTGTCATTGTATAATTCATACTCTGGTGGTGTATATGAAAGAGAAGGTACCTGTGTATTTAAAAACATAAGGTAAGAAGTCAGCTAACCCTAACTCTAATCCAAGGTGCATTTCACTAAGAAAGATTCAGTCACCAAGTTTAAAATTCTGTGAAGGGCCACTAATACTGGTGGAAGCTAAAGATTACGCTGCTGATAAAACTGAATATACAGTCTGTACTTTAATTAATTTCACTCTTAGATTATGGGTCAATTTAATTCAGGTACTACTGAACATGATTCTTCCCAACGGTGACAACTAAGTGAATTTTCTGGATTTGCTACAGTTCTGATTTATGCCACTGAATGACCTCGTCTTCACAGCAGCCGAGGCTCATGGGTATCGTGGTATTAAGAGCCAACTGCCGTGCCAAACTGACCGAAAAACTTTATTTCTTACCGTCAGCTCTTGCTCTTCAATATTTAATATTAGTTTAGAGACTGTTCTTCACTTCACCCTAAAACTGATTTGTTTCTAATACAAGAGCTTGACAGGATTTGACAGCTAAGTTTGTAGTGTCTCGACAAAGTAATGTAAAAGTAAATTGTGGTTGGTTAGGAGAGTTTATTTTCCATTTTAAGGTTAAAGATCAAAACTGCAGCTGAAGAACATAATTATATGAATAAACTTAACCATTCAGAGATTATATTCCTCGGGACCTTTGCTGGACCTTTAATGCATATTGAAAGCACTTACCTTGCTTGCCTTTCAGTGAAACTGACTGCTGCTCAACAGGGCATAAGTCAAATGGACGCATGTTATTTTTCATTTTTGAAGAATGTACATTTTTATAGATTGTTCAAACAAATTTCAGACCTATAGGGCCACATTTCACATGGCTTATTATTATGTATGATTCCACCTGGCAAGACAAAACAAAGAACTATGATAGCTGTTTCTGACTGCTAATGCTTCTGTGGATGTGTGTGTGGGCAGAAGCCATGCACTGCAGGCTATGGTAGTACTGTAACTAAAAGTTGGCAGCACTCCAGGTGGATGGAGGCTGAGCGACGCCTCGGCGCGCTGAAATATTGATTCAGAAAGCTGAAGCACCCGCGGGCCACAGGCTGCATTTGGACAATACATGTAGAAGAGTGTTAAAGTTCAATTCCTGCATCTGTGAATAGCGTTACATGACTGTAACATCTGACTGAAGAAAGGTTTGGTTGAGTGCCACCTTAAGACTGCTTTTACGTAGGCCTCCTCCCTTTTCAGTTCCAACTCTGTCAGGGGAGATTAAGGTGTGATGTTCTACTGACATCTTTATACACACGTCATTCACACAGAGCCGTGTGGAGCCTCACTGTCAGCCATTTTCTCTAGCTTGATGCCTTCACTAGACACAATACAGAAATTGGAAATACAGATCCCACTTTAACATGTAACTTCCCTGAAAATCAAAAGTATTTTTAACATTTCTCTTCATGTATATATTAACGAAATGAGATAAAATGGTTTCTCAATTGCAGGTGTATTTTTGAACTTTGCATAGAGTTAGCTAGCTGTTTCCCCCTGTTTCCAGTCTTTATGCTAAGCTAGGATAACTACATTCTGAGGTTCTTGCACATCATGTCATCTTATTCTAAGAAAGAAAGCAAAACAGCACACTTCCCACAATGTTCACTCTTCTTTTAAAGGACTATTCACCCAAATCCGATCTACCCTACATCCAGTGGCGTACCTGTGCAGACACTTTCATTTTGTTTTTGTAGACTTTGATTTGTCCCGGTTTTTAAATTGTTGCCTCCTCCTCGGTACAACAGAGATGATTGGAACTGAAGAAATATATTTTAAAAAGTCAACAGTCACATCTGTTTCCAACATCTAGTGGGGATTCAGACTGAAAATAGCCCAGCGTTGAAATTGCGCATGCCGTGTTTGTGGGGACGTGTTTTTAGTCCTGGTAAGACATGAAATACAATCTTTGAAGTCCAGCTGGAGTAACAGATTCATGGGTTTAAAGGCTTATCAGACGCCAAAACACTGCACAGTGGTTTGTAATAGTCACAGACAGGATTTCACAATTCTCACGGGGGCAGCTATTTTATCTTATGTCGCAATGATCATGAGGTAGGTAATTACAATGTAATCAACCATACAGCCTTTTTTCTTTAACTTTTCCTGTTTGTTTATTGTTTATAGTTTTGTCTTTCATTTTTGCTAGACGACCCTGCAGTTTGTACCAGACTCAGCTGCGTTGGCACCGACCCTATCCATTAACACAGTATATGTTGTTAATTTATGTATTTGGCAGGTCACATTGATACTGATTCATATCAGTAAAACGTTCACAGACAACGTGTTTGTTTTCTGCCAAAATCTCTGATCTTTCACTTCAGTATCCACTTGTAGTGAAGACAGCTTTATTGAACTGTTTTATGGTTCTGTTCAGACTCTCACAGCTCTTGTTTATTTACATTTGACCCAAACCACCATCTTTCCTTTTGTTGCCGAAACCGCAGACGAGCCTCTGGATGTAATCCTGTTCTCTGGTGTTACAGTCATGAGCGTCGTACTCCCACCATCCACCCAAACCATGTCAGGCAAATCTGCTGCTATTAATAAATGACGCACTTCATTCACTCAAAAAATATGTTGCCTCTGTAGTTAATCCAGCCAGCAAAGACGTTTCACAAAACATTTGCTGGTTCTGCATTTGAATGCAGCCTTGCTCTATAATGCATTAATCTACAGTATTTCTTCAAGATAAAGTAGTTCCATGCAATGACACTACTAGTAATAACCCCATCTGTTTCTTATATATATTCATTCATTCATTAGCCATACTGCTTATTCCTCTGGGGTTGCTGGGGGGCTCTAATGGAAAACAAAGGTCTCAGAGCCTTCAAGGGGAAGGGGAAGCCTTCAAAAATTACTAAATGTTCAGAATTGATTATCCTAAAATTGTTGATTTATCAAATAATAGTTTCAGCCCTGTTCTCTGGAGTTTAAGTCAGTGAACATAATTCGTACACAAAGTCAGAAATCTCAAAACCTGCACAAATAAAGCCAAAACTATCTGCATGTTTAGAAACCAATGACAGCTAAGAGAGAAAAGGTGCTTTTTTAAGCTGCTCCCACTTGAAGAATCCATTCAGTGTGGATTTCAGAGGACAGTTTGTCTAAATGCAGTTTCAGTTCAGCAGCAAGATAATTATGTGGAAACAATTCAGACTGTGATTCAGATCAGAGGGAGCAGGATTTGTCAGATACAGTGAATGGAAGGTTAATTAGAGAGTGTGTTGTTCATGTGTGTTCATGTGCCGCTGTGTGTCTGCTTGTTGAGTGTGTGTGCGTGTGTGTGTGTGTGTGTGTGTGTGTGTGTTTGTCACCCAGGTATTACTCATGTTGTGAGGACTTACATCTGTTTATACATTATGGGGACTTTTCTTCCTTACAGGGACACACAGCAAGTCCCCATAATGTAATTTACTAAATTTATTTATTCAAATTTAACCTGAAGACATGTTTTAAGGTTAAGATTAGGTCAGGTTTTGGTTTTGGTTTTGGTTTAAGTAAGGCAAGTAGTTATAGTTAAGGTTAGAGTAAGTCTCCAGGAAATGAATATAAGTCAATGTAATGTCCTCTGAAGTCATAGAGACATGACTGTGTGTAGGGGGGGGGGGCTGTGACTGACGTGCTCTCACTATGGCTCCAGAAATGTTTCTCTACCTCACAAGGGGAGGTGTGAGCGGGGCTGTCTGTGTCTTTCAGTGGGAAAGCCTGCGCGCCTTTGATTCATTTTTTAATAGGCCCCTGCAGCTCGAGCACTACGCTGCCTGTTTCTGTTCTCTGCCCGCTTTTTTTTTATTTTGCTTTTTCTCTCTCTCTTTTCTGCCTCTCCTCATTGAAGTTTTTTTTTTTTTGAGTCAATAAATTTACCGCTCCTATCCTCCTCCCCTTTCCTTGTTACTGCTTCTACGTGGTAGCCCGTGTAGCACTTTGCGCCCTGTGTGTGATGCGTTCATTTCAAACTGAATAGCAAGGTCCTCCAAGTCTTACTCCTGTGTGTTGGAGCTTATACGCCCCACAGGAGATGCGGTATGTAAATGACAAGAGCTCAGTAAAGAATTGGCAGGCGACACCGTGGTGCCACGACAGCTTCATTTGCGGGCGAGACGAAGGCGCCGGCCCGTGCTCGTATTCCTCCATCTCCTCTGAGACAGCAGAGACTGGGTGGGAGGAGGAGGGAGGCAGCCGGCCCGTCGTGTCCCGCTCGTCCTACTTCTCCTTTCGTCACCCTTCCCCCCTTCCTCTCATCCTCCTTTTTTTTTTCTCCTTGTGTCTTACACCTACGCCAACCATGTTATGTCTCTTCCTGCAAAAGCTCCATGCTGTCTTCTCTGCATGTAAACAAATGCACACAACCAAAGTACATTACAAGAGCTGTACTACATACACGTGACAAGAGCCCGCTGTGCTGCTCTCCCCGCTGACGGGCACGTCACGCCAGCTCAGCCTCATCAGACCAACACTGAAGCATCCCGTCACCCTCCCTCAACTACTGTCAATTACAACCCCCACTCCGCACCCACTGGATGCGATGTGGTGCCCAGCATGGCCGGTCACCCCACGTTGAAAGTGAGCTGAAGCTGTCTTGTTTTCCTTTCTTTATTCTCTTTTCTAAATTCATTTTTTTCTTTTTTTCTCAGCTGCAGCCCCAGGTAATTCCCAAGTTTCTTTTTGTTTTGTTTCTTTTTGAAGTCTCCTGTTTACAGGGTTTACTTGGATCACTGCGACAGCCACATCTCAAGGGAAATCCACCGTACGCTAACCCTGTTTGAAAGAGCACAGGGTGTGGAGGGCTGTTAGCCTCTCCTACCCACAGTGAGAAACTGTGGCCTACATATTTCTCACCCCTGCAGTTAGGATTTTTGTCACTATACCCCAGATGAGGCATACGGCCTTTGTGAGTCACCCACAGGTGCCCACAGTCTTAATGAAATCGTGCCCACACAGGCCTTGATGAAAGCTGCCCACTGCCAGAGGCATCCTGTTCCTCCGTCATGTTCTGTGATGGCGCACCCCTACCACCATCCACAAAGCCTCTGCTGTGGAGCTCTTCAAACACTTGCGTTCACATCCTTGACTGCTTTTAGCTGTTGTGGTAATGATTCATAAGCCAGAGACCCAGGATGCCCTCGCAACAGACATGTCCTGAGTGGTTCATACAATCTTGGGAGTGTTTTCTGTTTTGGTTCTCTTCATTTGGACTCAATGAGCCGCAGG
Source organism: Seriola lalandi dorsalis (assembly GCF_002814215.2). NCBI lineage: Eukaryota > Metazoa > Chordata > Actinopteri > Carangiformes > Carangidae > Seriola > Seriola lalandi. The sequence continues at coordinate 845,356 of NW_019525022.1, forward strand.
ACAGCCACACTGAGACATCTGAAGATGTTTCTCTTGAGCTGAAATTTGGTCACTCCACATTCAACAAAACATGTCACATCATAATGCATATTTATACCACAGACGGCAAAGCACACTTTGCACCCAAATAAATAGAAATGAACAGCAATAAAATGTTTTTTGTTTTTTTTTTACCAGTGCACCCTGTCAAAGGTTCAAACATACATCTACCAACACCTCTAAATCTCAACATCCTTTTTTATTCATAATCAAACAGAAAGGTAAAAATTACAATTTATGCCTTTAGACTAAGTGTCATGTGCAGTGTCTCTGGCTGTAGTGCAGATTACTTGATGGGACTGGTGCGTGCATCAAACCTGACAACCTTACTGTAACAAGACTTCAGGAGGCTGCACACAGTCACTGCACCCAGCTGTTGTCCACCAAGAAGAAATAGTCCCAGCAGGCTGCTCTGCAAAACCACAAATTGTTGCTTTTACATTTCTGTTTTAGTACAGAAGAATCAAACAAGTTACAATTTGGGCTTGCGTGGTGTTGGTGGGTTCTTACTTTGGACAAAGCCAGGCTAAGCGCCCCCCCCCCCCCCAAAAA
>NW_019525022.1:845966-922921 GCF_002814215.2 Seriola lalandi dorsalis
CCCCCGCCCCCCCCCCCCCCAAAACACACACACACACACACACACACCTAGCTTTTACACTGGCATAGGCTAATCATGTCTATGAGGGAAGTTTTTACTACTCTGGAAAGCAGCTATGATTTTGTGCTCCATCATTTGGAAGTTGGAAGAAGATTGAGAAAGAAATGTACCAGGAATGTGTCCTTGCATGGATTTGACTGGCCAATGCAGCATCAAGTTCAGTCTGGACACAACCTAATGGTGGCTTCACACCAAACAACTTTTCAAGTGATTTTACTGTCAGATAAATTTCCAGCGTCAGAAATCATGAGTTTTGCTACAATTGCAACGCGCTTCTGTCATCTCAATTGTTTGGTGTACTTTTAAAAGGCTTCTCTAAGTCCTCTAGTGTAGGGTGGCCATAAAAGGTTAGCTCGAAGATGATTTTTTTTAAAAAAAAAACATATTTTACTTTTAACCTCAGCACTATGTATTTTTTTGGTGTGTTTAAGTTAAGGTTTGTCTGAAGATATCTGCATCCACATCAATGTAGCAAAGCATTTGGTTAACAATAGAAAAACCCAGCAGTAACATCAAATTATGAGAAAATCCTGACAAAAGTCCACATCCCTGGTTTTCAGGAGATGTTTTTATGGCTATAGAAGGGACATGGCATATTTGGCCGACTCATCAGGGAAGATTTGCCTCAAGGCAACATTGAAGGAACACTTTAGTGGCAATATTTTCACACAGCTACTGACAGTTTTTTTCTTTTTTCCTTGGGAAATTTTTATGGGACACACTGAATCACCAAATTAGTGAAGCATTTTCATTTGACCTTGTAAGCAAACTGTGCCAATGCCACCCATGATTAAATGTGTGAGTCATTTTCAAGAAGCATGCTTTCAGTGGTCAGTCAAGAGTTGGTCTCTCTGTGTTAAACTGACAGCAGGGTGTCAGGCAGCTCAGCTCAGTTCACCTGGAGGAGTTTGCAGTATTGCGTGAATGGACACTATACCACAGGTTTACACTGTGTGTGACCTTGACAATAAGTAGATATGATCATGGCTTTAGGTTTGAAATCAGATATGATCCTCCCATTATTTTGGATGGATACCTTTTGTAAATCACATCAGTCCTACACAAGTGTAAATCAATTTCATAGCCCAACACAGACATGTATAATGAGCAGCCATGTGTTTATTATCACAGGTCCAAGCACCACAGCTCATTGACCCGACTCTCTGTCAGGATACTTCTTCTCCCACACTTCTCTGACCTTCTGAACTCCACATCGATTTTTATTGACATCATTTTGAGGTGCACCTGTCGCAATTCTACATATCAACCCTGGGCAGTTTTTGAGAATGTATTGTTTTCACAAATATACCAGTGTTCATGCTGCATCTGCTTGTTTGCTGTTGATGGACACTTTTGTCCCACAGGACACTGAGCATCATAAAGACGAGCAGCTCCTAAACTTTCTTTGTACACTGTTTGGCAAGTTACTTGAAGATTGTCTGGTGTTGTGGAATATCGTCCACGTCAGGAGGAGGTTGTGGGGGATGGATGGGTCAACACAGCACAGGAGAGCGGTGTTCGATTCCCATGTGGAACCAGCAGTTTGTGATGCTTCTTTTATCCATGACCGTTCGACAAAGTTAACCGCGCTGTTATTATTGTAACCATGACAACAAAGATTGTGTAATTTTAACCAAGTAGGGCTACCTTTAACCCAATTCATGCTCTTTTCCCAAACCTAACCAAGCTATGACTGTTTATTATTGTAACCATGGCAACAAAGGTTCGGTACGCCACTGTCAGTACAGTCCGTGTGTTTATTATTGTAACCATAACAACCAAGGTCTGGTACGCCTGCCACCATAGGGGCGCTATTTCAGGAGACACTCCTATGGGTCGTAGCTGAGGGTTGCAAAAAACGACCTATATGGTTGTTCAGATTGGAGGACTGGTTGGAGAGCGTTTGCTGGTTAGATTTCTGTCTGATTTGATCCTGATTTGTTGTGAAGTCATGCCGACGACAGCGACAACAAGCTCACAAGATCAACACAGCTGCATGAGCCAAACACAAAACCTCAGTGACTGATCTGAAATCTCAGGCTCAGATGTTTGACCAACAACAATGATGTTTCATGAAAACTGCTTGTTTTCTGTTTAATTATGGTGATCTTTTAACCACAAGCCTTGTAAGAGTTCAGCCTTAGTGTGAACCAGAAGGGGAGGTACAATTCTTCCATAAAGTCCTCATTCACTATGAGGTCTGGAATCAGTTTATTTACCTGGAATTCAGCAAAAGATGGTTAAAAAGAAAACGTAGTGAAATGACTGAAATGAGAATAATTTGAAGGGATTGGGTTTGTTTTGGGGGGGTCACTGACATGTTGACGAATCAGCGACATAATATTAGACTGAACAGACAAAACGAGAGGAGGAAAAGATTTCAAATAGGTTTCTTTCTCTTAGAAAGTAAAGTAAATATAGCAGTAATTAGGGTATTCTCATTTAAAATGTGATAGCTTGACCTGATGGAGCCTCTACAGAGGGTCACAGAGTCACAAAAAATGAAACGCTGTCTTTCCCTTAGGGGTGTGAGTGTGGTCAGCAAATTTCAGACATCCCAGTCACAGACAAACAAAGAAATGGACAGAAGCCGTGAGCTAACCTCAGAGCAGAGGCTGTGAGCACCATGAATCTGTGGTCATTTTCAGGGTGAAAATAGTCGCAAATTTCTCCTGCTAATGGCTTCAATCTAAAAACATTATACATTATATTTATACAGTATAGTACTACTAAGTGGTTTGTCCTGGGGAGGTGGTGGGGCTGGTGGGATGCCATGAAAGTTCAGAATTTTGAAAGCAGAAAAGCAAGCTTCTTATCTTGTGTCTTGTGTGTGTGATGAAGTTTAGGAAGGATTTACACTCCTTCTAAACTGCTGTCCAATGGTCCGAAAGGTGTTGGGAACCCCCTCTTCCTACACCGTCAGATTAGAGGGCACTTCTGTAACTCTATGAAACGGAGAATCCGACATTCATGCTCACTTCATGCTGGGATTGGCCAGCTGTGCGGAGTGAGAGAGGATTAGCTTGTAAAGGCGTAAGGAGAAATTCATTTCTCTCTGTCCCAATATTTCACTGGATCCTTAATCCGTCCAATTATTGGAGAGAAATAAGATCAAAGTGTTGCCAAACTGGAGAAGTGAATGCATCGCTAATACAACCAAGGCACTCACAAGCAAACTGTCAATCAGTGGTATAGACCACAAACTCTGAAAATGCATTCTCTCAGAGGTCTTACGCAGTCGCTCCATAATTTGAACCATCACCAAAAACAGTCACACGGTGCAGACGAGAAGCAAGGCTTCACACGTCAACAGTTATATGTAAAGGATACAGGCGTCACGCGTCACTGTTCTGGTTCACTCTTACTGCTCTCAGACCACATACCACATCCACAGTACTAGGAAAATGATCTCCGTCCAGAAGACCATTTTAGCTCTGTATCACAAATAATCTCCGTCCATATTATTAACACTTGAAAACGCCTATCAGATGACCATTCATGTACAATGGGCATGCGCAAGTCTGTGTTTATTGTGTCTATTCTACAGCTGGTTAGTTGTAGAAAATACTATGAACGAGGAACAGCAAAGGCAGTTGTAACATTAAAATGCAGAATTTAACTGCACAACAGCTGCAAGCAAAGACAACAAGGTCAATAACACTTGTAATTCATTATCCATGCTGCATTCACCACTGGTAGTCATGACTGATAACACCCAATCATGAAGCGACTGTGAGTGTCCACGTCATCGTTTCCAAAGATCTCAGTTTCTGACCGTCCAGACTACAACACAACCTAAGGCGTGGAATGCAGCATTTCCAAAAGTCTCGGTTTTAGGGGCTTGAAAACCTAGAAGTGTGGATGTAGCTTTACACAGGCAGCTGTTTTTACAAAGAAAAAACTAGTCCCTCGGTCCACTACCTGCTCAGCCACAAACAGAGACCAGCTGGTGAACACAGTCCCTCAGGAGTTGGTTTGCAAGGTCACCATATCGACTTAAAAAGTAATGATATGTCAATGTTGTGATCAGATCTTGTTTCTGCTGCCCCCACGTGGCCAAAAATCAGTTACAGGTTTATGCTTGTGATAAAAAGCTGCGGTGTTGAAGTCTTAAAGTTTAATTTTACATTACATTCTGTTAAGCTGGCTGGTGAGACAGCCAGCTTTGGAAAACAGAGTAAAGAATGCACAGCAAAACACAAAAATGATCCGTTGATCCTATATTAATCAGGATTTCAGCTGTTGTCAGTGTTGAATTTAACTGTAGGACAAACAAGCAAAGTCTGTATTAGGATTCATATCCCCCCCATCCATCCATCCATCCCCTCTGCAGACGTCAGGCTAGAGCTGCTTCACTTCTGGATCCAGAGTGATTTATCCTTGGCTGGGGAAACCCATCTTATTGGCTTCCTCCCAGCCACGTCCTGCAGGGCTTACTGCGATGGCAGCTGATGTGATGCACAGAGCTGCTGGATTGACAGGCAGAGTGTCTGAGACGCTGATCATTTTTGTCAAGCGGAGATGGTAAAATGCTGCAAAGACCCATAAATATTGAAGCTGCCTAGGGGCCGATGACCTGTACCGGCTGATTGTGGCCTTTCAGGCAAGGCAAGTGCGTGTTGTGTGTGTGTGTGTGTGTGTGTGCGTGTTGTGTGTGTGTGTGTGTGTGTGTGTGTGTGTTGGAGAGAGATGAGTCCATTAGGCTGCAGGGAAGTGTCCATTCAGAAGGTGAAAGGGGGAGGGGGGGGGTCAAGTCTGCTGTGTTTGGTGAGTTGTTTCCTAGATGGAATAATAAACAGAATCAGCACATGCCTCATATTCAACCCCTTATATTACACTAAATTACAAATAAGATGCAAAATGACTGTGTGCTGTCAGCGTCCATCATACCAGCACAACACATTCACCATTAGAAACAATACAATACACAAAATCTTTCCCAATAATGTTTGTCCTTTATTTATGGATTTAACATACAGCCACTGGAAAATTGCATAGAAGCCATCAGATAAAACCTAATGTTGTTCATAAGGTTTTTAAGACTTCCTGCGTTTCAAAACTATCAGCACTTTATTAGGAACACCATGCTAACACTGGGTAGGTCCTCCCTCTGCTCTCAAACACCCTCAGTTCTTCATGTCATTGATTCCACCAGATGTTGGAAACTTTCCTTTGAGACTTTGCATCACATGATTTCTGCAGATTTGTCAGCTGCACACTCATGCTGCCAATCTCCTGTTCTACCACATCCCAAAGCTGTTCTATTGGATTCAGGTCTGGAGACTGAGGAGGTCACTGAAGTTCACTGAACTCGCTGTCATGTTCATGAAGCCAGTTTGAGACGACTTTTGCTTTGTGACATGGAGCATCAAGGTTGGACGTGTTGTTCATTCTGATGCTTTTCTGCTTTCCGCAGTTGTAAAGAGTGGTTATCTGAGTTACTGTAGCCTGTCAGCTCCGACCAGTCTGACCATTCTCCTCTGACCTCTCTCATCAACAATGTGTTTCCTCCACTGAGCTGCTGCTCACCGGATGTGATCAGCAGTTTCCGAAATACTCAAACCAGTCCGTCTGCCACCAACAATCATGTCACAGTCAAAGTCACTGAGATCACATCTTTTTTTTTCCTCATTCTGATGTTTGATGTGAACATGAACTGAAGCTCCTGACTTGTCACAGGATTGAATAATTGGATAATTGCATGAATAAGCAGGTGCACAGGTGTTCCTAATAAAGTGCTTGGGGAGTAACATTCAGGAGCATTTTTCAACTACAATGTAAAACACTTTTCTTAAGATGTAAAAAATGCATTCAAATGACATACGAGACAATATGATAAGATTCATATGAAAAAGATTTTCATACAAACTTAATGATACAAACACGCTGAAATGAAATGAAACAGATTAAACAGAAGAAGAAAAGAACGATATGAGTCATATATGAATAAATACCCCTGAACCTGATTTAGGATAAAGGAGTGTGAAACAGAATTTATTATTTCAACGATTTAAAAGAATTTATGACCCTGATGACAATAAGCAGACCTGTCTCAGACCAGCTGAGAGGTCTGGATGGTTCAGAATGTAGCAGAGCAGAAATGTATTTTGGCCCTGAACCATTTAGTGCTTTATAAATCAGCAGTATGACACAGAGGACATGTGAGCTCAGAACTGGATTGATGTGAATCCACTCTCCTGGTCTTGGTGTTGACTCTGGTAATAGTGTTCTGAATCGGGTGGAGCCGTCTGATCGACTTCTCACAGAGATCTGCAAAGACACCATGACAGGAGCTGAACCTACCGAAGATATAGGAAGTTCAGACGTGTCATTTTATTATTGCTCTATTTTCACGGTGGCACTAAGCTTACCTTTTAATTGTCTTAATTTTGGTCTGACTTTATATATAACTTATTGTCATGGTCAGTCATTCCTATCAAGATAATAAGATTGTACTCACCACGGAGATCAGGTAACTTGGCAACATCAGACAATCAGACCCCAGATGTGTGTTTGTATCAGTCAACAAACCCAGGGTCAGGGATTTGAGATTTTAACGTGATTTTAAGATGCAATGTGCTCATGACATAAATTATTGGTTAAATAGGACAACTTTTCACTGAACTTCTAAGGTTTCTACTGAGATGTTGACACCATTGTTTACATCCATTTATAGAGTGAAAGTCTATTATTACTATTATTATTATTATTACTATTACTATTGGGAGTCATAGACCTCGACACTCGTGATTGAGGGGAAAGGTAACCAAAGGTTAAATAAGACAGTTTAGGTAAGCTAAATATCCTTCAGCTAGAATGTTCATTTTTTGATAGAAAACTGCAAAATATATCCCAGAATTCACTGAGTAATGACTGTGAGGTGGATCCAACAACAATACAACAATAACAGCTTAGCTAATGTTAGCTCACATCCTCTGAGGACCATGAATGTCTGCACAAAATTCCCATCGTGTCAACAGTTTACCTTTACTGCACCTATTTTTCACTTTCTACACAATATAAAATGTATATAGAACTGAAGGACGTTAATGAACTGATCTGTTTGGAGTTGTCCTGCTTTATGACACATTGTTTAACTGGTATAACATTTACTCTGACTGGTTTTTCTTGGCTTTAAAATTTCTCTCTGTTTCTCTCTGTTATTTTCTAGTAGTAAACAGTGATGTGGCAGTGGCTGGGGGCTGGGGATGGATGGGTAGGAGGAAGTTCTACTGGGAGAAAATAGCTCAGAGCAGATTATTCAAAAAGAAAAAAAAAGAGAAATGAACATGAACTTAGTTCAATATTCAAAACTGTGAACCTGAACCAGTTCATTTTAATCTCTGTGAACTGAAATTGGAGCTAGCTCTTATGAAGTCAATTAGTGAATAAAACCCCGTATTACAGTAACATGCAGTTTTATATCAGGATATTGACATATTTCATGATATTTACTGATATGCTAAATAAGGCAAATCATCACAAAAATGATTAATGAATGAAATAATCAGACAGAAATGTCCTTTTTGCCTAATACAGCAAAGTAAACACCTGACAACTATTTAATCATGTTAGAGAAATTATATTGAAAATGCTCACTGATTTTCAACATGATCCTCAATGGTCTAATGCATCCAGAGATATCAAAGGGATAAATATAAGTATGGCACAAACAGACAGTGGACAGATTATTATCTCAAGGTACACATAGTTATTTCACTCAGCTCTCATAATTAAGAACGTAAAAATGAGCCTATGAACACAGAAAATCATCAGGATATGCACACTAACAGTAAAGCAGTGTGTAGTATACAGAAACTTCATTTGCTGAAATTTTCATTCAACTTTGCGTAAAATATTTCAGCCATTTATTGTGTTGTTGTGTTGGATTACATTAGACTGTGGGGTGTTACATTATGCTGTGTGTGCGTTATTTTGGCCACCCATTTACATATAACAAACATGCATCTTTCCCACTTCAAAATATGGTCAAAAGAAGTGCAAGCATATCTGAAAGCGCCTGTCCAACCGTTCATAAAAAAAAAAAATACTTAAGATGTACTGAATGAATTAAACATGACTTAGTAATTGACTGTACATTATAAAACAGCAGGAGCAACGGAGGCAGAGTAAGACTAAGAGAGCTGCAGAGAGACTCCAGAGACTAATGAGCTAACTGCAGGGCGTTCTTCCTCATGTGACTGCTGTAATTGGGTCAGTCAATAGCCCTGTGTGGTGCTGCTGCTGCTGCTGCTGCTGCTGCTGCTGCTGCTGCTGCTGTAGAGGAGCGGAGAGTCTGTCTGACAGGCCAGCCCACACCACGCTGACGTTGTGGGCCACAGTAGCAGCAGCCAGAGAGCTTCCTCCACTCACTGTGCAGGTGGAGCCATGATCAGGCGCCGGGGGAGGAGTTTAAATAAAGGTCCCATATTTGACACTTTTCCTGTGTTTTATTTGAAGTGTTGAACCATAAGAAGATATTAATGGTTTGAAGAATCAAAAACGGTCTCAGTGTCGCTGGAGCGCTAGTAACAACAGGTCGGTGAGCCAATCAGAAGAGAGGTTTCTGAGTTTGAGAAACTTAGGACGCCATTTTAATAGAAGCCGATCAGCATATGAACATTTTCATTGTTAATAAATTAGCATTTAGCAGTAGCCTTGTCTTGAGGAAGCCTCTGACTGAAACAGGGTAGACTAGCTGTAGCTTCTCAGTGGGACATGTTTCTGTGGGTTGAGTCACTGCTGTTATTTTTTGGTTTCTAGCGTCGTCTTCCGTTTTAAAATTTATACTTTACATATTCATAATGGCAGAGGCTATATTCCAGATACTTTTGTCTTTGTTTTAATATGGAATTTAATTTAAGGCAGGGTTTGAAGGTCTGACAGCTAACCTATGCTGTGCACACACAGCCGTGTGTGTGTGTGTACACACTAATGAATGTTTACATCAAATGCTGTCAGGCTGAGTGGGCGTTAACTTCAGACCTAGCGTACATTCCTTTCTAGTTAAGTGTTTGCAGCTCATCTTTTCCATTTCACTGTTTTCACAGTAATTGTGGAGGTTTCTGCAGCAGCTGCTCTAAACCATATCTGTGTATATAAACCGGATGAGAGGGTGAAACCAGAAGAATGTTTAGTGTTGTTTTGGTTGGCTGTAAAGAGGCCGCTGCACTGACAAAGCTCTGCTTTGTTTTACCTGAAAGTAGTTGCATGTGTTTCATTTGTTTATCATGTATATTATTCTGATAGGACTCATTTCTTTTTGTTTTGTCATTGTTGCAGTATGTTCATTTTCTTTTATATTTAGTTAAGTTTTTCTTGTTTTTATGAATTAATTATTAATTATTCTGAGAATTCTGAAAAACAGAAAATGTATGCGATCAAATCAACAAATTAAACAGATGACAGGTTTTGTTGTTTCTAGTAATACATGTCTAGTTCTTGACTCAAGATGAATCCACTGTACAAATAGATTTTAACTTTTTACTCTCATCTTCATGAATCAATTTATGTCTCAGGAAATCCGAAATCAGCTCCCCTGTTTGTCTGCATGAGGACTCACATATCACCCATATGATACACATATGATTATTAATCATCAGAAGAGATGATCTGTCCCGACAGCAGGACACCACCCCCTCCCTGAATTCATCAGTGACATGAATTAGGAGGAAAACGCTCCGTCTGCAGTATTTACAGGATAATTAGGGTTTGGATTGTTTACCCAACAGGCAGTAATAAGGAGAAACTGGGTCAGTCAATCTGGACAAACAACTTTATTTCTGGTAATGCATCTATACACTGTACATTCAGTCACTGTAGTATATAAGCATAGCTATTTTCAAACATAATCTCATAAAGTCCTTTACTTTACAATATAGTCCGTGTCGTGAGAGAAGGGGACGGGTGTCGTCGGAGGAGAGATGAGGGAAAAAGGCGTGAAAAGATGAGGGAAACAAGGAGATAGATGAATAAGCCAAGCTTTTTTTTCATACTGTATATGTGGTATTAATAAATGGGAAAGCTTACATTTACCTCTTACATAAAAATATTTCTAGAATTGTAAGGTTTATATAGTATTAGCAGCAGCACAGGGCTAAAAAGATACATGAGGATTAGGGGGGAAACAATCTGCAAGTGGCATTGTGTGTGTGTGTGTGTGTGTGTGTGTGTGCGTGTGTTGTGTGTGTGTGTGTGTGTCTGTGTGTGTCTGTCTGTGTGTTTGTGTGTGTGAGTGTGTGTGTGTGTGTGTCTGTCTGTGTGTGTCTGTCTGTGTGTGTATGTGTCTGTGTGTGTTTGTGCGACCCATACTGTAGGTCTGTTATCTGATACTGAACAAACTGTTAAAAATATATATGAACTGGTGAAAAAAGTCATTCAATATAAAGACTCTACAGTAAAAAAAAAATGAAAGAAATGGATTAACATGTTTATGTAGGGAATATTCTCTTACGCACTGCATCATTAACTGTTTTTGAAACATTTCAGTTAAAACACAAATTCAAAAAAAAAAAAAAACAGAAACAAAAACAAGACAAGCTATTGTAAGAAAAGATTTCTTTTTGAAAAAGGAAACACCATGTACATATATTATACAATATTGTAAATGAAAAAAATATTTACATTTGAAAATTCTTATTCAAATCTTCACACTGGCTAGTATTTGTCTATTAATATGGACTGTTATTGCTGCTTTACTGTCCATTATATAGTAAAATGATTCTCCTTTAGAAAACAAGATGTTGTTAAACTGCTTTTTTCTTTTTTACGCGCGGGAGAGTGAAGAGCCAGTGTCGTTGTTGTCTCCCTTCTTTTGTAGAAAACCACGAGTAAAGTAAACTACACAGAGGCTATCAACTCTTTTTGAGTGTAAAAACAACTACAAAATGTACCAATTTTTAGGTCTGCCAAAGTCACAGACGCAGTGTCAGCCATGACGGATAAGAAACGGGCTCGTCAACATAATGCCCTCTTTATTATCCTCGACACGTCCGCCTCGGGACAAGTCAGCAAAACTGGGAATAAACAATTAAGTCTTTATGTACAACCCAAAGTAACAATTCACCGAAGCAAGTGTGTTTTCAAGATCTTCTATAAAAATTGTTTGAACATGCATATCATTGATTTCAAATAAAGGAGGGAAAAAAAGCACTCATTCAGAAAAAAAAAAGCCTTAAGCATCTAGCGTTTGTTTAATTGTTCTCTGCATTGAAAAAGAAATTGAGTCTGTAAACTGGTTGGTTTTAGGAACACTGATAAAAACAGCTGCTGAGCTGCTGAACCTGCACACAGGTAGACGATGAGAGGCCCCGCCCCTACAGCTTCATCGTCAGTTCTCCTACTCTGGAAACCTTTCGCCCATGTCCAGGCACTTGAGGTTGTCCAGCATTGCATTTTATTTTATTTTTTCTCTCTTTTTTTTTTTTGTCGTCTTTTGCTTTTTGCAAGTGTGAAGTTTTCTTTTTTCTTAAGAACAATATTCGGTTTGTTGCATTTTTTTCTTTTTACTTACTTCTTCCTCTTCTAAATAAGACAAATTGCTTTATGTTGCATAACACAATAAAACCCTTACATGTACAGTATCAATGCCCAATAACTGACTATATGTATGGCAAACTTTCTCAAATTTCATGCATAAAGAAAATATGAGTTTTCTATTGAAAAAAAGTGAACATAACAGACAAGCAATAAAATATCTCCACGTTTAAAAACAACATCAACAACCAAAGAAAAATTAGCATTAACACAATGTACATTCTGATTGCATTGTACCCGCTGTGTGACGGCAGAGTCGCGCTCTCCGCCTTCTGAATAAAATCAGATTTTAATCTTCCAACTTTTTGTTCAGAGGCCTGTAAAAAAAAAAAAAATCACCTCGATGATGTGCAGTGTGTCATTAGCGAAGTTTGAACCGGGTGTCATTATATTACAACAACGGGGAGAATTTGTTGCCAGAACCTTTGTAACAATCCCAGACTGCATCAGCAAGCAACAGGTAGAGCCTTTTTTTCTTTCCATTTATTTACAATACTTTGCCTTAAGAAAACAGAGCAACAGCATTTATTCGAGATGCATATAATCAATAAAATGCTCACTGAATTTATATGGTAGCAGTCGTGTATAAGATGATGTTTTCAAAGTAAGATTGAAGACAATAGTGGGAGTACAATGCATTATAACAGTATTTTTGTTATGACAAAGTGCGATTCATTATTGTAAAGTAAAAAAAAAACAAAGAACAAAAACAAAACATATATTTATATTTACATTAATTTAATTAAAATGAACATTTTGTGGTTCTTGCCAAAGTTGCCCCATCCAATCCACTATGATTTCATACATGATGGTTCTGGAGTCAGCTGGAGTAAAAACAAGGCCACGCACATCTGGAGGATTTTATCTTTAGAAGATAAAGACATCCGGGTTTTGACCCAAACGCTTAAAAACACATATGGCAGCCAGTGTGAGTGTGTGCGTGTGTTTGTGTGTGAGCAACACTTGAGATGGAGATTGCTGGATATTGTTATTGATCATCCGACAAAAGTGCTCACTAAAACGGTACAGCATGTTTTTATGTCCAGCGTCCAATCCAGAGAGAGAAGAGTGAGAAAGATTTCGACCCCGCTCTGAGAAATAAATGATTTTTATAAAACAACAGGAGGAGGAAAAGATGGGTCACTCAAGCTCCTCCCCCTCAGTGGACTGCGATGGCTTCCTGAAAAACCGACAAAACCACGGTGGCACTGTGGAGAGTTCATCTGCTTGTTTTGTTCATCTTCTCATTTATTTGTATCTTTTATATTTTCCGACTCCAAGAGCACAGAGAAACAAAGAAACTGTCTTTCTTTTTGTTGTTACAGTTTTTTTTTTTGTTTTGTTTTTTTTTTTGTTTTTTAACATATCGCTATGTAGTCTCTTAAATAGCTTATAATGTCTTCAAAACCCTCCTTGTCCTCATCATCATGGCGAGGGACGGCGATGGAAACGTTTTTGGGAACTGTATCTTAAGTGTGAGCCCTGCTCTTCCTGGACCGTCACAACACCTCAACAGCTGTGTAACTCTAATAGAATATGATCATCTTTCAGCATTTATTATCACAGACGTCTGTCCAAAAGTCTCACTTTATTTTCTTGTCAGAGAAAATACAGGCACAACCACATTTTGTGCTATACATCTGCTTTTTCTTTCATTCTCGTGATGCCGTCTGAAGTTCTGTGAGTCTGGAAGGTGCCAGTCAGTGCTTGATTCAGAAACACATGCTTCCTTGCTGCACAATTGTATTTTGCTGTTTCCATTCACTTCACTTTTCATGGGCGTGATGGAGGATACAGGTCCTTGTTTCTTCTCTGTCTCTGGTCCGAAGGTGAGAGTCTTGTATTTTTGTGATCTGGAGGGCGAGCGTGATGGACAGTGGTGCGATGGGGCCCGGCCCGGGACTCCTGGGTGCTGGGTTCTCTGGTCTGAGTTGGGCAAATGATGTTGGGGGATCATGGCGACAGGGTTTGAATGATTGGGGAGGTGAGTTCAGCTGCTGGGTTAGTTCTCAGCCAGCATGTCCTTGGGCGTCCCGTCCTTGTCGCTGCTGGATTTGGGCCAGAGTTGCTGCTGTAGCTCCTTCACCACCCTCTCCAGGTGCTCCCTGGCCTCCCGCTCCTGCAGCAGGTCGGCTCTAAGCTGCTCGCGGTCGGCCTCGGCGTGCTGCAGCTTCATCTGGAGGTCCTCGATCTGGAAAACACATGGCAGGAAAGACCTGTCATCATACAGCAGAACAGATCTGACTCCGGACTTAACCAACCACTGAGCCTGTTCTATACAACCGTGCTGTATATCGCAATATTAGGGCTGGACAGTATGAAGATATTCACTTTTGAATATCACCAAAGCCTGATGTTAACGCTCTCCAGCTGCAAACAAAATGCCTTATTCCTGCGCTTCAGAATTCACACCCTGGTGGTGCAGTTGTCTGGGAGGCCAGCTTCATCAGTGTGGATGTGGTCTGAGTCGGAGTGTCTCCGCCTTCTTGGTCTGGTTTCCCAACCAATTGGGCTTAAACACTGTTTAACAAGTTAACAAATGATATTTCTGTAAAATTAGATTAGAATTACTGTGGAATTTGTATAAATGATCAAATTCTCTGCCGTTGGATCCCAGGATTTCCGCAGCTACAAGAAAACCCAGTGTCAGTTTGAATTTGAATGCAACTGTGTGATCACAATATAATCACCAAACTATTGTCTTAGTCCAGACAAAGGCCAAAAATTGCAAGATTGAGAACAAAAAATTTGTTTCTGCAGGAAACAATCAATCATATGTCCAGTCATATTTATCTCACTGCACTAATTTGAACAGATTTTACTTCTATCTATGTTGATACAATTTAGTGGCATTTATAGCAGAATGATCTTTGAGAGCACAATGATACTGGAAGTGTCTGAAAACTTTCCTGTCCTGGGCTGCAGCAACATAAACGCCTAAAACATCTTGTCTTAGTGACAGCCGTCCAAGGACAATTGCAGTCTCTGCAGGGAGGCACACAGATGCAGCTGGAGAGCATAACCTCCCTCTTGTTTTGTCTAATCTGCATTTCCCATGGTGCCTGGGGGAAGTCGACGTCTCTTCCTGTTTCCTTTCGTTGGAGGACTTATCGTACGTCTGTGCACTTGGCGCTACACCCATTTATTTTTGACTGGGGAAGAGGAAATGTGTTTTTTTTCTTGCCTTCTCCTCTGCTGACCTTGAGAGTGTGTGAGAGAGTGAAACACTGCAATTACTCTGAGGGTGTTGTCTAGACGTTCTGCCACCACATTTGCACACATTGTTAGTCTGGTCTGCCTACATGCTTGGCCTTGTTTGGCTTCATTTATACCCTTGTTCCACATTTCTCCAATGTATTATCAAGATATTTTAATCTTATCTTTAAAGAGTTTAAACCCAAAGTGTGACCAAGGGACAGATTCTTCCAATCCTTCACCCTCACTGACCTGTGCCGAGTATTTTGCGCGAAGACGTCCAGCCTCGCAGCCCTTGTCGCAGACCCTCAGCTGCCGGGCCTGCTCCAGCTCCCGCTTCAGACGGATCCGTGACTCGTTGGCTTCCTTCATCTTCTTCTCGCTCTCTGCTCGCAGGCGCTCGATTTCCTTCCTCAGGTTTCGCTTCGCCTCGGTCGCCTCCCGAAGCTTCTCCTTCTTGGCCACTCGCAAGAACTCCAATTCCTGGGAAGATGAGAGTGTAGAGGTTAGCATAGAGGCAAGGCACCTATCTATCTGGGCTTTAAATGGTAAATTGACGGCACTTAAATTGTGCTTTTCCAGTCTTATAGACAATTTAAAGCATTTCACCCTACAGTGCTTTTGCTGCACATATTTGTTCACAGATGATTTTTTTTAATATAACTTGAATGTATTATTGATAAAACTGTCCCTAATGTGTCACACGGTGCTTATGCAACTGCTCTCCACACCAGTGGATGCATCTGTCACATGTCTGTTTCACTGTTGACACCCAAGCGAAGGCTGCAGTGTCCATGTCAGTGTTTACATTAAGCCAAGTCAGGGTTTAGGGCAACGTGTGGGCTGACAGAACTTAGGTTTCCTTCCTCTGAATCACTGAGAGAGTGTGAGTTTGAGTGTGAGTGTGAGTGTCGGTGCGTTCATGCGTGTGTGCGTGCGTGTGTGTGTTGTGGTGACACACCCATAGTCTTCTCATGGGAACCCAGCAGTTTGGACAAACATGTCTGTCATCAAGC
This sequence comes from Seriola lalandi dorsalis, assembly GCF_002814215.2. Taxonomy (NCBI): domain Eukaryota; kingdom Metazoa; phylum Chordata; class Actinopteri; order Carangiformes; family Carangidae; genus Seriola; species Seriola lalandi. The sequence goes on from NW_019525022.1 coordinate 861,773, forward strand.
TTTGTTAGTTCCCTCAAAAAGAGTTAAAAGACACAATCCCATCACACCCTTTACTCTGCTGAGGCTTTACATAAGAACTCAGTGGATACCATCAGGGTTAGCTCAACTCAACACAGCAGGAGTTACACCAGCAGGTTGTTTTAAAGTGAGACCACTGTTCATTCAGCTGGGAGGTCAGCTGCTTGCTTCTGCACACTGACGGAAAGTGAAAGTGGAGTGCTGTCGTGCAGGAATCAGTTTTTCTTTGCTCAGGATGCAGTTTTTGTGTTCCTCACCCACACACACACTCCTTCGTCTGCACTTTCTTGTTCTCGGTCCAAGACCAAAAATAAAAATGGAAGTCTGGCCTTTTCCCTTTGCAGCAACATCCGCTGTCATTGTTATCACTTGCCAACTCATGCTAAGCTTTGCGGACAGTAATAATGACTCAGAATCCACTTCTGCATTTCTATGTGTTTGCTCAAGTAATTTCCTTAGTGCACCAACTCTGAAAAGTTTCTGTCAAGTCTGGTTTCATAAAAAAAAAAAAAAAAAAAGTTGGAGGAAGCATTAGGGTTGTGTGAATTGTCACAGACTGAGAAACCTAATTCTCTCAGCCAACAGTGACACATACCATGGTGCAGTCATTAAAATAAAATCATATACTTTGTTGATACAGCCTGTCAGTGAGAGAATAGAAACACTTGATTGTTGGTTGTAGATCACTATGGGTAACACCGGAAACATTTATAAGTCAGTGTTTGTATGATTATCTGTGTGTGCTGTTCAGTTATTGTACAAATAGACAACCACAGCTTCTCTATAGAGTTACACTGACGCATTTGGTGGGTTGGTGGCCTTGAATGACGCAGAGGTTAGTTTAGGTAAAGCAGCTCCTATGTTTGGTATGATCATTGAAAATACATTACAATCCCTTTTTAAATTGGCCATATTGTATAAAGAGTCAGTATTTGTGCACAGCTCTACTAACCACATCTTGGACCAAGCTCTGTACTTAACGCGCACGAATGAAGCTGATATCAATGTTACTCGTTTAACATGAGGAAAGATGAACACGCGTCATATTATTCTTGCAGTCACGTGAATGGGAGTGTACCTGTTGGAGGTTGCGTTTGGCCTGCAGGGCCGATCCCAGCTTCTCCTCCTGCTTCACCCTCATCTTAACAATCTCGTGCAGAAACTTCTCCTTTGACTCTTTGGAGTCGAGACCGTTGTCCAGCGCCTGCCTCAGGCTCTCCAGCTCCGACTCCAGCCCCAGCTCTGGAGGGGTGATGGGGGCTGCGACGGGCGCGATGGGTGCAATGGCCGCAGCTGAGGGGACAGTGGCCTCGGCTGACGTGACAGTGCAAATGGGCCCTTGGGCGCATGGCGAGCCCAAGTCCTTGGCTGAGCTGCTGGATGAGGTGAAAGACGGTGACGACAGGGAGGACAGGGACGAAGTGACTGTTGGGAGAGACGAGAGACGAGAGACTTGGTTGATCTTGTCAAATCAGGACTTCATTTAGGAAGACAGTTGAGATCTATGGATCTAGTTGCTGGTATTGAGTTCTTTACTTACGTTCGTCCCGGCTCTCCACTTCGATCTCCACCTCAGAGTCCTTGTCATCCTGAGGCAGCGGCAGCTTGCTGGCAGTGAAGGACGGAGGGCAGGGGGCCTCTGATGGTGGCGGCTGGAGCTCCCCTGTGGCTCTTCTCTTTCGAGGCCTGGAGTTGGCTCCTTCACCCGGGGGTTCACCTCCACTTGGGTGGGAGGTGCTGGGTACTGACGGGGACATGGGACCCACCTTCCCCAGGGGTAGTGGTGTGAGGGCAACATTGGGGGCCACGCCATTCTCCAGACTCTTGTAGTTGTAGAAGCTGAGAGGAAACCAGACCGTTTAATTGCTCGTCTCATGATGTTTACATGAAATAATCCAAATCAAGACTACTTAATTTACAGGAGCTGCATTCAGGCAAGTAAACACAGCCAGGACCATATTGTATGGTCCGATCTGGACAGTCTATGCCAACCAGGGTAGAGAAACATTCAGATAAAGTGCCTGCAGCTCATTCCTCCCACTTTATGAGAAACTGGGCCAGATCAACTGTGATATGGTGCAGCCTGCACTGGCATCACCATGGCAAGTGGGTGCCCACATTATGAGTGTGTGTCAAATGTGTGTGAATGGTGGAGTGTGGGAGGCTGTGGTACAGTCAGACTTGACCTCTGTGACACCAGCCCACCCAGACAAGTGAGAGTGTGTGCTGGGAATTCATCAGATCCAGCGAAACAAAACAGCAATATATCATCACTCGCAGTAAAAAGCTCCTCTTAGAGTCCAGATATATCACTGTTTGTAATTAATTTTTTTTCTAAGTCAGTTAAGTGCTGTTTGGTGAGAGTATCTTCCATTTTGGATCTGGTTGTCCTGTGCTGTGCTGGGCTCACCTGTCTCTCAGCAGGGCCAGGGGGTGACTGGAGGGCTCCTTATCACCAGCAGAGATGTGGGGGGACCAGGGCCTGAAAGCTGACGGCCTCTGCCGGGGTTGAATGCAGTTAAGCCCCTGGAAAAAAAACAGATGATACTTTAAATCACAAATAATAAGAAATGAAATACCACAATGAACGCATTGCATGGATTAAAAAGTCTAGAGGTTTGATACCTAGAATAGGGTTAGCCTAACCCATGACGTCCGTGTTCTAATAATTATGTTAATTATTCTTTTCTCTGCATTTAGTTGTTGAATTTCAGTGTAAAACTGGAACCACAAAGACGTTCTGGCGACTGAGATACTTTAGAATCACTGCAGATGTTTCCTCCTGAAGTTCGGTGTCACAGCTGCCTTTGACCTCGGGTATCCACTTGTAGAATATCTCAGGACTTTCAGTACTGTCTCACTGGAGAGGGGTCAGTATGAAGACGTTCTAAGTTTACCTCCATGGTAGATTTTTTTTTTTTAGGGAATATCGATCTTCACAGGCGACACCTATCATTATATTGTGGTTATATTCTGTTTCACTGCTCCCTCGCACTTCGCTCCATCTCAGTAAGCGACTCCTTCAAGCTCATCGCGTCTACAGTTACGCCCTATGTTAGCACGTCTCACCAAAGTCTAAATTTAAGCGCTACCCTCATCTGAAAACCTCTGTATAGCATTACATGACATCTCATCTCAGGCACCAATGCGTCATCATCATTACCCACATCTCCTTCCTGAGTTTAGCGGCACTGACCTTATTGGAGGCAGACAGGGACTGTAGCCAGTCGTGCTGCTTCTCTTTGTCGGCCAGCGGGGACTGCGATGGGAAGTCGTCATGTTTGGACTTTTTGATCGGGGTGGGATCTGAGGGCTGGAAGAAAAGAAGGACATTTGTTTTAAGTTTTAAAAATGCAGGACAGATCATACAAGTGAGATCTGGTTGTGTTTCATTCAGCGAAAATCTGTTCTATGTCAAACAAGTTTGAAAGTGTAAACACCGCCAGGTTGATTGATTTTCCCACGTGATATGAACGCACCGCAGGTTTCCCAGTTGGCTGCTGGCTGTCGGCTGTCGTGCTAAAATGTCAATGAACTGAAAATGCACCCACTGGTGTCAGACAGACCAATAACTGTGTGTGTGTGTGTGTGTGTGTGTGTGTGTGTGTTTGTGTGTGTGTGTGTGTGTGTGTGTGTGTATATGTGTGTGTGTGTATGTGTGTGTACTATGAGATGCCTGATAGGGGAGTGCCAGCAGAGGTGTCTGATAGCTGGAAGTGTGAGTGTGTTTAAATTTAGGTGTGGTGTTGACTCGGTGTGAAGTTGTGTGTCTTTCTGTGGCTCTGGAAGTTGCTACAGGCTTACTCTCTCTCTCTCTCTCTCTCACACACACACGCACACAATCATGTTTGCTTGTGGGCAGCCAAGAGAGGAGGCAAGAGGTGACTGGGGCAGTGTCTGTCTGTCTGTCTGTCTGTGTGTGTTCTGTGTGTGTGTGTGTGTGTGTGCGTGTGTGACAGACAGATACACCCACACATACAGACAAGTAGGGGTTTGTTTCTCTTTCCCCCATTAGGCTGGCTCTGTGGCCATGACCTCAGCCTCTCCAAGCTGTGGCTGTCACTAGCTGCCACACACACACACACACACACACACACACACACACACACACACACACACACACAAGGGCAATTGCAATGCATTTCTGATTGAACAAAGCGTGTGTGTGCAGCTTTCCAAGAAAATCCAAATCGAACACTTTTCTTGTCGGAGGATTTGTAATGTTTCCTGAAGCAGGTGGAGGACAGATGATGCAGATAATGAAACCCAGCAGGGAATGAATTATTATGAGTTAACTACACAGAGATTGTATGACTGTGTATGGCTCTGATGTGGGCATGTAAATAAAAATAAAACTGTTCTTTTTACAGAGAAAATTAAACCTCTTATATTTGGATTTTAAACACTAAAGTAGTTTCTACCGAAGGATTTAAATTCTTCTAGACTTTATGATCTGACAGATACTTTGTTCAAAAGAATCCCACCTCAAATATGAAATTTTGTGAGCTGTATAAAAGCCGCTTCCTTTTGAGATAAATCTTTTTAAAACCTGTGGAGGAAAGCTACATGAGTCTGTACTGACTTGAGCATCAGCTGCTGTTCAGTTCTGCTGTTATCATACATGTTTTTATCAGTGTGCAGAGATCCCGTGTTGGAGTGGAGGTCACACACATGCAACCCAGATCTGAGCCTGTCAAACCAACAATATTTCTAGAGGGGATATATTCACTCACTCACTCACACCGCTCGCTCTCTCTCTCTCTCTCTCTCTCTCTCTCTCTCTCTCTCTCTCTCTCTCTCTCTCTCTCTGCTTCACTCTGTGGTGCTGTCTCGCTCTCATGTTCTTTCTCTGAGGATCTCCCTCAGGAATCTACAGTGAACTGCTGCAGTGTGAAAGAGTGGGCAGAACACACTGACACACGCATGCACACACATATACACACACATCACCCCCTGCGTGGTGTCAACAGGTGGTCATTGGTAATGGGGTTAGGTGCTCTCCCTCTCTCCACCACGCTGGCAGTATGTCATGCTCTGCTACGTGTGTGTGTGTGTGTGTGTGTGTGTGTGTGTGTGTGTGTGTGTAACTAGAGCTGCTCTCACAGGAAAGCAGCGTGGCTAGACAAACAAATATGACTGAGGTCTGCTGACGTGACAGCTGCCCTCCATCCACCTGGCAGTGTCACAGTTTCATGTGCAACTCCATGACCATCATTGCCTTTCCCTAACAACGCCAAAGAGCCTCCATGTTCTGTAGGACTCGTCTGAAACCTTCATGTTGTATTTCTTAAAGGCCTCATATTGTATAAAGTGAGGCTTCCATGTCTGTTTTGACCATAAAGCAGGTCTAGGTTCTATATTAATACTGTGAAAGTATCAAAGAGCTCAGGCTTCTCCAAAGAGAAACGCACACAGGCTGTTTTCAGAAACGGAGCCTTAAAAAGAGCCGTCAGGACTTCTGTAACTTTGTGATGTCACAACAAAGCAGTCACCGCTCTCCTTCATGCCCCAAGCCCGGTCCACTGGATCCGCCATCCAACCTGGCAGGATTTGCTTTCTCTGAGTATTTACCTGAAATCTGCAATATTTTTATTCAAATGCTCAGAAAACAGTGAGCCAATCAGAAGAGAGGATCAGAGCCTCTCTTACTGACCCGTTGTTACTATTGCTCCAGAGAGCAGCCTTAGACAGGCGATATAAAACTACATCAATATGGTTTTTGGTTAAAACTACAAATATATCTTCTTATGGATCAATACTTACTAAAACACAGGAAACGTGTCAAATATGGGACCTTTTTAAGGCTTTCATCTCAGGACCATGTTTTTGGTCCCCTTAAAGGCGTCCTTAAAATGTGGAAATGAAATTTATGGATTTCTAGATGTTTCATTTCAAATAAAGGAGATTAGAGGTTAGCCCTCGTTTGAAGAGCTATTTTCATTTTTTTTTTTTTTTACAAATAACCACATCAGAGGAGGTTATTTGTGAAAAGACACATGCTCCAAAGATCAAAGTGAAACATGCTGTCTTGTTTTTCTCATTTGTGTCATGTAGTTTTCTGTGCAGAGTCAGACTATATCTGAGTAATGAGCTGTTTATCTCAGACACAGTTTTTCTAAACACTTCTATGGAAAAAAGGGTTGAAACGTCCAAACATTTATGTCCACTACAAACACCTAATGCAACTCATATAGTACATTTAGTTGTCTATTTTTGCATGCGATTTGGATGATTTTAAGCTTAGGGTAAATATAAATAGGTAAATAGGTTGATTTACCAGATTTCAAAGACATCCACACAATAACTGTCGGAATATTTTAGTCCAGACTGGAGTGATTGAGCAGCCAATTTATTGACCAACTGACCGACTGACTGACTGACTGACTGGACGACATGATTTACTGCGCTGTAACTAAAACACGGTAAGCAGAAGCTGTGCACATGTTGTACATTATTGTTTTTTTTACATTTCAAAACCCCTTTCTTTGTAATGAGAGGATGGTTTTTAATTGCTGTATGTAGTAAAGAGACTGTGTACAATACCAAACTGTAGTACAGAGGAGTCCTGACTGTGGTTGGTAGGCTTGTGTGTTATCTAAAGATGAAGAGATATGTCCTACATAACAGGGCAGCAATGCAGGGCTAGAGGCAAGAGGCTAGTCTCTGCGATTCAGCCCAGAGAGTGGCTGATCATTCACACACACACACACACACACACACACACACACACACAGCACTGCCTCTGGGCAGAGTGTCTGTGCCACGTGCCAGTCCTCGTCTCGTGGATTACCAGTTGCCAACGCCGCGGCTCTCCATCAGGGCGAGATCTGGCCCCGGTAATCTTGGACGGAGAAGAGCGTCGGGGGGTCAGCAAAATTGGCAGCTGAGCTCTTTGGGCTCAGCGGTGGGGGCTTCAGGGAGGGAGAAATCTGCATGTCTCGATTACTGAACAGTGGGACTGTGAGACATGAGGCAAACAGACAGCCGGGGTGGGAATTCCTGTTTTTAAAAAAAAGCGTCTCGGTGATGTCTGTGGTGCTGGTTCTCAGGGGATCCAGTGTAAAAACATAGACTGGTGTGATTTCACTATAATTTGATTCACTTAAAATGATCCCAGTAGAGTGAATGATATCTTCCTATGTGGGATTAAACATTATCAAACAGGGTCTGTGGCTGAGGGACACACACATACACACTCAGACCCCGACCGATACACTTCTCATGGAAACTTGACAGTGCTCTCTGACTTACAGCAGGCCTGCTGCAAGTGACAGAACGGGGCTAACTTCAAAGACACACAAAAATATGTGTGTGTGTGTGTGTGTGTGTGTGTGTGTGTGTGTGTGTGTGCGCGTGTGCAAACATCCACGCACTTTGCAGCCCACCCTCTTCATGATCCAGGGTGGATTACGCAGCATAGACAGGATGTCACACTTCTAAGATAAGGCCTTCCGATTAGGTGAGGTGTGTGTCAGACGTGCTCAGACTGCTGCGCCGTCTATGTATGTACTCAGCTGCAACGCCTCACACTGAGAACATGACACCTCATAATATCTACGCAGCAGCATTACACTGGTGTCGGGGGGGGGGCTGGCCTTTTATTAAAAGACAGATATCATTTTATGATTATTTTTCATGCTTCCAGAGAAAAGTAGTACAGCCCCAAGAGCAAAAAATATTGGTGCTGCACCTTTGAAGCATGTATCTGTCAAATGCCGATTTACGGCCCCTTACTTCACACACGGCGGTCAGGAATATCCCCTGCATGAGAAACTCACAAATCCTCCAGTCATGGGGCAACAAAGGTGGAAACAACGAGAGCGTTGGGCTTATCTCAGCTGCCGTAGGGGGACCCCACGCAGGGGCTCATGTGTGAGCACGTGTCTGGGCAAGTGTATGTGTGTGTGCGTATATGTCTATGGCTGTGTGTATGTGAGTGTGTATGTGTGGCAGAGACAGGATGGGTGGGGTGATAACAGTCTTCTCGGTTGAGGACTGTCTGTGCTGTTTGAAACTCTCATGGTTTCGGCATACTTCCTCTGTCTGCAGGCCACTGCTGTTTGTCACTGACTGAATGCTATGAATAGCACTTTTTTATCACAATACAGTGAAGGATTTCGTCAGACTCGTAACTTAGCAAAAACCATTTTTGCCGCCCTGAATCACTCTTTTTGAAAGGTTCTTTACCTCTAGCGCTCTAATCCCTCTGCAGTGGACTTTCATAAAGGAAAAAAAGCTTGTTTTCTAAATGCCCCCCCCCCCATGTCTTCCATGTTAAGGAGATTCAAATGAATATGTGTTGAGACAACAAAGCTGCAATCAGAGAAATATTTCACCAAGAACTGAGGACGAAATCTGTGGATATGTGTGGTTGAGAGAAAACTTACTGGGGAAGTGAAACTTGTGATTAAAACTGACTTTGTTACATTTTCACTATGTTGACCTTTAGGCAGTTTAATTACATTTTTCCCCCTAAAGTTGCGGACGTACAGAAATGCTCTTAAAGACCCTAGTGGTCCCACGATGGGGAAGCGGTGCTATAAAAAAAAAAAAGCCTTGAAGGAATGTATGAAATGTTCCAAATCATCCTGTTGTACCTTTTCTGAACATATCAGAGGCGTTGTTTCTGTTAGCGAGTACGCTGAGGAAGCAAAGGGCCACAAATGAGTCAGTCAGCACAGAGTTCATGTGGAGGATGTGGAAGTCCCGCAACCTGAACAACCATTCAACCCTCTGATACAACCTCGTAGGAGTATCTCCTGAAACACCGCACCTACGGCGGCAGGCGTACCGGACCTTGGTTGTCATGGTTCCAATAATGAACATGCGGACTGTACCCAGAGCATCGTACCTATCTTCGTCACCATGGTTACTATAATAACAGTCATTGCTCGTTTAGGTTAAGGAAAAGTTTGTGATTTAGGTTAAAATAAGTACTTCCTCAACATTAGACGATCTTTGTTGTCATGGTTACAATAGAAAACGTGAGAATAGAAACAACATATACTGCCACTTTCACATGGGAACCGAACACCGCTCTCCTGTGTCATATTCCAGTGTTTTGTTGACCCATCCATCCACCACATCCTCCTCCTGATGTGGACTTTATCGCTCTCTGTATTACGTCATCGCACTTTCCATTGCTCCTGTCATAATTACCACGGCTGCTAGATTTCGCCTAACAACAAAATGTAACTATGGGTCATAGTAACCTGCTGCACAGATGACCTATGGGCTCATTTTATACAGGAGCAGATCAATCTCCATCCAGGGAATTGGTGGAAGAAGAAAATGGCAGATTATAGATTAAAGAAGAATCCTTTGTTACATAAAGACCCAAATGGGAAACGCAGCTACAACTACTTTCTATTTCAAGTCCAACTTAATTTGACTTAGACAAAGTCAAGAAGGCAACAAATATGGAGGAAAGGTTGTTCTTGTTGTTATGGGCCTTATGGTTTACACAATCACTCTCTGAAAACTTGATTTCCAAGCTGAGGTGAAACTCGCCTTAGGAAAGTTTAGATGTGAGAACGATGTAGACATCTCATGCTGTTGAAAACGGGAGTGCCCCCCCCCAAAAAAAAAGCCACCAAATCCTATCGGCTTTAACTCGAGCTGCTCTTGTGACAGAACGCTGAATCTGTTTCTTGATACAATCTGTCAGTTCCGTCTCCTTGTTATTTTTTTTCTGCCACACCCTCCCTACTCCTTGTCCTCCTCCTCCTGCTGTCTGCCCCCGAACCCTCCGCCCAACTCGTCTATCTGTTTGAGAGCGTTTCCTGTGTCATAGATTACCGGATGTCCTCTACAAACAAGCAAGATTCCAGTCGCAGAGAAAAAAAAAGCAAGCAAAAGAAGTTAGACAGAGACTGCAAGAAGCATCATGGGTAAACAAAGTGCCTGCAACTGAAAACTCTCATGGAACAAGATGGCTGTCATAAACCAAATGAGAGCATAACACCAAGAAGAAAACTTTTTTTTTGATTAACTGTGTTCTTCAGGTTCAGTTTGGCGTTCACCAAGAAGCAGTTATCTCCCTAACGATCTCATGGCTTGCCTCTAAGAAGACTTTCGCTTCTATAAGCAAAATAAACTGCCAGCTGGGGAAGACTGTGAAATGTAGCTGAAAGCTCTGGAAAGAAGATTTCTTTTTGTTAAAGCTGCTCAGAAGTGACATGATAAATTGTTAAAAAAAAAAAAAAAAAAGAAAAGAAAGAAAACTTTTTCAGTGCCGTGTAAATCTTGGAAACACCACTTGTCACTGCAAGAAATCATTTCTGCTTTGACCGCACAATGCGACAGTGTCAACACCGCATGACTGTCAGAGACCAGCAGCAGTGTAGTGGTATGGTGCTAAACAGGTTGCCTAACCCAACTCCCCCCCAGACTAGGCCAAGATGAAAGGGCAAACAACGTGTTTTCTTTGCTGTTTCTTTGCTCAGGAGGGCGAGCGGAGCCGCACCCTGCCTGTGACCTGACTTTAGCCTCTCTGCATGTCTTGCTGGGGCCCATAGTGGTGGAAAAGGGAGGGGCCCCTTCCTGGAGGCAAAGTGAGAGCTTAGCTCACCTCATACAAAACAGTCACAAAAACCCCCCACACATATGCTGGGAAACAAACAGGTGTCAGACAGCATGTCATTCCACTGCTTATGCAAAAAAAAAAAAACAGGCTGACTGACTGGGGACGCTCAGGTTCAAGGCTGAATTCATTAGCTGTTGGCCTTGCAGCAAACAAACAAGCTGAAGCACTTTAGTTTCCCCCTGAGGTCTGAGCAGTGAATTGTTGTGAGCAGTGTTGGGAAGGTGAGCTGTTGAATTTACCACCTGTCTATGCTAATTTCTCAAGTCAGAATGACACTCGCTCCTGTGTGTGTGTGTGTGTGTGTGTGTGTGTGTGTGAGAGAGAGAGAGAGACGGACATACAGGATAAAAATACACCGAGCACCGTGGCTGCTCGCTCAAGTGAGATTCCTCGACTGTGCGTTTGTGGGTTACACACACGCAGAGCTCCAATTCTGGCAACTAGTTCATCCCACCATCGTCTCCTTGGCTGAGAAGTCACAGAGAACAATGGGTGCTCTGTCTTCAGTCAAGTAAATAGCAAAGAAAACACTTTACATAGTTACAGTCAAACCATTGCAGCACTGCACTGCAAAAAGATCAAATTAATGTTATTATTCAAGAGCCTCAGTCTTGCTGAGGCAGAGTTCTGACTTCAAGATAAACTGGTTTGCTGACTGCACTGATCTAATATTCACTTTGATTTAGTGATGAGAAATTTCTCCCATGCTCAGCACATAAGTAACTGTATTTATTCACTTCAAGTTTGGAATTATAAGCGAGTATTAACTTGTTGAGCTTGTTGAGAACAGTGTTAAGACTCGCAGGCAAAGACACCTGCCGGGCAACAGCACAGCACAGGACTGATTGTGTGTGTGTGTGTGTGTGTGTGTGTGTGTGTGTGTGTGTGTGTGTGTGTGTGTGTGTGTGGCAGATGTTCAGACTATCAGGTAGCTGTATTCAGAGAGGAGGCCCCAGCAGTACCTGCCTGTACCACCTCCCCTCACATAAACCCATCATTTATCCCATTAGAAGGGAAGCTTCTCCTGCATTCCCCTGCTACTTGAAAGAAAAACAAAAAGACACTGTGTTTCCACAGTCCTAGTAAAAAAAACAAAAAAAAACAGCTTGTATTGATACTGCTGCTCCGACTAAACATGCCAGTTCTCCTGTCACCTCCCAGTGTTTTCCTGGGGGGACAGTGTAATGCTCAGTTCCTTTCTTATTTCAACATTTACATTGGAGGATTTTTTTATTTCCCAGAAAGTTTTATGGCATCTGGGTCTGCTGTTGTTCCTGAGGTCTCCACTTCCAGGAAGAGTCCGGAGAGGCTGGTAGACAAAACACAGGAGAAGCCTCCCGGAGCCGCTGTCACCAGCCAGGCTAAAAGTTAAAGACTTGAAACAACTGATAAAAAAAACAACTGCCAGGAAACATAACCTGTCAATATGTGATGAAATGTGTCTTTGATTGGGTCAAAAGGGTGTAAAAAATATCTATGCTCTAGAGCTTTACATCGAATGAAAGAGATGTGTCTCCAACTGGAATGTGCCTGAGCATCTGAGCACTCTTAAAACTCTTTCCAGCAATGGTGAATAGTGAGTGTTTGTTTCCTATATTTAAACATCAGGCCATAAAAGGAAGTACAGGTGACAGGTGGGTATGGAACATTAAAGTGAAAGTGATAGAGTGCCACAGGGATGATGTATTTTTATGGGCTAACCAGGATGTTAGCATCACGCTGGTTCTCTCAACAAAAGGTCAATAGGGTTTTTTTCTTTTGGATTACTGCAGAAAATAAACTCTTAAGAACTAAAATGCTATCTTATTTCTGGGTTTTAGGATTCATTCCTGTGGAACTCTATGCTAAATTAGCTTAGCAACCACCATTACAAGTCCTCACTAGGGAGCTATGCTATGCTACACAATGCTGTTGTCACAACTGAGAAGACAAGAGGCTAAATAAGTTCCTGGGTCTCAAAAGGAAAGGAGGGCCCTTTCCCAAACACATCAGTGAATATAGAGGGAAGGATTGAGAGGTGAAGAAGGGAAGAAAAAAGAACAGAAACAAGAGAAGAATAAACAGTCTGTGGCAAGGGATCAAGTCTGAGCACAGAGCGACAGTCAGACACACAAACAGAGGATTTCTCAGATAAAACTGCTGCTTATCAAAAAAGGAAGTGAAGACAGGCAGCCTTGTTTTTAGCTCCCCCACCATCTGACGGCTCTTACACGCTTCCATTAGCCACAGAATTTTAACAATTCAAGTCCGAACATGGAAATCATCAAAAGTGTTGTTTCACAAGTTTCACGTGACAGCAGTGATATGCACGGAAAAACAAAGTGTAAGTAAGAGTAATGAGAGAGAAGACAACGAATGACTCCTCTCGTACCGCAGGCCTTCACACTGCTGCCTGGAGGCCATGCAGAACAGTTCTGAATACACATACACATGGGGACACACACACATGAACACACACACACACACACACACACAAAGAGAAGGAAAGGGAAGAGATTGGGAGCTTTGGGAAGGGAGCAGGGTCTCCATTTCCTTTCGCCAAATTTGCTTTGGCAACTCTTTCCGTGGGAATGGTGAGAGAGTAGCTCCCCTCAGCCGGAGAGAGCCAGGGATCGGCCCACCAAGTAGACGGAAAGCTCAGAAACGTAAAATGGAGAACGAAGGGGGGAGGGTGGGAGGTGGGGGTAAGTAAATACAGCTGGACTTTTCCATGGCTTTTCCTTTTCCATCCCTTTCTTGGCTTTTGCTGTTTTTATACGGATCATATGCAACTAACATTTATAACAAGCTATACTGACAACTTACTACTATACTGACCCTCCGCATATCTGGCCTGCGATGTGCTTTATCTTTAAATTTGACTATTTTCAGTAGAGGCCAATACCAACATTTAGGAGTGATGATAGTGTATAGGAAAATTATTTAAATTTTGCAGTGTAAAATAAACTTTGTCAGGGCTGTCTGTCTCTGAGCTTCTCTTCTGATTGGCCGACTGTTTACTCAGTGATCAAATAAAATATATATCAGATTTCAGGTAAACACTCAGAGAAACCAAATCCTGCAAGGTTGGATACTTTGTCCAGGTAGGCGGGGGTTGGGGCATGACTGAGTGCAGTGTGCTTTGTTGTGACATCACAAAGTTACGGAGGGCCTGACAGCTCGTTTTAAGGCTCACTTTTTGAATACAGGCTGTGTGCGTTTCTCTGGGGACTGAGCGCTTTGATACTTTCACAGTATAAATATAGAACCTAGACCTGCTTTATAATCAAAAAACATATGGAAAACTCACTTTATATAATATGGAACCTATAAAAGTTCCTCAAATTAGACCTTAAAATAACATAACTATACACCAACACAAATGTATGATCAGCTAATATCAACCTCATCATACAGCATGTTCATGTATTCTTATAACATGGCCGCTTCTGTTTATGTCCGCAACTTTGCTTTTAGACCGGGCCGGTCTCGAAATCGTCAAAAGACGCCAAGAAAAGAATTTAATGTCCCCTTTATGATCTTAGACAACAAATGTTTAAGAGCCATCTAAAAGCAGGATAACTCAATTTGCTCCATTTTTAAAGTTGTTCTAATCCCTGCTTATACACTAATGGACATTTCCCATTGATCTGTGTGTGTGTGTGTGTGTGTGTGTGTGTGTGTGTGTGTGTGTGTGTGTGTGTGTGTGTGTGTGTGTTCAGTCTCATGTACAGACGTCTGAATGCTTACTAGTTAATAATATTAGATGACAACCTAAACCGTTACACTAACTGGTGCTGATGAAAACCATTTCCTTCAGCCATACTGTATTTCTGTTTGTGGTTAAAAATCAAAGACCTGCTGTTCAGTTTATACAATTCTCACAGTTTTATTATCTAACGCTTTTCATAATTTGGGTTGATTGGTAAAGTCTGTGATGAGCCAGAATTGTGTTTGGCATCAGAGCTGTGGAATAGCAGAGGAGAGAAGAAAATTCCTGCGTTTACAGCCTCGTAAACGACGCTTTCTGCGTGGAGGAAGGTCGTAGGGAGGCGCGAGTGAGGAGGAATCTGCTGATGGCTCTTTTCCTTGCATTGGTGCAAAAAGCCGCCCTGTTTAAAAGGAGGCCAGATGTGAATTATGGGTAACAAGGGGAGCAGTGTGTCTGTGTGTGCGCAGGGTCGGGGGAATGCGGGGCATAGGGCAGATTTCTGCTTGGAGTGTAACGTGCCCTGAGGTTGAGGTTGCTTGTGAAAGGGTTAAGTCGCATGGCTGAGCAAATACATAAATAGCACTGGGGGGTGTGTGTGTGGGCATGGCGGCTGCTGCCAGCTGGCATGGAGGGCATACACACACACACACACACACACACACACAGACACACACACGCACACACACTGGCAGTTTGATTTCTAAGTATTACTTATGGGGCACTGGAACACCAGCAGGCATTTCGGGTACCCCGGTCCAGCCTGCACTGCAGCAGATGCTTTAACATGTGACAAACTCGCTAAGAGTGCTGTGCAAACACACGCGCACGCAGCCACACACACATACGTGTATGTTTCCACACTTGTTTTAAGTCACACTAACTTATGCGCACGTACACACAAATGCAAACACACCAAAAAAAAAAAAAAAAAAAAAGCAGACCCGCCTGCTCTCACACATCAAAGGAGCTCCCAGCAGCAGAGCGGAGCTGCAGACACAGGCCTCATCCCATAATGATAAATCACATCCCAACACCTAAAACAAACTCTCAACCCTTCTTAACTGCACTAAGATGGACACCCCAAACAAAACAGATGACTAGGTGCTCCCTGACACCCTCATCCTTTGAACACACACTCTCTTCCTGCATGATGTTTTCACTAATCTCAGAGGATTAACAGGTTTAGGGTCTCTGGAATGATGTCAGGTTGTAATTTTGAAATCTGACATGAAGAGTTTGTTGTGTTCCCTACTTGTATCTATCTATCTACCCATTGACATTTGTCGTTTTTAGTAACAGGCCTGGGTGGACTTCCTAAAATGGGACGGGACAGTGGATAATAAGGGTTTGCCATGTTGTGCGTGCATCATGTGTCCTTGTGATCATGTGCACTGGCAGTTTGCTGTGCATGGATCCTCCTGTCAGAGAGGAGGATGAGGGGGATTTAACTGAGGGTGGGGGCTTCAGTCAAATCCCCTCTCATCTTACAGGCATCATTACGCCCGCTAAAGCCTCATCCCTGGAGCCCTCCACTACCAGGGGCCGGGACAGACCACCAATTACAGTCTTAACCTCTCTCTTGCCCTTTCTGTCTCTATCTCACTGACACCTACAGCTGGAGGAAAGGGGGGGGGGGGGTTGATAAAGATGCGGCTTCATAAAAGCTGCCGACATTACATACATTATCTGCTGAGCTGGAGTAAGACGTAGTGTTTCCCCTACATGCAGCCGTCTGTGGTTCACCGCCACAGTTTCACCATGGCGACAATGCATCATAAACAATGAAAATTCCATTATGACATCTTAAACTTTTATTACAACGCTCCATTGAGTGATTCATGAATAAAGAAGCAGCACCGCTGTCACTGATATGGTGGTGAAGAGTAGTTTGACAAGACAGACAGGTAAACTGTAACAAGTGAATTACTCAGGGCTGTAGTATTCGAGTCCAGCCTTGTTCTTTTGTTGCCTCACTCATCTTGTTTTTCTCTTAGGCCTCATTAAAATGATATTAATACTGTCTGTTGAGTATATAAGAGATGGCAGCAGCTCATCATCATATGAATGCTGAATAATGTGCTGGGGATTAACTGGTTCCATAGTGCAAAGGACCTGTAAGCCTTGATTTTCAGTTCAGTCAAAGCTTGCAGGACACAGCTACAATACACTGTAAATAAAAAGGCTCATGGGATGATAATGCACAGTGGTCTGCTGTGACTCAGTAGCTGTAAATGAATTGTTGATAATATAAACAAGCCTCCAGCACTAGAGACAGCGAAGGTGATATGATGCTTTAGAGGATAATGGAAGGTGTGAATCTAACAATGTGTGAGGGTCCTCTTACAACCACGTCCACGCAAGTGCACCTGCAGGAGTGGCGGGCCGCAGTGAACAATGCAGGTCACTGACTCAGAATGAATGACTCAATATATGTGTGACTATCTGGTTCAGCCACACGCGTCTATGTTTACAGCTCGTGTTCAAGGTTAACACAGTGAGTGGATGAAGGGAGAATTTGTTTTATTTCTAATGTATGAAGTGGAACTTGTTTCCACATTCCACCTCACCGCGCATGTCTGCTGCAGTGACAGGAGTTTGCACAAGTAAATCCACCACTTTTCCTTTTGCAGCTCAACTCTGTAACGCTGGATGTGTTTTGCCCGAAGCATGCTCTGGTCAAGACGTGTGGGATGGAGTGATCGGGGAAGGATACGGAGGGATTAGGACTCTTTGAGGGTCTGACACCAGAGGAGGTCAGCAATGATAGTTAAGCCCTATGGCCATTATCTGTTCAATCCCTTTGATTAAAAACCACAGCTCCTCGCATATAAGAAAGTTATTTCCCCCTGTGCATCTTGACCAAGGGCCAGCAGGGTTAAAGCTTTGAACCCATGTAATCTACATGGGAAACTCATGGCAAACCACCGGGTGTAAGTGTTTGTAACAGACGCTGCAAGAGTGATTGTTTCTAGGATTAGTTCGTTGGTCTTCGCTTTTGGTGTTCACACTGGAAAAACTTCCTGAGTACGTTTGAGGAACGGTCATTCTAAATCAATTCTCAGTGGTTGTTCTCTCCACTTGAATCCAGTGGTGACAGCTGAGTTTGTAAGATTTTGTCTGTGCATAAGTAGCTTCTATCCAAAAATATCAGAAGTGATAAGATCAGTTGTAGAAAGTAAAGCTTGTAAAGATTACAAGCTCCCCTTCAGCCATGTTGTTTCTCAGCAATTCCTCCTACTGCTGGTCTGGTGACCAACCCCTCGCTATACTCAAAACAACTAGTCTTTGAGAGATCACAGCTCACACGGCCAGAGGCTACACTCCTTTTCCTTCCTGTCTGTGGGATGGGATTAGGTCAGGCTGATTCAAACACCATGACTAGCCACTGTCACTCTCCTCACCAGGCCCTGCCGCCTGGGCCTGCCTGCTGCTTTTTAAGACAAACCACTGAACACACTGGGTCTTCATAAGCAGTCAGAAGCTCCCTGTATGCTGCACAAAACAGCGGCTGTGTCTCCTGATGGCCATGTTTGTTGTAGTAGGGCAGTAAGTGGGCCAAGCACTAATGCATTTGCAGACATGGCGGGTCAATACAAGCACCATGCTGAGCCCATCATCTAAGATGGAGAAACAAGCTCTTACACATGCTGGCTGCTTTGATGCAAGCTGTGGTCTTCAAGTGTTATTATGTGGAGAGACAGAGAAAAACAAGTGTGTGTGTGTGTGTGTGGGGGGGGTGGGGGGTGGAAAAGAAAATCAGGTGCTGTCTATTTCTCTTGATCATCTTTGAGATGTTTCTCCATCTTGATTCAAGTCCACCCAAATGCAATCGATTGCAGGTTCCAAAGAACACAGTCGCCTCCATAAATCTTAATTGGAAGAAGTCTTGAACAACCAGGACTCTTGCAAACGGAGCAATCTGGGGAGAAGGGTCTTGGTAATAGAGGTGCCCAAGAACCCGGTGGTCATAATGTGTGAGCTCCAGAGATCCTGTGTGGAGATGGGAGAACTCACTCCACTGATCTGGGCTTTTATGGCAGAGTGTCCAGACGAGGCTGCTCCTCAGTGAAAGTTTTCAAAATAGCAGCTTAAGGACTCTGGGACTGTGAGAAACAAGCACAAAACCCTGTGAAAAGTACTGCAGGTTCAGTATGCAGACCCCTGCTTAAGAGTGGCAGCGGTGCTACAGACAGCCCCTTCCGGTTCCCTTCACATTCAGAGCACTACGCAGTCAAGCAGCTGTCAGAGCAGCCACTGCCAGCCTGCTGACCTGCCTGTGACAAGCAGCTATAACACAGTAAATACTGTTGTATCATCAGAGCAGACGTGAGTGGCATCAGGATTAGCATTAGCAGCATTTGCATCAGTTAAAAGCTCTTGCAATTAGAGTATCTGTCAAGTGAATACACCTGAGCGTGGCCGGTGATTGCTTTCCCTTCACTCAGACAGTCTAATGGTATGGAGATGAGAGGGTTCATGTATTTTGTTTTTACCACTGCTGGTCCACTTTCAGTTGCTAATACTGCATCTGAGCATGTGATGTTTTAACAGCATTTTACATCTCACTTCCAGACCACTGAAAAAAGATAGAGAGGCTGAACTTACCCAAAACAAACAAGTATGTAAATGGAAGCCTGTCAGACAGGAAGTTAGCAATCCCAGGGGAGAAGTGTTTCAGCAAGAGATATCAGGTCGCGTTCTGCTACAGCTAAGTGTTGCTTGGAGACCTTTAAGAAAGAGACACCGGGCAGCCATGTTCCTGTAATGCTTCAGCAGGAGTAGGTGGCTATTACAAGTCATTAAACTGCAGACTAACACTTCAAAAATATCCCACAGGGGACAGGGCAGAGAGCGCGAGGTGTTCCGTCCACCGCTACATCTGTGAAGGTGTTTTAAGTGAAAAAAACCAAGCGAAGTCCCCAAACTGTCACATGCATGTTTTTTCCGAGGCGAGAGACTCTCCATTGAGAGTCATGACACACTCGACTAAGGTGAGAGAAAATGGTTGCCACTGCACATGTGCTGCATGCACCTAAGACACATCTCAATGTCTGCAGGGCTCAGTCTGCTGCTGGCTTACTCGAGCAGAGGAGGCATAATGGTCTGGGTTGTTAGTGAGCACTCCAGTTGTGCTGTGATGGGAATGTTTTCGACAGCTTTCAGACACTTGGCACTAATGATGTTCTGCATGCCCTGTGGCCAGCTGGGAGTTTTTTTTTTCTTCTTCTTCTTCTCCCTCCAATAAGTGTGTTGAACAATTTCACCAGCAGCCACACGAACACATAGAAACATGCCAACTCAGCCACATCACTGCTGATTGGGTTTATACAAGTTAAAATAGTAACACACTAAATAGAAAAAAAAGTCAATCTAAAAATTTGCATTCGAAGGCCCCATATTGTATAAAGTGAGATTTCCATGTCTGTTTTGATTATAAAACAGGTCTAAGTTCTTTATTAATAGTGGGAAAGTATCAGAGCTCAGTCCACAGAGAAATGCAATTTCCCAGTTCCAGCTAGAAAGGTCTAGTGGATCTTTCCTGAGAAAGGCCAACCATGACTCTACTGAAATCTAGCAGTGAATCCAATCTGTGTCATGTTGAAGTAAGGTAGCCAATGATAGGTGAAAGCCTCGTTAGAGCCAGTCAGACAGAGAGTACAGGAGGAATGAATCAATGAGCACCAGAGGCTCCCTGAGGGCCCGCATAGTGGAGGGGACAGTTATTGTAAATCAATTGTCGGCCAATTCATTTCCATTGATAGCATCAAAATAATGACATGCCGTAATAAAATGGTAATCAGGGCCTTTAGCTGCAGGCGGCGGAGAGTCGTTTGGCAATCTGAGCTGCAGGGAAAGTGGCAGTGGCCCACATTCGCCGCTCTTGCATTGCTGAACATGTGTGCGTTCATTCATGTGTATGCATTGGCAGTATCTGCTCGACAGAACGTGTCATTTGTTTTTGTTGTGGCTGGATAAGTGCGTGTGTCATGGAGGGTATCTCACAGTGTGGCGGCGTGCATGAGGAGCATCTCACGTGCAGCACAAACCTCTGATTTAATCCCCGAGATATGCTGCCCCAACGACAGCAGCAGATGGCTCGGTGAGCAGATTAAAATCTCAACGGCTATAACCTCGCACCAACCCAAACAGACGCACTTTAAGTAAGTAAGAGGAGCTGAGACAATTACCGCATATTTCCACGCAGAGCTATGGGGGAAAAAGACAGAATGATGGTCAGATGATTTTGTTTGGCTCTTAAGGAACCACAGACACCCTAAACTCCCTCCAATCAATGGCATAGGGAAGCGATATTAAAACCGTGGGTCACAGCTGAGGTCAGACCTCATGAATCAGCATAATTAAATGAGATGAGGGAGCGAGGGGAGACAGTAATAAACTGGAGATCTGGTTTGGTCAGAATGTTCAGACAACTGCTCCTTCAGCCCTTCTTTATTGTTGTGGTGGGTAATGAAATGTGGGGCAGATTAAGGTGAACTAATAGCCATGTTCCACTGCTGGAACTTAACAACGCATAACCAAGGCTTTCCGCAAATTGAACGTTCAAAGTGTAAGGCTTTGGTACCAGCAATTTTTCTTTTCCAAAATATTCCACAAAACCAGCTTGTTTCTAAAAACGCAAAAGCTGCTGCCAGACTGAGCGCCCCACTTCCACCCATAAACCACGCACACACGCAATCGATGTGCCAGCCTCCCCAGAGCCAACCACCACCACCACCACCATCTTGGCAGAGATTTCACAGCACCGGGTGATACCACTCAATGCCTGTCATCATCCCAGCTCACCTGTGATCTGAGTCAAACTTTTTTATCCTCAAGTATGGACTGTCACCCATCCAAACACACCAAGATCTTCAGCATTATGAGGCCCCACAATTCAGCTGGGAAAACATTTATTCAGCCGACAATGTGGCACAAAGCTGTGTCTTGTGGCCTTGCCTGGGCGTACCTTGAGAGTTAATAATATACTGACAAGGTTGGATTTATCAGTTTGCCAATATAGGCAACTCACACACAAAAATCGGCGCAAAAATCATCAAATACTAACTTACTTTGGACCCTTTTACACAACCTGTTCAAAGCAGGAACGTTGCACCTTTATTCCGAATCACTGTTCTGTATAAAAGGTACAAATCAGAACGGGAGGGGCGTTGTTGTTCCACCTTTATGTTGTGCTACACATCAAGCCTCTGATTCCTGAACGGCAGCATGCTATTTAAATATCACACATGGCAGTGGCATCATTGTGTAAACAAGCAAAGGCGGCTAATGAGGGGTCTTCTTAACGGCAATACAGTGGGATCTCTGTTTAAAATGGGTCAAACCATATGGACAATAGGCTGATTAAATCAGATAAATGGAGTGGTAAACTGGGGAATGGAGGAAGTGTTGAATGATACTGCTGTAGACTGCAGTTGTGTGAGAGTAAAAAGGACTGCAGTCCCATTGAAGTCGTCCAAAGGGCTGGTTGGGCAGGGTGAAGTTGGGGTCGCGTTGCCCGATTAGAGGGGACAGTGGTGTCTGTTGCAGGGGTTCACTAAGAGGTGAGCAAGCAGACCCTTGCCATAAACAAGTCTGAAGTTTATAGCCACTATTTGGGTTTGTTGTTCCGCCGCATTCTGGCCCTGACGGCTCAGTGGTGGGGGGTGGGCAGAGACACAACAGAGACAAGCAAAGCGAAGACGCCGTAAAAAAACAAAGGTAAATTTACTAAAAACCATGTGGCTCACAGGGAGACCGAGTGGCCACTAAAATGTGGGGTCATTGAAAGAGCAGCTTCAGGTCAAACTCTCCAGGTCAGTCTTGCTGCCATCTTGGTTTTTAGTTCTTGCTCTGGCTACACATGCACAAACACCTCCAGCAAAACAAGAACAGGCGCTGTGAAGGAACAAGAGAAGCTTCTAGAGGAGGAATAAAAAAGAAACACGACGGGAAGGGAAAAGAAAAGGGAAGAAAAACAAATGACAGGATGTTGCGGTTATATGTGTGTGTGTGTATGTGTGTGTGTGTGTGTGTGTGTGTGTGTGTGTGTGTGTGTGTGCGTGTGTGTGTGTTTGGATGTGGGGGTAGCAGTTCTTTCCTCACTAGAATATGTCTTAATTAAAAAGGATTGGTTTTATAGTAAGTGTGAGCCTGAGGGGAGCTGGCTACACTGCTAACATATTCTGAAACGAACCAGCAATGAGGGGAACGACGTGGTGTCGGACACTCTCAGTTCGTTTCTTATGGCAGAACTTTTATACTGTGCAGTGGCGCAGGGTTCTCAAACAGAGAACCAAATAAGACCATAGCTGTTGAGGCGACCGCCATTTACAGAGCAAAATGAACCCTGTTTTTCTTGAGGCTTCATCAGCAGCTGATGAAAGTTAAATAAAAGCCAGTTTGGAGGCTGATGAACCTGGAAACAACTTGATGTATGTTCTTCAGCTCTTGTTGTTGCCACAGCAAAGTGGAAAACCCTCTGTGTGTGTATGTGTGTGTGTGTCTACACTGGGCCTGCCTCCAGCTTCTGTCTAAGGGGGCTGGAACGGCAGATCGGCTGCTGTCTCATCAATCAAGGTTTGTTTAGTGGGATGTGTTGGGATGTGTTAACTGCCGTGCCTTCCTCGGATACAGCTACACTCACACACACAGACACACACCTGGGCCAGCAGCCATGCCCTTGTGACCAGCAGACAGCTCTGAAGTTACAGTCGATTAGTTTGAGAAAAGTCCCCTGGAGTGTCTCAGGCCTGGAAACGCCACATGACTGACCATCTCACCGACCGGTTTACTGCCTGACTATACGTCTAACAGCTTAAAGGTCCCATATTGTATAAAGTGAGATTTCCATGTCTTCTTTGATTATAAAGCAGGTCTAGGTTCTATATTAATACTGTCACAACAAAACAGTCACTGCCATCAGCCATACCCCAAGCCCCGCCCACCTGGACCCACCAGCCAACCTTGCAGGATTTGGTTTCTCTGAGTGTTTACCTGAAATTTGCTATATTTTTATTAGATCACTCAGAAAAAAGTCAGCCAATCAGAGAAGAGGCTCAGAACATCTCTTCTGATTGGCTCACCGACGTGTTGTTACTAGAGCTTCAGAGATAAGCCTTAGAGAGGAGATGTAAAAACTACATTTAGATGGTTTTTTGATTCTTAAAACCACAAATATATCTTCATGTGGGTCAACACTTCATACAAGAAGTGCATACAAAAAAGATCATTTCTGGAACTAGTGCATATTTGGCATTTGTGCTTGATAAATGACTATAACAAAGGCATCAATCAGGCTCTCGAAATTTATGTTAATTTATTTTCTGCATATCAGTCATTTAATTTTATTATGATGAAGAATGAAAAACAATGTATTACTACTTCTTAGAGGGTTTTACTCTCACAACAACGCCAGAGAAAAGTATATGAATATACTGTGTGTGGTAGAATAAACAGAATAAAAAAACATCAATATCAGTGTAAAGCAAAGTCAGTCGAGGTCTGCTGTGTCACTGGGGTCAAGGCATTCATCCGTGGATGTAGTAAACACTTCTAGCTCACCGGCAGTGAACGATGGAGGTAGCCAATCACACAGGAGAACCAGAGCCGTCACCGTGGCAACTGGTAAACCCATGGCTTTTGTAGAGAAGTGTAGACTAAACTGTTGATACAGAGTCAAAGCAGACCCCGGTGTGACTGATCCTATGTGACCTGAGTCACCTGACACACACATACATGCGCGTGTGCGGGTGTGCGCACACACATATAAACACACATACACAGAGGGTGCCCACAGCGGAGAGCAGGGATCACCACGACCTGCCAGAGACAAGCTGTACACTGTTGTTGTTTTTTCGGTCAGAGTGACATCTGTTTGCCCATGGATTTGGCTCAATTTTTGGTGTGTTAATGTGTGCGTGTGAAAGTGTGTGTGTGTGTGTGTGTGTGTGTGTGTGTGTGAATGCGTGTGTGCGTGCGTGGGAGAGTGCTGACTGCACACACACACACTAACAGCATGAGTGGAAGGGCAAAGAGACTGCGAGTGACTCACCTCACCTCGCCTGTTTGTAGACAGGCAATACTAGGCATGAGAAGTGTGAATGTGTGTGTGTGTGTGTGTGTGTGTGTGTGTGTGTGTGTGTGTGTGTATATGTGTGTGTGCATGTGTGCGTGCGTGCGTGTGTGTGCGTGCGTGTGTGTGAGCCAACGTGCATTTCTGTAGCACTGTGTGCCAATATGTGCTGACTACCTTACTTCTGGACTCAGTAACTGTGTCTGAGCCAACACACACACACACACACAAAAACATGTGTGTGCTGGCACAGTTTGTGTGTGGGAGTTCTGTTACTGCAGGTGAGCTGCATACCATGAGCTAAGCTGCAGATAGATGGACTGATAACAGACGAGCAGGTACGGGCATGAGACACACACACAGACACAGACACACACACAGATGTGAAATGATGAACAAAGAGACTCAATGCAGCTGCGTGTACAGCAGACTGACAAAAAAAAAAAGAGCGTCTTGATTTAGTCTAAACATTTTTGAACACCTGCAGACACACACACACACACACACACACACACACACACACACACCAATCAAGGAAATGGCAGAGTAGTAGCAGCAGCCTTGCACTCACAGCTGACCTTTCACTCACTTCAATCTGTTAAATAAAATGAACCCCATCAATCCGACTTTGACACTGCTAACATACCTCATCTCTCATTCACACACACACACACACACACACACTGCACACACACGCACTATCAATCACATGTCAGCATGCGCTAATGCACCTCATCTTTCATTCATGGAGAGGAAGCGGCATGAATAAGCAACAGCTCTGTTCATGCTGAAATGTGGGATTAGCACTGTTAACTGAACTGAAGCTCGCTCTGTCTCTGAATGGACTTCAGGCAGGAGAGCGAAGCAATTACAGCACAGTGTCTGTGTGATGCTGCATGTGTTAGCGTCAATGGTTTTACCAATGTGACAGGTTGATGCTACACTGAACGGCTGTGGCCAGGGACAGGTATCTTTCTGATGCAAGTGTAAAACCTGAATTTTGGTACGGATACAAACACACAAACACTCTTTGAGGAACATAGATGTTTTGGGTTTTTTTTCCAAAATATGTCTCAGCCCATATTTGGCCTCTGTATTGTTATGGGGTCGGATGTGGGCTGCCAATATTTTCAAGTGTGCTATGAGAAAAGGTTGTGAACTGTGCTGGTCTATGAAATGTTGTTCATTTTATAGTTATTTTATCCTGAAAATAAGCCTTAGCTGTAAATCTAAAAATCACCCCTAATTGCTTAATTTGGTGATTTTTACAGACAAATCAACCACAAATCAACACACCCCATGTGTTTAGTAAGACTGTGAATTGTATATTAAAGCACCTGAACAAAATAGTAAAGAGACCTTGAGTTAAGGTGTTTTTGTTGTTGTTGTTGACCAGTACACAAGCTGTGTACTTTCAACATCCGGTGAG
The DNA here is from genome assembly GCF_002814215.2 of Seriola lalandi dorsalis. NCBI lineage: Eukaryota > Metazoa > Chordata > Actinopteri > Carangiformes > Carangidae > Seriola > Seriola lalandi. Next base: position 887,568 of record NW_019525022.1, read on the forward strand.
CTGTGTCCTGCTTTACCTAACCTTCCTCTATTATGCTAAGAGCAGCTCATCGTGCACTCATGTTATTTGCACACTTTAGAAGGACCTATAATGAGCCAAAAGAACTGAAATGGAATTCATCTGATTCACCCTCTCCATTAAGTGAATAATTTCAATTTTGCATAATGCACTATTGAGTCTTGAGTGCAGTGGCTCATGTAAATGCCTACGAGCTCTCAAACTTTGCTCTGCAGCTTGATTTTGTATGAGCCTTTAGAGAGTCGAGTTTGTCAAACCCTCTTGTTTCTTTGTTTTAGAAAGGTGCAACTTCAGAGACGGGACTTTTCTGAGCTGCCAGTTTATTTCTATTTGACTCAGTTTTTTCACTGAGTGTCGAAAGAGGCTGTTGCTGCTCTGCCTTTGCTCCTTTTTTTTTTTTTGCTCTGCAGCACATATACTTTCTGTCTGTTGTGTCTTGCTCTCTGTGATTCCACACCCTCCGAATTCTTGGAATCAAGTTTCCCTCGTTACCCCGCCGCCGCCCCTCTCCCTGTCCTTGCACATGCTTTTATTTTTTTATTTCTTGTACTACTTGGAGTCTGGCATGGCCTGTGTTTTTCACCATAGAAACCGACATAACAGACCAACACAGCCAAGCTCGGGCTCAGCAAACAGAGACCAAATAAAATCCATCATTCAGTCGGTGTGTGCGAAAGCCTTTTTTCTTTCCTCCCCTCTCTCTCTTCGTGAGGCACTCACGCCTTATTTTAGAGCGGTTCCAGCAGGACGAGGAGGGTGGGGGGGCTAGAACAAAGTTTTGAACATAGACGTCATTCGGCAAGTCGCCTGCTAAAGGCAATAAGCATTTCAATCTGCAAGAATAATAATCCAGAAACCCTATAATAATGTTTCCAAAACTGGCAAATGGAATAATATGCCAGACAATACAATAACATCTTTAGAAGAGCCCTGTAAGACTGTTACTCATGACAACATCACCTGGTGAGACATGACATGATGTGCTCAACACATATAATGTAATTTGATCATCAAATTATTCATATCAGCTGCCACACAGTGATTTTACACAAATCTTTTGCTCTGACAACAGTGTGCAGCGATGCACCTTCCCAGCACATAAACACAACTAAACCTACCAATTTGATCCCATTCTTATGATGTAATCCCCTAAAATGTTGGATATTTGTTTTAGTTATGTAAGCACCCTCGGCCCCTCCAAACCCTCCACTGGGTCTGCCAGATGGAACAAATGACGAATCTCAGACGTTTGGCGTTTCCTGGCCAGAGAAGCAGGGGGAAGGCTGACTTCCAAGCCATTTCCTAAGACGCAAATTGTTCAATGAAACCCACACATATCAGAGAGCGTCTGAATCGGTGGAAAACAGCAGCAAAAGAGGCAACTTGCACAGCTCGACCTTCTTTTCTCTCTCACTGCAAAGTGGGGACGCACATGCAGTGATGCCACTGTAACCATCAAATGATTGCAGGCTTGGTTTCCCAAACCAACTTTAAGACGGTATTTTCATCAATGCGCAATTGAAGTGAATTTAAAGGTCCCATATTCAATAAAGTGAGATTTCCATGTCTCTTTTTTGATTATGAAGCAGGTCTAGGTTCTATATTAATACTGTGAAAGTATCAAAGCCTCAGTCCACAGAGAAATGCACACAGCCTGTATTCAGAAACGAAGCCTTAAATCGAGCCGCCAGGATTTCTGTAACTTTGTGATGTCACAACAAAGCAGTCTTCGCCCTCAGCCATGCCCCAAGCCCCGCCCATTCAGACCCCCCATCCAACCTTGCAGGATGTGGTTTATTTGAGTGTTAATCTGCTATATTTTTATTCAATCACTGAGGAAACAGTCAGCCAATCAGAAGAGAGGGTCAGAGCCTCTCTTCTGATTGGCTGACTGACCTGCCAGAGAGAAGGCTGAGAGAGGAGATGTAAAAATACATTGAGATGGTTTTGGTTCTTAAAACCACCAATATATCTTCTTATGGATCAACACTTTAAATGAAACAGTGGAAAAGTGGAAAACATGTAACCTTTGAAAACAAAAACGAAGAAACAAAGGCGATGTCTGTGCAGGATGTTTTTGAAATTTTTAGCATTGACAAATTGATTTCCAAATAACCAACCAACAGAATAAGTAGCTGATGGTCACTAGGCAGTGTGTCCTGAAGTTGATAGAGATACGCATCATAAACACATCAAAAAAATAAGACCATTAACTAAAATCTGAACCATGGATGGATTTGCTGCAACTCTCCCGCCATTGGGAAAGCTCTGGCAACCTACATTCTGAATGCCAGGTCTCATAAATAATGTGATTTTTCTTTATCTGAAATGCACACATTCATTAGGGAGGGCATACATTACATACACACACACACATACACACACGGTCACTGTCAGCTGACACTGGCCAGCACCAGGCCAATCGACCAGCCGTCTGTTTCTCTGGACAATCAGCCCCGCTGCCCTGAGCAAACCCCCACGGCCCTCTGGGATATCTAGGCTGAGAGAGAGAGAGAGAGAGAGAAGAGAGAGGGAAAGGGAGGGAGGGCGAGCACCGGTGGTAGCTATGGGAAAAGTGTACGTGACACACAGACAAGAGCCAGAGAGTCAGACTGTGGCAGAAGACGTCACAGACTCTCTATCAGCTGTCTCTGGACTCTGTCAACTGTCTGTTACTGTCTCTCTCTCTCTCTCTCTCTCTCTCTCGCTCTCTCGCTCTCTCTCTCTCTCGCTCTCTCTCTCTCTTTACACATCCTTTAACCTCAGTCACTCAAGTGTTTTGTCCTGTCTGTCCCTGTCAATTTAAAACCCTGCACCATGACAGAGACCCTGCTGATACTATTATGTGCTATGAAACCTATAAACACAAAAAATAGGAGCCAAAACTTGAAAATATTATTGTTTTTTATGTATGTTTTTAGCCTTTGCGTTCTTTATCTATATATTTCATCTTAAGAAACATCACATCTGGACTTACTAAGAGGACGTTTTACCAGATTCCTCAATGATCTGAGGCTTTTCTTCCTGTTAAGTCCAAGGTCTTTTCTCTTGTCCAGACGCCTCCCACCCTCCTCATTTCCCCATCCTCTGCAACCATGACACAGTTACATAATTGCATTTGGTAAACTATGTAACACCCCCACCACCTCCTCCTCTTCCTTCTCCCCCCACTCAACCCCCCTCCAATCTCAAATCGCACTCATCTGTTATGTCTGAGGCCGAGGAGACAAGGTTTCCAGACAGACTTATCACGGTCTGTTTTGTTACTGCGCTGTGGAACACACAGTTACTTTCATCTGCTCCCTCAGAAGAAAAAAACTAATTCCTCTCAATCACAGATTGAATTTGCGGGCCGTCGTTTCAATGCTGAGAAACTCCAGATAAAACTGCCCCGGCTGTAATCTCCATTTTATCAGTTTAGCACAATGCTACACAACTTTTGGTATCGGTTGCATGTGTGTTTGTGTGCGTTCTTCCCTCAGTGAGCTCATTGTTTTTTGGGGCAAATGAGGCTTTATCAGTGCTGGGGACTTGGCTGGCTTTTTGCTGCGGGTACAAATGCTAATGCTAATGTTCACAGCATGGCTGACTTCATAAAGGATGGTCCACTTGAAGAACTGATGGATTTAAAAACAAAAAAAATGTGTCAACGCACATTTGGGAACGGCTGAGCCAGATTTCCTTTTTAATAAACACAGTAGAGCTTAAATGATTAATCATTTAATTTGTTGATCAACAGAAAATTCTGATGATTGCAGAAACCGCTAGCATAAAGCTACAATCGTATTTTCTATATTCCCTCTCCACCATTTAGCTACTCTCATCCCAACCAGTCACCTCTGGTTCACAGTGGGAACTGTTGGGTTTTTCTCTATAATATTGTAAGGGTCAAGGCCTGACCCTGTAAAGTCCATCCATCCATTTTCATCCGCATATCCGAGGTCGGGTTGCAGTGACAGCGGTTCAAGCAAAGTAGTTCAGACATCCCTCTCCCCAGCAACATTTTCCAGCTCCTCCTGGGGGATCCCAAGGCGTTCCCTGGCCAGATGAAATATATAATTTCTCCAGCGTGTTCTGGGTCTACCTCGAGGCCTCCTTCCAGTTGGGTGTGCCTGGAAGACCTCCATTGGAGGGCGCCCAGGAGACATCCCAACCAGATGCCCTAACCACTTCAACTGGTTCCTTTCGACACAGAAGGGGCAGCAACTCTACTCAGAGCTCCCTCCATTTATACCCACGATTTCATTCTTTCTGTCACTTCCCAAAGGTCATGATCTTAGGTACCTTAGGTTCCACCCAGTGAGGGAACAAACAGTTAACTGTTCCTGACCTCTTTTGTCCACTTTGACAATGAGTTCTGGAGGTTGCAGCAATGATGCCAAAAACTTTTGGGGGCTTATCTGCCCACTGGGACACCTCAGAAGGTTGTGAACAGAGGGGAAAGAGCTTAAGTTGGAGAGTCTTTCTCTTACAGGGCTGGAGAAATAAAAGTGTTGTGTCCACAGTCAAGAATGTACCAGTTGGAACTGGCAGGCCTGGAGATTTTCCACTGGCTCTACTTCCCTGAGAGGTCTCCCTCTTTCCTTTCTCGTGCTCTCTCCCAAATGCTCTTTTTTCTCTTCATTCTACAGTCTCATCATTTTATCTCCCCCAAGACAACATGTGAAGATAAGCCTTTCATATACACACTAAACAAAACAGAGTAAGGAGAGAGGGGAAAAGGGAATAGGATGTATGAAGCCAGTGTGGTAGCAACAAGAGGAAATGGCCATTTCCTCCACTTCCCTATTTCCTTTATTTTGTCCAATCATGAGGGAGGGAGATTACAGTTCTGCACCAGAGAGGAGAAAGTAGGAAGACAAAAAAAACACAGAGGCAGAACATATAAGAAGGACAGGAGAAAGGGGTAGGGGGAAGAAAGGCACAAGAAAAATAAAAAATGCATCAAGTGCTGAAGCAGGCAGGAAGCCGCCTGTGGGCTTAAGTGCAGGGAAATTAACATCAAACTGTCTTTAACTCCACTGCTCGCCACAAACAAGGGCCCAGCCTCTCCCTCTACAGCCCATAAAAAATACATTTAAAGGAAGGGAAACTTGCACGTCTCGTCACTGCCATCGAGGTGAAACCACGCACCGCTTTGAATTTCACAGAGAATACATTAATACAAGGCCAAAGTTTACCGGTGTTGGAGCAGGAAGCTGTAACAGGCCGTCGTGCTCACAACTGCAGATAAGCGCCACGGACTGCAATTAGACGTGGTGAGTTAGAACGAAGCTGAGGTGCTAATGGCCCAAGACTAATGAGGGCACTTAAGTCAATTAGGGGGGAGTACAACTATCATCCCTCAACTGGCTTCATCACTCCAGTCGTCTAGTTTTATGTTCACTCCCCTGCAAAGCCAACAGCTCTTAGTTATTTAACTGGATTAGTCATGAAAAATGACTTCCAACACAGTGTGTAGGACTGTGTTCCAGTGATAAAGAAGTGTGTGTGTGTGTGTGTGTGTGTGTGTGTGTGTGTGTGTGTGTGTGTGTGTGTGTGTGTGTGTGAGTGATTGTGTGTGATGGTATCAAAAAGGTTGTGTAAGAAGCCTATCGACCACTGCCATCACACTGCAACACTGCTCCATATTTGTCGCTTCACTCGCAACCACCATATGACCACACGCACTCAGCCTAGGTTTGTGTAACCATAGTTGGATGTAAAAGTATGTGTGTGTGTGTGTGTCTGTGCGTGGGGGCTGAAGTCCCCCAATGTGATCTGACCCAATCCCTCCTAGGCGCTGTTGAGGTGGGGTGGGGGGGCTTAAGTAGGCAACCCAACACTGGCGAGTCTGCATTGGCTGCAGCGAGCAGTGACGCCGATCGATTTCATTGCGTAGATTAGATTTGGGGAGTGCACTGGGATAGGGTTGATGGTGCTCTGAGTGGGGGGGTGGCAATCATCAGGCGCCTAGTTGGTCTTTTGGAGTCTGCCAGGGCCAACACACACACACATGCACACATAGAGGCCAGGGGGGGCAATATCAGGCTGGCTGGGGGTGCAGTTAGGCAGCTGTTAGCGTTTCAGAAAAGATTAGCACCAGGTTCAACTGTAAACAATGAGCTCATTCTCTCTGCTAGAGTGCCGCGCAACACACCACATCTGTTTTGGAACAAGCAGTCTTATTCAAGGCCCACACTGAGGTAATCCACACCACCGCTGTAAAAATCAAACTGGGAAAAGCACTTGAGAGGGAAGTCATGTAATGTCCTGCAATGCCATGAATGGTATTTCTAATATGCGTTACTACAGACGAGTGAAGAAAAGATTGATATTAATAAAGACTATGTATGATAATCATCATGGTGAGATAATCATCATGATGATACGAGCATAGCCTCACTCAACTTCAGGGTGTAAACAAGCTTCTTACCGGAACATCCACCACAAGGTTTTGGTGGCTTTCAGTGAGTCTGAGCCTCAGTTCTGACGGTTAGATACATTAAAACTGTGCACAACAATGATAGGCTTTTTTTTTTTTTTTTAAATGAACCAATTTGTTAATGCCAGGGAATGATTGTGGTGGTTAAAACAGTATTAATATAGAACCTGCTTTAAAATCTCACTTTATACAATATGGGACCTTTAAGTTTCCCACAGCAGCTCAGAGCATGTGTGGGGCGTGCGAGGAAGACAGCTGCAGCATCCACTGGACATACACAGAGGCTGATCCAGACAGTGGTAAAGGCTGTAATGTGGGAGTTAACCTTCACCACGCATGAATTAAATTTTATTTGTATGAACACACATTATCTCAAAGCGCTTTAAAGAGTCAGAGCAAGACCTGACAAGATTATAGAGAGAAAAACGACAGTTGCCACCATGAGCAGCACTTGGTGACAGTGGATAGGAAAAACTTCTTTTAACAGGAAGAAACCTCCATGCATATTTGAAAAAACATGAGTTTATTTATATTTTTGTCTCTAACTTTCAACTTTTCAACTGAAACAACAGACTGAGAGAAGAGTAGGCGCAGCGGTGTTGGTGGAGCGCAAAAATAAAAACAAGTGTAAAAGCTACTTCTTTCTCCTCAGTTTTTAGTCATGTGGTCCATGGTGTGTGTGTGTGTGTGTGTGTGTGTGTGTGTGTGTGTGTGTGTGTGTGTGTGTGTGTGTGTGTGTGTGTGTGTGTGTGCGCGCGCACACATGCGTGCGTGGCTGGCATGAGGGTCAAACAGACAAGTGGAACAGGTGGCACCCAGGTGGGTGCTGCCGGGTTGGTGGCTGAGGATTGGTGGGCGCTGCCCTTTCACGATCCACGTGCCATCTGCCTCGGCCGACAGTGACTGCGTCCCGGTGACACGGAGGCAGCAGAGGGACGGAGGACGGAAAATACAGAAAACCTACAGATCATTTGCTCATTTTCATCGCCACCGCCGTCCACCGCGTTCTCACTGCAGAAACAGCTCTGACTGACTTGGCTCCGGTTCCTGTAGTAAACCACACCGCTCTTACACTGGTGTGGTATCATGCCAGCAGTGCCTATATTAACAGTGGCAATAAATTTATTGTGTAAACCCTTGATTTGAGTCCAGTTTTTTTTTTTTGTGTCAACTTACACAAACCTACATCTGTTTTGCAGCGTGGAGTAAAGTGGAGGGATTCGACCCGTCTCCAGAGACTCGATGTCACACTCTGCCAATTTAATTTGGCAAACTAATTTATGGAATAGTTAATTGCAACACTGCTCTATTTAACAGTCAAATGAGCTCTGGAAGATGTCCTCGGTCTTGTGACCTTAGAAATGTCATATATTTTAATCAGAGCTGGGAAGTGGCTTGAGCAATAGTTCACCGTGTGCACTGTCCTCTGTGATAAAATCCAACTTTACATTGAGTTTCGCCTAATGTGGTTTCTTCTTCTGTAGCTTTTCATCTTCCACATCAGCAACGGATGATTGAGGGGGTCAGCGTGTCCGTGCGTCTGCTACACCTGGCTTTCTTGTTATAAAAAGGGACACTGGGAGAAATAAAACGGGGGCTTGTTGCGGTGCTTAAATCCATCTCAGCTTTCTCTATCTTCCTCCCATCGGAATGAGAGGGGTATGGGGGGAGTCGTATGAGCTATTTACGAGGAAGGTCACACTGAGAGGGCATGGCAACGAGCCAGCAGTCTCTCTCCTCCTCCTCCTCCTCCTCCCTCCCCTCGTCTTTCTTTTATCCTCTCCACTCCACCTCTCCTCTAGTAACTCTCTGAATGCTAAAACTGACTCTTTTATTTTGAGACTGAACCTGTAGGTGGATATTTTGCTGCAGTTTTTAGCATCTTCCAATGTGGGAATCGTTATAACTAAATTTACAAATATTAGAATATCATTAGTTTAGTTTTCTCTCTAACTGGAAAAAAAATCTCTGGACAACATTTGGATCACAGACACTGCTATATACGTAATGATTGTTGAACAGCAGCCACTGTGGCCACATGTGGCAACTATAGGATGTCAGTACATTGGATTTTCTTACATTTCCCATTTGCTTTAAAAATATCATCATGAAGTGAGAGCAAGTGGAGTGAGAACACAAGCAGGAAATTATGCCAGCTGTCAAAGTAATGTCATTTTTTTTAAACTTATTTCGGGGGGTGCAGCTCACTCTTTCATCCCCAAGTGCAGTGTAGCCACAGTGTTTCTGATATTTACAGTGTTTGTGTTCTGAAAGACGGAAAAGGAGTGAAAATTAGCATGTTCACAGGGGTGTGTTTACATCACTGCCAATCAGAGCCGGAGCTGATTAATACTCGTATCATTTGACCTGGGTGTGAATGCAGATTGAACAACAAAATCTAAAGACCCAGCAGCAGATCCATCATGTTACAGGTTGAAAACCCAAAAATCAATCTTCACAGCTCCACATTTTTGCCCTGATCTGAAACAGACTCATGGGAAACCTCCACAAACTTAAATCTAACAGGGATCCAGACACACAGACAGTATCAAGAATCAGGTCTTGAATACCAGGAACTGAGCGGACCTCTGAAGAAATAAGTGCAACAGTCAAACTGTTGCTGTGTCTTCATCAGATCAAATATTTCGGGGCTGAAAGATGCGTTTAATAGTCATCATTTTCTCACCAGGTGGCTATTGTTCTTAAAAAGAAGTACGTCCCCACAGCTGTTCGAGAACAACCCCTTCTCCCTTCTAGTAACAAGTCAGTTTAACTCAGTCCCTTCTTTGCTCGTTCTGTCCCTGTCTCTCTCTGCTGTCAGTTAGGGATGGAGGGATGGATAGATGGAGGGATGGAGGGAGTCTGGTCAGGAGCTCAATAATAACTTTTAGCAGTCTAGCCAGGAGGCTGGAGGCCCAGACTGCAGCTGTTCCATCCTCCCGCCTTCCCTCCCCTCTGCACTAATACCCATCTTTCTCTCTCTCTCTCTCTTCCTCTCTCTGAGCTGCGCAGCTCCTCTTCCTCCCTCTCTCACTAGTTTAATTAGTGCAACCCACAAACTAGAAACAGGGGTGTGTGTTCTCCAGATATTCACGGCCAATAAATGGGCTTTAATTAAAGCTCCAATATCATCTGCTAATGGAGAATGTGAAACAGATATTTTATCAATCAGATCAATGCTGCTCTTGTTGTATCACTTAACCTGCACTAATTGATTATGCTACTCCTCATATTGCTGCATCCAAATGTGTTGGGATTTTAAAGGGTCAGTTCACCCAGTTAATGAATTAACCCAGTGTGAGAATGTTTAACATGTGGGTGAAAGAACCTTTCTGCTGCTTCAGAAGATATTGAACACCTTCCACTGCTGGCGCAAAATATCGGTCCACACTTTCACTTGAACCCCAATGTGTTATCTCTCTCTCCTCAGGTCTTTGTACCTCCAAGGCTCAGCACCACCACCAGTGATCCCCACCCACCCCCATTCACACACTTGAAAACTCAAGAGAGCACTCCAGTAGGAGTAGGCAGTAGCAGAAGAGGGTTAGATTGGGTGTGAAATACGTTCTGCGACTTTCAAACAAGGAAAAAAAAAAAAAAAGCGCCATGGCATCGCTGGCGGTGCGGGCGAGCGAGAGCACCTAGTGGAGGGCTCTCCCTTTGATGTTTAATTTAGAGAGGGAGGAAGGGAGGGAGAGGCTGAAAGGGTGGGGGTGGGTTGGGGGGTGATGCAGGGAGAGACAGTGGAAGTGTTGAGTGTGCTGAAACTCCACTGTTTTCCATCAAAGGCTTTGGGTTTCCTCTCCTTTTCATTTATTCACCAACAGTGATGGAGGAGATTGCAGGCTGGGATACAGTAGTTGAGAGAAAAGGCTCGGGGATGGTGAATAAAGAAGGAGGAGGGAGAAGGAAGGACAGAAGGAAAGAAGGAAGGAAAGAAGGAAGGAAGGAAGGAAGGGAAAAGGAGCAGGAGGAAGCAGGGAAAGTGAAATGATGTTCTGGAAAGTGAAGGAGGTTCTGGTGGAGCAAGATCTGGCTCACAGAAGCAGTTTTCTCCACCATTTCCCCTCTCCTCCTCCTCCTCACTCTGTCTCCCCTCCTCCCCCTCTCCACGTCTCCTTCCCTTCTCCTCTGCTGGGGAGTCCTTCTTCCCTCTTTCTGCTCACTGAGTGAAAAGTGGAGCTGTGTGCCAGGCGGAGGAAGCAATTAAAAATTAATGGAAGCTGAGTGATAGAGAAACCTGCAAGGGCGTGCCGCCCGCCACACACACACACGTGCGCGCACGCACGTCTGCTGTGCACGGACACAGTTTCCCTCCTCTTTTCCTCTCCCTTCCTCCATCTCTCTTCGCCTCTTTCTGCTTCGATGTGTCTGTGCTGGAGCGACGAGGTGACTTGGAAACACCGAACACATCAGAGGCCAAACCAAGACACCTGCTGTCCGATGGAAGCTCCGGTGATTTGTACAGAATTTCATGTGAAATCAGGCACATTTCTTCATGATAAATATGAAGTTTTATATCCAGTCTGGGCCTAAGGTATGTTGATGTGCACAGCTTTTGGTTGGTGTTTGCTTCTTCTACTTTGCGCTCTGATGTGGTGCTGAATGGCGGCTTTGCAGTCAAAACAAAGCGCTGCTTCTGGTTTGGATCGTGGCTTGAACTTGTCAACATTTTCAACAGCTTTGTTGACCGCTCCCCAGAACATAACACCACCCGGAACGCCTGCAGCTGGTCAATATGTGATTGGCTGCCTTCATGCATCATTGGGTTGTGTGTTTATTACTTAGCTGTGGACTGACAGAGGCGATCGCCCACTGCAGGGAATTCAAGACAAAATGAGATGGATCATGTTGGCTGATATTCTCCAATTCAGACCCTGGCAACAGACATGCTCGTGGTTCTGTTTACACTGCACTGGGGGGTGTTGCACGTGTGCAAATTTCCACAAGTTGTATGCATGGTTTCTTGCAGGTGACAACATTTACGTCACACCGACCTCCAAGGCTGAATGGTATCCATCATGCCTTTCTCTTCATTCTTTGGTTAAGCTGACCTCAGTGAACATGTCCTTATACTAATGTGCCTGTGGTGCAATAGAAGTTTCATTAGGTCCTTACTGTGCTGCAATTTATTAGATATTTGTGGTTGTAACTTTTACAGGCTGCTTATTAATCATAAAGCTGGCTAAGTACTCCAATAATAATCACATTTACAAGGAAAGCAGAACTAAATTTGGCCACATGTGCGCAGCCCGAAAATATCAGATATTCATGTAGGTAACCTTGGTCTGCAATACTGCGGCTGTGGTTTTTATGTTGTATGTTCCCTCTTTCTTTTCTTTCTCTGTTGACTCTTGTGTGTGTCAGTTGTAAGCTGCTATGGTCACAGACGACAAGCAAGTGCATCAGTAGTGCAAAGCTGGTCGTCTTATTTCTCAACGGCACCTCATCTCCCTTCCTCTCTGGTCCTGCTTGTCAACTCAGTGAAGGACGTGACCTCTCACCCCTGTCCTGGGACAGCCCCTCCTATCTTCAGCGGCGCCGAGTGACCATGCTATCATGCTTATTTGCATTCTGAAAAGTAGTATGTAGACCATGCTATGCTGTACAGACAGAGACCCACCCACCCTGACCCTTGACTTCAACACCCTCCTCCCTCCCCAGGTCTCCCCCGCATCCCACAGATGAGCTGATGCGTTCTCTAGAGGTGGATGACTGGCCGTTTGTACTGAGAGGGGGAAGCGAGAAGAACATCCTCCTCTTTTGTGGAGCAGGACGAGGGTTTGAACCTTAAAGACGCCTGTACAACATGAGTGCAGAGTGTCTGTGGTATCTGTGGTGGAGGCGGCTAAAGCCGCCTCCACCACAGATAGTATTCGTACTCAGCCTTCTGAATTTGAAAAAAAATGTGATGCTATGTCGTGTAGCAAAAAGTTGAACCTGGTTTAACGTTTGCGGCAATGCAACATGACATCATCCAACAAGTCACCGCATTGACCAGTCACACACATGCAAGGATATTCCTCCACCTGGACTTCGCCTGGAGGTATCTCACTGTCTCACTGGTACATGACAACAACAACACTCCCACCAACGCAGCCGGTTGCGATGTTTTAACAATCGCGGGACAAACTCCATCTGTCAGACAGTGAAACCTCTTTAAAAAAAGGCTCATGAAAAGGACAAACTCGTGTTTCAACGTCAAAATAAACTTTTACTCTCAACTTTTTTTTTTAAAGAGATGGTCAGTGGAAGCTAAAATGGGTAAAAGGTACCAGAGTACAAAACATAAAATTGCACAGTAGTTACTTAACTGTTGGCAAACCCGCAGAGCTCTGTGGCTTTGAGGAGCTCTGTGGAGCAGGTTGATACTTCACTGAGACATGGTAGCGGGCACAGATGTGAAAGAAAAAGCTGTGAGATATGGGGTTGAACAAAGCAAAGCCTTGTTGTGTGCACACTTAATAGTTAGTAGGTCACAGCATGCACTGCTGCTATGTGGAAGATAGCAGAAACATGTGGTTACACCCTGCTCCATCTCACAGAGGCCTGTGGTAGGCGGCCATTTTGGTTAAACCCATGTCGGTCTGCGCTGGGGGTTTCACTACCGCACCCTTCTCCTCCCCCTTCCTCCTCCACATTGCAGCTCCTCCCTCCTAAAACTACCAGACAAAATCTCACTTTACAAAGCGAGTTACATTTAGGTGAGCGGAGCTTTAGCTGCTGCTACTGCTGCTGATGCTGCTGCTGCTGCTGCTGCTGCCACTGTAAAATCACAATTACGCAGCACATGTAACATGACGAACCCGGACAGACGGCGTGTTTTACTGCAGCTGTAGTGTAAAGCTATCATCGTGTGAAAGACTTGCAGTTTGTTATCAAGGTGAAAGGGGACAGCCGCTGCTGCATCTAACACCGTGTTGTGAGTGAAGAGATAGAACGTATGAAAACCACAGACAGTGACACTCACCTGTAGATGAAGAACAGGAGCAGGAACAGAACCACCGAGCCATGAAAAGGAGAGAAAAGAGAAACTTTAGTCACATCATCTTCAGGCGTTCAGCATAAAATCATTGCACAATGGTCGCAAAATGGTCTTTTAGGGGGATGGACTTTGTACCTATGGGGCCTCTTCAGGTCTGGGGCCCCACTGTGCGACCACTTTGGTATTCGGAACATGAAAAATATTTAAGATCTTCTCGTATAAAGCAATCAGAATATCATACTTTACGTTGTTATGGGCAGAGCTTTCAGAGTTTATTTGAGTTTATTTGCATCAGCGCACAAATACACATGTGAAAGGTGATGGGGTTTTTTTGTTGTTTTTTTCTTCCCTCTCTTTTCATCCTCCCATCTCAAGTCAGGCGGCTTCCTCTCTCAGTAGAGGTTTTATATTTTTCCTGCACTTGGCTTAAGTGACATGGCGGAGGGGGCCTGTGAAATTCCAGACAGCCTCATTAAAGCACAGTAATTGCTTTGCGAACAGCAGCTCATAAAAAAGGCCCCGCTGCCCCATCTCTTCCTATAAAAGGCAAGGCAGTAGGGGGAGTCGGGGGTATGGGGTGGGGTCGGGTGAACTGTAGGGGTGTAGGACAATGGGGGACCCCGACTCTGGAGGTGTTGATGGAGAAGGTGGGGGTGTGTTTAGAGCAATGACACCTCAGGTTACCTTCCTTCCATCTTTTAATGTGAATACATGCTGAGTTATCAGTTTATTATTATGGCCAGGTGGATCAATACCACATTAGTCGTCTATGGCAAGAAAAAACGTTCAACTCTGGGCACCTTCACTCCAGAAATGTCAGTATTGGTTGTGTTATCAGGCTCTTTTAACCCCACCCCACCCCACCCACCAAGTCCCCACACAAGCAGATACCTACACATGTGTGAGCACCAATGATTAATCATGAGTGCAGGCTCCCACACAGACCGGCTACTAACATCTAAAACACAACACACACAACTAAATATCCTCTCCTCTCTGACCCCCAGCACAATATGCCCTACTTGTACTTCTCTCTATTATTTTTTTCTGGATTTCCCTCTAACACACAGCCACAGGCCTGTGGGCGAAAAAAGGCAGTTTTCTTCATTGCACCACCTAATGAGGTAATAAGGGTGAAACTTCACCAAATGTGTTTGTTTTTCACACCCGAACCCTGCTAATTGCCTTCTCCAGCAAACCCCAGTTTGCATAATGATGTCAGTTGACAAACCATTCTTCCCATGCTAATAATGACTAAAGCCATGTCAATGCTGTGTCAGCTAAATTTGGAAATGCATCTTTTGCTCTCGCTGTCTTGTTTCCATATTTTACACTTCTCTGGCGTTGATCCATAAGAAGATATATTTGTGGTTTTGAGAACCAAAAACTTCTAAATGTAGTTTTACATCTCCTCTCTCAGGCTTCTCTCTGGAGCTCTAGCAACAACAGGTCGCTGATTGTTTTCTGAGCGATCGAATAAAAATATAGCAGATTTCGGGTAAAACACTCAGAGAAATCAAATCCTGCGAGGTTTGATGGTGGGTCCAGCTGAGGCAGAGCTTGGGGCATGTCTGTGAGCGGAAACTGCTTTGTTATGACGTCAAAAAAGTCCTGCTCGTTTTAAGGCTGAGTTTCTGAATACAGGCTGTGTGCATTTCTCTGTGGATTGAGCACTTTGATAACTTAACAGAATTAATGTATAACCTAGACCTGCTTTATAATCAAAACAGACACGGAAATCTATCTTTATGCAATATGGGACCTTTAAAGAGGCACTCTTGAGTGAAAAAGATGAAAAACACCTTGCAAAAAAAGTTCTGATCAACCGATTTGAGTTTAAAACCTGTTTCAAATCCAGACGAGACATCTCTCTGTGGTGGTACAATGCAGAATTCACATCATTTTACATTTCATTTTCAAAGCATGGCTGGGTGAGAACTGCTTTTTCTAAGGTTTGATGAAAAAATGTGTCTAGGAAAGAAAAACAACAGAAAAATGAGGGTAGTTGAAATTTTATAATGGAGAAATCCCTCAGTGGGTCTCACTTTCACATGCTGATTAATCACTTAAGAAGATTGTGCCCCCCTCCCCCCTCCTGTAGCCCCACTCACTTCCCCAGCGCTGATGCTCATAACAGGATTGGTCTGGCTAATGTCTCTCCGCTTAACATATTTCAAGCCTTGGCTGAGAAGTGGCACGTTTTCATCTCAAAAGGCAGATGAATCGCAAAGACAAAAGACAGATGATAGTTCTTGACTTTCTCTTCTCCGGAGGGGGGGGGGGGTGCCTCCCCCTAATTCACTTGGTTTTCCTCTCCACATAGTTTACTCTGTGTAGTCAGAGCTCGCTAGCAGGGGGTCCCCACTTTCTCTGCAACTAAAGGGATTATGTGTAATTGGGACAAAAGCACTGTCCTCAAGCTTTTTCCAACCGGGGGCCTCCTTCTTTAACGGGCCGCTAACTACAGTCAGATCCTCTGCGGGCGTCTTATCAATTTTGACTAGTCAAATTTGTTCTGCTCGAAGTACTTTTGAATTCCAGTTGCAGGGGAAAAATGTACTCTAAGAAGCTTGCAGACTAATTTCATACACACACGTTTTTTTTTTTAAAATGCACAAATCTAAAATGCTCTGAATGTGGCAACCCCAACAGCATTTTCCTGAGGCACTACTTCTGCAGAGATTCCCTCAGTGGTTTTGTGTTTGAGTTTAACAATACATGTCAGAGTGGGGAACCATTTCAATTATCTGTGACCTTTCCACTGTCCCGGCTGTTATTTCTGCCTTGTCTAGTTCTGGTGGCGCTGAGAATGCTAACATGTTTCCTTTCTCACTCTCTTATCTGACATGTCTGCGAGGCCACTGAGACCAGTGTGGAAGGCTTGGGAAGTGTCAGAGGATCAGAAGAAGATGCAAGAGAATTCCTTTTTCTTTCCCATGAAACAGTTCTTCACTGTTGTCAGCTGACGTCACCCAGAGTAAAAGAGAAACTGGATGTGTGTTGAATATTGCAGCAACACCCTCCATGTAACCTTCAGTGTGCACTCTGCTGCAAGAAATCAATAAGTCATGAAGGAGAGCTGGCCATTTGGCAGGTTACTACCATTGTGAAGATGCTTAGGTCAGTTGCGCTGACAACCTGCTGACAATTGTTGCAGCTCTTAGCACCAACAGTTAGCGCTTCCTGCTGCAAAACCCTCCCCATGTATACACAAAGAAAAGAACAGTCAACAAACCGTAAGGTGAAACAAATCAAAAGCATGTCAAAGGCCAATATCTGACCTTATCCTGTTCTGAGGAAGAAATAAACTGAAGTCCTTGAGTAAAAGGTGAGGAGCGAGGAGCAAAACAGAAGTCCTAGACCCTCTCCCACCTAGGCTCACCCCCAGAGAGAGCCCCATTAAATGGTGCAAAAGTCAGGCTTGCTGGGCTGTCTTTATGGCTGCCAGATGGCACGAGAGGGGCCTGTGCTGCCTGTGAACTCGCTTCCACCCCTGTAAAACAGTGACCAGTTGACCCTGGAGCCATATAAACGTAAAGTCTAAGACAACAAGGCTCCAACCACCAAGACACGTCACTCCAGTCGAGTCACCTGAGGAAGCCAGCTTGTTGTTTACACTTGCCCCCCACACCCCCACCCCCCTCCCTCTGGCATTTGATTTCCGGTCCACAGAGTTCAGCTTATGAGCATAAAATGGTGGTGCAGAGGAAAGATCTTGATGGCTGCTCTTCTAATCATAAGGAGTAGTTGTAGCCTTGGAATCTGATTGTAAGGACAGTTGCCAGGTTTTTGCATCGTGCAAATTTGTGACTTTCACCATTGTTCTGCTTTTAATAGAGAAGTCGTTCATCCTGCAGTGTCAAGATGCTCATGTAGCCGTGTAGTCAGGTAATAAGAAAGAACCACACTGTTGGGTTTGCTCCGTAGTACGAGCCCTAATCACACTGATTGATAAGGAAGTGTATTCCACAGTCTGGCCTCAGAGGGCTCATTTCTAGGTGTCACAGAAGGTTCACGACCTAACCCTAACCCTTCATGACCTCCCTACGAAGCAGCCAAAGCCACCTCTTGACTGACTTTACGGTCTGGACCACTGTAAAAATAGAAAAAAAGAAGGTGGGGGGGGCGCAGGGAGGTGATCACGTCTGGCCTTTAAAATGCAGCTTCACTCTACAAACACTATCTTGAGAAGTAATCAAGGGAGGGACACTTAAGGGCTTAATTGCACCAAATGTCCTTTAATGACCAGAAGTCACAGCCCCGTCTTTATGTCTTTCAGTTTTAACGGCGGGAGGACCGAGGCCACAGAGAGGTCAGGGAGGGGTCAGGTTGAATAACAGGCCAACAGAAAGTTTGGGCTGCATCCAGGGCAGCCAACAGCAGTTCAGCCCACTTGGGTAGGGACTGAGGAACTTAGAAAGAAGCTGTTGTGGCTTCTGAGAAAGGAGTTTGTTCTAGAAGAGGAGGTGTGGAGGCCAGAGTATTCAAGGCCAAGGGTATGTCGAGGAAAAAAAAAACAATAGTAGTGTTTAGAAAATGGATTCCTTTGCAGTGCGAGCAAATGAGGAAACTGTGGTTTGAGGATGGTGTCAGGCAATGCTGTTGGGTAAGTTATCATCTGGCTGCAGAGGGTTTAGCATAAGTAAAGGTGACAGGGAATCCACCACACTGACAGACACCACCGATCGCTAGACGAACTGAAACCGCGATCAGGATGAGCCTTTACGTCGATGGTAGTCCAGTTTTTGTCGTCACACTCTCCTTTGTCCATTCTGTTCTCCCCATTTCCCTCCTTTCTTCTCACATCTGGAAAGCAGAACTGGTTTCCCTGCCATTCCCCGTGCATCTACACACACACACACACACACACACACTGACGTCATGCAGACCATTCTGCTTGATGGGAAGCATATGAGCTGAGAAAGGAACATTGGAGGAAGGGGGTGTTGTCACCAGAACACACAAGTTATCTGCCAGAACTCTACAAAAACTCACTTTTTCCAGGACTTTTTTTCTTACATACAAAGCTGCTGCTGTCGCTGCTGCTGCTGCTGCTGCTTTAAGATGACCGGACATCAGATTCTCCCCATATTGATTGCAATGTAATCCCAGACTCTAAACCCAGTAGATACAAGTGTTTGTTCCCTTGGTTTCAACTACAGATTCTCCTATAAATATGACCGAGTCTGATACCTCTACCAATCGGTCCGTCCAATCCATGGTGGGTGACAATGATTGTACTTAGTGGCTTCTAATAAAAGGCCAGCAATCTTATTAATTTGGCTAGAAGTCACTAGTTTAAGAAGCAGGAACTACTTGCTCTGCATGTGGAACTTCAGATCAGAGTTATTTTTGCACCCCTCCTCTTGCAAAACAGTGCAGGGGGGATGTTGAC
This sequence comes from Seriola lalandi dorsalis, assembly GCF_002814215.2. Classification (NCBI taxonomy): domain Eukaryota; kingdom Metazoa; phylum Chordata; class Actinopteri; order Carangiformes; family Carangidae; genus Seriola; species Seriola lalandi. The sequence continues at coordinate 906,390 of NW_019525022.1, forward strand.
GAACTCCTCCTGGCTCTGGCAGGACGATGTGTTGCCTGCCTCCCCACCATTCACTGGCTAACTCTTTCCATAGCTGCAACAGTTATCAGCGCCAAGACAAACCCCCTTGTGCTGCTCTCCGGTGCAGCTCTCCTCTGTTTGGTTGTTTGCCACCACCACCACCAGCACTATCATCACTAGGTCTCCATGGTTGCTATGAATAGGAGGGAAAAAAAGCACCAAGGAAGAAGAAAATAATATAATTAGAAGTGGTCTGCGCCTGATCTTTTATTGATTTAATATGATTCTTTATTGTTAAAAGTTGTTAAGAATCTGGTATTAACTTCACCTCTTAAAGGTCCCATATTGTAAAAAGTCAAGTATCACCAACCTGAATATAATATAGGATCTTTAAATGTCATGTATTATCTATTATTTCTGCCATTTTATTAGAGATAAACTCAGTTGTCATGTGAAGTTCAATTGTAATATAATAATTGCTTGATGATAGTTTTGTTTTCCAACAGTATGACAAAAATGCGCCATGTTACAACTGATTCTAATCTTTTTTTTTGTTGCATGTTTCTCTTTCCCTCCTCCTTCCTCTCATGTATCTCTGATCTCTCTCAGCACTGTAACACCAGACTGACGCCACCTGCCACCAGGAAAAAGGTGAGAAGGCTTGAAACGATCAGTCACGCAAACACACACAGCCTACCACACGGCCCACTCTCATGTGCACCAGCATTAAGCATAAGTGCTGTGCATCCAAACAAGAACAAGGGTGGTAAACAACAGCACCCACTCGCACAATAGTGAGAACAAAACAGCAAAAACAAGAATCCGATTAAAGTAGCGAGCAGGGCAAGGTGGCGCTTGGAAATGAATTGTGCGTACTTTGCAGTTGGTATATAAGCCCTTTCGTGCTGAGGAGCGATTACCTAGTTTGCAGTGCTGGTAATCTGAAAAGCAGCTTGGAGGGAGTTTTTAAAGACGCAGCAGCGGTGGCAGCCTGTCCTCTCTCCCCCCCTGTCCGACACGGGCCGGCTTCTCACAAGGCTGCTATAAAGAACCACATAGAGGTGCAGCTCACTGAATTTACAGATCCAATACGAGCACAATGTGCTTTGAGAAGTAGGTCAGCCGATACAAGTAGGTCCCCCGTACACATAATGAGCCTCCCACAAAAAGCGCATCAGTAGTGTTCACACTGAACCTCCCAGTCATAAAGTAAAAAGATAAGAATGTGAAATGATAATGTTGTGAGCTTTTCAGGTGTTGTTTCCACTGCAGACAGCACCAAGTGACTATTCTGAGCTCCAGCAGGGCATACCCAGAGGACAGAGAGCAGGCACTGCTCTATTTTTGAGGCTGCTGACCTTCCGTCTCTTTTCTCCTCAGGATAGTAAAGACGAGTCCGGAAATGACACCAGACTCCCTGTAAGCTGCCTGTGACTCCGAGGAGAACTGGAGAGGGGACTGAGGAGATGAGTGCGCTTCGAACAAACCAGGCAGCATGACGTTAATTTGAATGACAGCTTGATAGAGAAGTACAGACATACCTGGCCAATTACTGCAAAACACCGTCAGATCGTCCGTCAAAAAGCCACAAAGATCATTGGATGCAGACAGAGGCTCAGGGCCTCTCGTCTGATTGGCTGACTGTTTTCTGAGTGATGCAACAAAAATATATCAGATTTCAGGTAAACACTCAGAGAAAGCAAATCCTGCCAGGTTGGATGGTGAGTCCAAGTGGCCTTGGCTTGGGGAATGGCAGACGGCAGTGAATGCTTTGTTGTGACATCACAAAGTTCCAGAAGTCCTGACGGCTCGTTTTAAGGCTCAGTTTCTAAATACAGGATGTGTGCATTTCTCTGTGGACTGAGCACTTTGATACTTTCACAGTATTAATTTGGAACCTAGACCTGCTTTATAATACAACAAGACATGGACATCCCACTTTCATACAGTACAGTACTTTTAAAGGTTGTGGCATGCACTTTGTATGAAGCACTTATTACTATACCAATATTTTTTTGTCGCAGCTACAAATGGATTAGTTTTTGTACACCATGCAGAGGGCCTTACAGTTTTTTCACCTAGTACTGCCACCAGCGTTTGAATTTGCAAAACAACCTTAAAGAACATTATTTTTTACAGTGTTGAGGTTATTTATGGACTCACAAAAACCCCTCTAATGAGTCTATTTGTGTTGTGCACCTTAATAACAATGATACGATGACGGAAAAAAAAAACCTTGCAGGATTATATAGCATGCATACATATGCCTTAATAACCCTTACATAAGACTACCAAACAATTGCGTTGCTTGCCCCTCTGGATTTTTGTGTCCAGACCAGAAGAAAAGAGAGGAAAGAGAGGGAGAGAAAGGAGGGATTAGTGGGAGGGAGCGAGGCTGAGGCCCACATCTGGTTAATTGGGGATGACAGGGCCTTGGATCATCCCTCCCAACAACAGGACCTCTGAAAGATGGAGTGTGCGAGGGTGGAGAGGGGGGTGTACCTGTGACCCTATGGAGTGTGTAATGAGAATAGGCTCAGCTTGAAAAAAATAGCTGATAAAGGACAATGCTGGTGTTTTTTTTTTTAATCCACTTGCAAAGACTTGAAACTGTGTTGAGAGAGTGCACACCTTGTGTGTGTGTGTGTGTGTGTCTGTGTGTGTGTGTATGTGTGTGTCTGTGTGTGTGTGTGTCTGTGTGTGTATGTGTCTGTGTGTGTGTGTGTGTGTGTGTATGTGTGTGTCTGTGTGTGTGTATGTGAGTGTGTATGTGTGTGTCTGTGTGTGTGTATGTGTGTGTCTGTATGTGTGTGTGTGTATGTGTGTGTCTGTGTGTGTGTGTGTATGTGTGAGTGTGTGTGGACAGGGGTTACAGTTTACAATGCTAGAAATCTTGTATGTGTCAAAGTGAACAACAGCATCGTTTACATCTCCAGGTTTCATCATCATGGTGTGTGTGTGTGTGTGTGTGTGTGTGTGTGTGTGTGTGTGTGTGTGCGCGCACGTATGCATGTGCGCTTCAGTGCACTGAAAATTTACTGCCGGTGCAGGATAGTACACTCACATGCACGAATGCCATCTTTCCACCTGCCCAGTGAAACATAACTCGAAGCAAAGTATTCAGGCCCTCTGCTCCACGCTGGCAGGGCTCCAGCAGCAGGCTGGTGTGTTACACTGGGTCTTAGAGACTCCACAATGATGATGATGAACATAGTTCTGCAGCAAGCAATGCAATTTACAGGAAACATATTTTATCATGTTAACATCTGGCACGCATTAGCATGTTTTTTTTTTTTTAAAGGAGCAGATGCAATAATATTGTGGTTTAATGTCTTAAATGGTAAAAGATGATTTCCCATTTAATCCTAAACTTTAACCCAGATATGTAAATTGTCATTCCCCTCCCAGTGAGCAGCGTGGAGGCAGACAGAGCCACTCTCATTCTGTCTGCCGTAAAGCCGCTGTGAAATTGTTCAGTTCAGTTCTACTGAGGTAAGCATGCTGAGAGCCTGTGGGACCCTGTGTGTGTGTGTGGGAGAGTGTGTGTGTGTGTGTGTGTGTGTGTGTGTGTGTGTGTGTGTGTGCACGTGCACAAAACAGTGTGTTCACGAGGACCGTGCAGCATGGGCAGTGAGGCACACTGTAATGCGGGGGGAAAGGAGAGAGAAAAAGAGAGAGTGAGAGAAGAATGGATAAGAGAGAGAGAGGAGCAGAGCGAGCAGGCGCGAGAGCGAGAGAGGGATGGATGGATGGATGGGAAAGAGAACGAGAGAAAGAGAACAGAGAGACGCTCTGGTCAGGCACGCGATGCTTGGCTGGAATCAGGTCAGGCCCACATGAGGCCTCCCTCGCACACACACTCTCAACAAAAAGGGTTCCACACAGCAGCAGAGAACACTCCTGCAGGGTCGTACTACATTATGTGGTTCTGTAGAGAACCTTTTAAAGCAGCACTTCACAACATTCTGCTAACACATCCTCCGCTGTCTGCTGACCCCGAGTCAGTTAAGATTAGATAGACTGGAACAGGGCGCGGTATGAAGGCTCAGTCATTCTAGAGTACAGACAAAAATGTGTGCATAACATTGACTATTATAAAGTGTCATTATGTTGATATAATGAATTAATATTAAATGCAAAAATGTCATACCGCAATCACAATATGATTTGTTTTGCATACCGTTCTTTTAAGCAAGCAAGGTTAGAAGTTTCCTCCTGCTTCTAGTCTCTGTGCTAAGTTAGGCACAGAGATGAAAAAGACATTGGTTCTTGTAAGAGGAGCATTTATTAAACTATACAGGCACAGGGCAGCAACTGATGATGCTAGATGTGTTACAGAACTGTGTCTCATGTTGTGTCTTGTTAGCTAGCAGGCTGAGATCACAAGGCTGGTCAGGCTTAAGGTCCAATGACAATATTTTTGCGAGTGAAATAGGTCCAAAATAAAAAACAGAGAAATCCTCACATTTGCGAAACTGGAACTGATATTTTTGCTTGATTGTAACGATTAATTGTTGATTAAAAACTGCTTTCACGTCATTTTTTGTGGTTTCAAAATGATGCAGAGCACATTTTATAGGATGTTCTGTTTTTTCAGTGGTGAACAAAGAGCTGTGTCAGTGTGTATCTCCACTAGCTTAGTTTCCGTACTGTAAACACACAGTTCAGCCACATCCACCTGGACAGGTTTTGTTTCCTGGATGTCTCTGCTGCACCTAAACTGAATAAGCAAATGAAATGTGAATTACTTGATTGTGTCTGAAATGTTTACTCCGTCTACACTGGCTGCCTCACAGAAAGTCAGGGCCATGTGTTAAAGGGACTCTCACACTTTGGAGCAGCTCAGACGTAAGGTGAGGAAATGTGACACTCCACACTGTGTGTGGAGCTAAAAGTAGATGACACCTTGCTCTCACACACAAACCCGTACACATATATAGACAGTACTACTACCCCAAACATGTTTGAAAGTGGATCCTTGCATGCACCTTTGGGCCCTCCACATTACCACCTCTTGACCTCTGCACAGGCTAATTACTGGCCCTATCGCTCTACGGTCTCCTGACAAGAATGTGTCGTGCTGACCGCTAACCTAACTGGCTACTGCTTTAATTAAAGCCGTCTTCAGGAACTGACCTGTCAGCCCGCCACCCCCACCTTCCATCTCCAGCTCACTCTTTGACAGTTGACCCCGAGCTGCCATATTGCCTTAACGGAAACACGAGCTAGCGACTGGCGGGTGATCGGCAACCGGAGAGCAGGTAGTGTCTTAGTCTAAACTCATCAACATCACACGATCTGCCTTCAATGACAATAATGTGATTTATTTTGTGGTTGATATTGGTTGTAATGTGGCATTAATAGCCTTTGTTTGCTTTCCACAGTAACTTGTACAGTTACTATTTCAGTTGCTAATAATCTGTGATTAATGGTTTTGATTTGGGAAAAATGGGAATTTTTGACATTCTAGAAACTAAACAGTTGATTTATCAAAAAGTAATAATCAATCGGTTAAAGCTAGCATAATACTTAATTATGAAATAAACATGTCTCCTACTGAGGTCAATGTGTTAACTGTTTTGCTACCCTGAGCTACTGCTGCTAGTCATACCAGACCAAGTAAAACTGTTGCAACAAACAAAACCTGTGAGTGAACTGAATTGAAAAAGGGTGTGTTTAGTTTCAACTTCTCATTTGTAAGAAAATGATAAACTGCAGCTCTGTGTGAAATGAAGCATTCGTAGTATTACTTTTCTTTTCCAAGCAGCAGCGTCCGGCTGCAGTCTTGCTACTAGTAGCAGCAGCTTTCATTGAATCATGTGAAACCTTTTGTTGTGGTCCACCACTGCTCTCTGGTTTGTTGGTCATCATGTTCTCGCCCTGAACCACTAATATGAAAAACTCAACTGCCTCTGGGTGGAATTTATCTCACTGCTGCAGCTTTAAGAAATGAATGAGTGTTAAGATCGTTTTTAAAGAAACGTGTTGGGTTAGTGTTGATTTTTATCCAGTGGGAATGTAAAAATAAAATGTATAAAAGCTTCTTTCGGAGGTTTGTCTGGTGCTACAGTGAAGCAACTTTGCCATGTGCGTGTGTGCATGTCTCCGTGTGTGAGTCATGTTAACACGCAGCAGCAACAACAGCACCCAAAGCCCAGCCCACCAGCCAGCCAGCCAGGAAGCAGTCTTTGCCCGTTCCGATTTAGTCCAGGAAGACTGCATTTGCTTAGCAACCACATTACCGCTCCAATCACAGCAGCAGCATTTGGGATAATGTAGGGCCAGAGCGCTATGCTGTGCTGTGCTGTGCTGTGCTGTACTGTGCTGTGCTGTGTGGAGGCGGTGCATTAGACTCACAAGCATGCACACACACACACACATGCACACACGCACACACACACACACTATTCTGATGCCTCTCTCACTTAATGCTGCAGCTCTTTCCAAGCATAAAAGGAAGAGGGAGAGTAGTTTTTTTCATACAAGACTGCCTTGATGCTCGAGCTCCTGCTTAGCCCACTTTGAGAGAGAGAGAGAGAGAGAGAGAGAGACACTGTCTGGCACCTTGAAACACACACTGAAGTAAATCCATTATCGCTTTTCCCCTCCCTCTCTCTTTACGCCACAGAGGTGTCTGACTGTCTGCGGCTCCCCATCAGACTAATAGACTGAAATAGAAATTTCCGTGGTAGCTGCTGCTGGTGATGGCTGTGTCCACACACACAAACACACTGAACACACTCACTATATAACACATTTTAAACCATCCTCTCTTGGACCTCAGTGCTATTTCTGTAATGAAGCGTGAGTCTCTGAACTTCAAGTTGAGCCAAATTAACACTGTGAAAGGGACTTTGTACAACACGCCCAGCAGTCAACAATTAGGTGGCCCACGCTGTGTGTGTGTGTGTGTGTGTGTGTGTAGCAGGTACTGAGGCATATCTATGATGCTGTAAAGAGTCAGGGTGGAGTACTCAGGTCAGCGCAGTGGGTAGCTCCATTATCAAGGGCAGAAAATAACATTCATGCGGCTGCCAACTATGTTTTTAGTATCACAGACGGCTGCTGAGGTCTCAAGACGAGGCTCAAAGTTCAGTAGTGCTACTGTAAGGAAACACACACACTCGGGTTAACAGAGTCATAGTGGCGTGCAGACTGTGTCTGGCTGTTTATGACTGTCAGAGGCAGTGATAGTCATCAGAGTTTGTTATTTCTTTCAAAACACTGTCCCTATTTGTCACTGTCTCCGCTTTAAACGACATTTGCTGTGGAGCACAATTACCAGAGGACCTCATGTGATGGAGGAATCTCACCACACACACACACGTACACACACACACACACAGAAAACCAAGTCTGTGTCTCAACTCAGATTTAGGACCAAATCCTAATAATTATTGCTGGTTGTAAAACACACTTTAAACAGCTAATCAATACCTAAAAGAGATATCAAAGCTCTCATTAAAAAATTCCACAACAGGCTCTATCAAAAAAAAAAATCACTCAAGGAAATACACACATACAATACGTACAGACGCTGACTGACAGGACAGTAATTTTAGATTACCACTATATTTGGTATTTGTAGAGCTGGGTACAGTGTTACACTACAATAATGTTGTTTCTATACCAGTACAAAAACATTACTTTCTTCAGTACCTCACTTTAATAAATATAAATTTATTACATGACAAGAATCACAACATCTCCAATGATAAATTTTGTCTAAAAACAATCAGCTTTTCGAGCACGTCACGAGGATAGTGATGAAATCGATTGGTTAAAAGATAGAAATTTACTGGATACAATTCTGCTAATCGATAAATCGCAAAAATAATTTATCAATAAAATTCCTAAAACACTGACTAGTTCCAGTTTGTCAAACATCAGGTTATTTTCATGTTTTAGATCATTTCAAGTTTGGGACTGTTGGTCGGACTGAACATCTTATGGGCGTCTAACAGTTTTTTAACTTTGTGCAGACTAAATGTTTAATTGAAGTCAACAGATCATTTTGAAGTCAATAATGATTATTTGCAACCTTCCTTGACAATTTTTGACACTCCTTGAGGCTGGAAAACCAACCCTATGAATTCATGGAGAATTTTATAGGTTAATACAACATTAACAACAAGTTGCATTAACAAGTATCATCCCATGCAAATGGCGCATTCACTGACTGCGAAATGCTTTCAGAGATGAACGTGAGCATTTGCAGAGCCTTCACAGCTTAGTGCACGAGAAAGAGGAATGAAGGGAAGCCGACCACGTGGGGCTTTTTTAGCACAAATGGAAAACTTCCTTCCTCTGTTTTTCTCCGGCTTATTCACCAGGTTTTATTTGTAACCTCCAATTCTGGCAGCTCCTCCAGTTGGACGCTGCGTGTAGTGCTGCAGGAAGCGCCCCCCCCCCCTGGCTGGGACACTGCTGTTAGTTTTGTTTTTGGAGGTGTTTTTTTTTTTTTTGCTGCTCGGGGTATATCTTTGTGAGGGCAGAGCACAAAGAGGCCCTTTGGTTTAGTGCAGGGTGCTGGGCAGCCTCAAATCGAGCTGGCTGGCTAGCACATACTGGCGCTTTCCACTCCAGAGCCGGACATTTTGTTCCACTGTTGAACTCTGGGAGAGGCTAAGTGAGTGAAAGAGACATAGGGAGAAAGAGAGAGTGAGAGGCTTCACTCTGGAGCCAAATCACATGGTTTCCAGCGGTGAGGGAGGAGGGCTGAAGTGAGGGGAGACAGTCTGGAGTTTAGTTTGACACATACAGGTTTTGGACGTCTGGTCTGATACTGGAGACAAGCTGCCTTCAAAGGTCCCATTTTGGTCATAGCCAGAATGGGGAAAAAAGGCAATCATTTATAAAGATACCAGGACAGACAGTGTAGACATTTGGGTGTGTTACGTCAGGAGCTCTTAAGATGCATCCGACAGCAGGGCGGAGACGCCACAGGAAGCCAGTGCGGTGTCGAAACCAGAAGTCTAAGTTGCTGCCTCTGCGGTAGGAGCTCAGACTGACAGTCTGCAGGGTTGTTGTGACTGACAGCCGACACACTTCTCACCCTGGCTGTACTCAGAAAAGGGGAAGTACGAGAGAGTGCACTGCAGCAGGTGAACATGTGACACCACATGGGTTCACTTGTTCAGTGTTCAGTTGTGTGTGCATTTACTGTGTTTTCATTTTGTACAAAAAAAGGCCCCATCCCTGCGCTTCTGGCTGTTGTCCACCGACAGTCACCCCACATGGGTCACATGATGAAGGGGGAGGGGGCTTCCATTGGAGCAAACTCTGGTATCAGCAACCTCTCTGACCCCCAGTGATGAACTGTTGGCCAGACAAGGAACAACATCCCCCAGTTTGCCCCCAGTAGCAAACATTTACACAATCACAGAGGTGGTCGCTCACGGACGTGGATGTTTTTGCCGGAGCTAAGACCAATATATGGAGTTTTATTCTGGTTTCATTCAGGAACTTTGAAAGACATGACAACACTGGAAAGAATATTTTTCCAGTTAACTACTAACTTGCTCACATTAGCGCCAAAGAGAAGGTGAACTGAGATAAAAAAGCAGCTCAACAAATGAGGATGAAATTGAGTCCAGGCGAAGCTGTGAGCTGAGAGGAAAGAGAGTTGTGTGTCGTTTCCTGTCCTCCAGCTCATCCCTCTCTCTTTCTCTCTCTTTCTCTCCCCCTCTATCTTACTCCCAGCCAGGTTGGTTTCTCCTCTGGCAGAGGGAAGGCTAATGGACACATTAGCCGCCGGCTTGTCCCTCCGCGGCGATTAGGTGGCTGTGAGGTCATCCCTTCACTTCTGCTCCCATCCACATCAGGGATCTATCATTTCATTACTGCCATTGGGGAGGTGGGGGAAAGGCCGAAGCGTCCATCACCCCTCCATTCATCTATCCCTCCTTTGATTCATCCATCTATCCATTTCACTGCTGCTTCTTTACGGAGCTAAAATCAACCACGGAGGAGAGTTTAGCAAAATGTGGCGAGAGTAAAAGATTAAACTGTCAGCTGAGATCAGATATCAAGGGTGACAATAGAACCAATGGGTCCTAACTGTAATTATTTTACATCTTCTAATTGGGATCATTTCAACTTGACTGAATCACAGTGAAATTATTATCTATTTTGTTTGTGGGATATCACTGCTATGCTGACGATGCCGAACTCTCGCTGTTCTTCCTTCCAGACATGATTAGGGTAAGGCATGCCGTTCCCTCCACAAAAAGCTAATGGGATTTTTACATAATCTTTTGGATTACGTAAAATCTTAAAGAAACCAGGACTAGGGTATTTACTGACATCATTTAAGTCGTAGAATAAAATGTGAAAATGTCCTGAGCTTGTGTTAACCACAGACCTTATTTCAGTCATCTAACTAAAAACCCAGAGACTTCGGGATAAGGGAACAGGAAGTGCTAAAATGCTAACTAATTTCCAGATTTCAGGACTAATTCCTGCGACACTCTATTGTCTGAGTATGAATCTAAGCCTCCTTCACTGATATCTCATAATGGATAATGGACGCCACCTTCAACTTGGCCTCTCTAAGACTGAACTGCTGATTCCAGACAGTAAATCTGTTCACAACATACATTACCAAACTCGTTTCTGTCTTCAAGAGTCATCTGACTTTAAGACCTTCCTCTCCCAAGAGTACTTACTTACCCAATATGCTCTCTCTCTCTCTCTCTCTCTCTCTCTCTTTCTTTCTCTGTCTTTCCGGCTCTTTCTCCATTTAACTTTTACTTCATGCACCTGCAAACTTTGTGGCACTGTGGAGTGTTTAAGCATTCATTCTCAAAAGCTTTGCCTTGATCTGCTGCGGCTTGGAATGTACCTCAATCAAGTGTCTGCCAAATGAATAAATGTAAATGTAAATGTAAATGTAAAGTCCTTTCAGGATCTCCTTGAACAGTTTCAAAGAGCCCCAGAACCCCATTGACAACATGTTTAAAGCGTTTAAGTTTTTTAAGATGGTAGTTAACTGACTCAACACCATTCATTTGATTCATTGGGATAGTGACAACCAACAGCTCATGATTTGATGATGTGAAGGACATCCAGGCATTTTACTACCTTTCTCCTTTATTTTAAGGCTCAGGAACAGAGTTTGATCCTGCTGTTGTGAGTTGCTCTGAATAAAAGCTCTTCTTACATGCATAGAGTGTGAAATCACACCAGGTGTGTGTGTGTGAGAGAGAGATAGAGAGAGAGAGAGAGAGAGAGAGAGAGAGAGAGAGAGAGAGAGGGGAAAAGAACATGTGTGCATTCTCAGCTGTGGATGCATGTCTGCTGGACCTGAGATGTATTGATTGCTGCAGGAAGTGGAATCTGATGTTTCACAGCGCTTCCTGAGCTGGATGGCTACACCGCGGATGGTGAAAGCAGTGAGAGGCGGGGGTCTGGCAGGGTAGGGGAAGGGGTTTGACACAGGGGAAGTAACCAGTTCAAGAAAACATGAAAGGTCGAGAGAGAAAGAATGAAAAGACAGAGAGACATAACACCGCTGGCTCTGTCCTTGGGCTGAGACTAAACACTGGCCCCCCGTCTTGGCTTCTTCTCGGAACGCCAACTCTGCTGTGTGGTAAATCAAGTGAACCCTCAACGCACTCCTCAGGCTCAGACCCGCTGTCTTGTACCACCATATATCCTGATAGAGTCTAAATCTAGATAAGAGGGACCGCAGTACACACCTCAACCAGGCTGTAAAAAGCAAATATATCTGGGCCGACCACTTGTGATTGGATCTAACCTACTTGTTCGCATTCGATTGTATCTATGAGAAATGTAACCACTTCTGAAAGAGAAAAACAAATAGGCCTACTCATTTACATTCGGCCACGCTGCCAGAGAGGATGTGGCAGATATTCTATACCTCACCTTGATTATGATCTTCATAATGCATTTGCATTTGTTCAGGAAAAGTGAACCTTGAATAAAATTGTGAATTGTCAACAAGCTTGAAAGGGCCTAAGATGTCCTTTATGCACAGGCAAATAGTTGCTTTCAGACATGCACTGCAACACTGAACTTATCAAGACATTGCCCGGAGAAGCTGTATGAGGGAAATCAATTGGACCTGACATTAAACGGGCTTTACCACGCAACGACACTGTCCGTAGAATTCCCAGCGAGCGAGGTGGCGTATTGGTTTTAATCCTGCCTCCTGCACGCCCTACCCAGACGCCAGCCCCCTCCTAAACTAGGGCTGAACAATTAATAGAAATATTAACAAAATTAAAATATGGACAAGTGCAATATCCAAACTGATTTCTTTTGCATATCGTTCAGCCGTCACCTAAACCAAACCAAACGGGAGTATTTCCAGTAGTTGAAAATGCGTCTAACAACCTCCTTTATGTGAGAAATCGGCTTTAGTATTAAATCAGTTCAATGCGGGCTGCATTTGCGGTCAAGCTGACATATCAGCAAATCAAGTAAGAAAAAAAAGGGGGTTACGTTCAATACAAACAAACATCTTTGTATGAATCATGATAAAACAGGTGTAAATAGCGAATTCTGATGGTCTGACTCTGTAGACCTGAGGCTGGAGGCAGTCTCAGTCCTAGACAGTGGTTCTATATGGGAGGCATAATCGCCGGTGCAATAACGGCGGTGGGAAAAGTGTGACTGCTGTGCAAACCACAAGTGCTTACACACACACAAACACGCACGCACACACATCTGGCTTATTCCTTTGCAGAGCCATGCAGAGGACCAGCAGCCATGCCTGGAGAGAGGGAACTGAGGGAAGAGTGTGTTCGAGGGAGTGGAGGTGGCGTGGCAAGGTTCAGCTGCAGTGTGTGTGTGTGTGTGTGTGTGTGTGTGAGAAGATAATTAAACAGGTCAGACAGATGAGCCCAGTGAAAAGGCTAGAGGTCACATGGGATAAGTCAGCTTGTCCAACCCCCCTCCCCACACATGCACATATACACACACACACACACACACACACTGACAGCAGACATATATAAATGGCTAGGGATTTTATATAAACAGATGTCCTACTGCTCAACATAGCCTTGGCAGAGCTTCTTTGAAGGACAATGCTGAAAATAACGTCTTTGTGCTCACAGTGGGTCGGAGGTGGTTACACACTCCACACATTACCTTGTCTTGGAGATCTACAATTACATTAATTATAATCCAGGGGCTTCAAGAGGCCTATTGTCTTCTCTGCTGGAGTAGAAGGAGTGTGTGTGTGGGATGTGAAATCAATTGCTTGATTTTGGGTTGGGGGGGGGGGTAGTCGGAGCCCAGTGGAGGCTCAGACTGAGACCTGAGAAGCAGGCGTCTCTGCCATGAGGAGGGATCCCCTTTCAGTATATTGTTTTATTTAGCATCTGCATGGCCACTTCATTTGCCAGAGTGCAGCTGGGATGGATTAATTCAGGAGATTGGTGACTTGGAGGGGAGGAATGGCCCAGCTAGTCTAGAGGAAGGATGTTAACCACATTATAAGCCTTTGTTTCCAACACTTCATTCCTGAGGAGTAAACTGAGCCTACTGAGCTCTACCCCTTCACTGCCAATACCAAGAGAGGCCCTGGTTTGCTAAAACATACACACACACGCCTTCCACCTCGACTTCCTGACAAGCTGTAGCTGAGGTGTGGCCGCAGTTCACCGACTGTGTTTCTGTTTCTGCACAGGCAGCCTAAAAGAAAGCCATCGAGCTCCACTCAGCCAGTCGTAGTTGCCCCCCAGTTTAACCCTTGCTCTTCGGTCTGCACCAACCCACTGCACTCTGCCCCATCACTAACTGGTTTCACTTCTAACCCAAATGTCACACTCACTCACCCTCCAAACTTGTGTGTTTGTCACACACACACCACTAACACCAAATCCTCTTTCGGTTGTGTGTTTCAATTGTGGCACACCTGGCCTCACACTACTTCTTATAAACGACCGTTGTGATAAACAGAGAAAGGTTATAATGGTCAATCAAAGATCAGAGCAGAGTTGTTTTGTTGGATCAATAGGGCAGCTCAATCAACCTCCTGATTAATCCAGTTTAAGATTAACCCGTCCCACACAGCAAGACATAACTGTGAGTCAGAGCAGACTAAACAAAAGTAAACATCAGAGGTGTGTGTGGACTTTACTGCCAGGAAGATACACCTTTTCCAAGAAGAGACGTGCACGAGACTGCTCTGAATCTAGTCAAAACTTTGCTTTCCAACAATAAACCCTGCAAAAGCCTGTGAAGGAGTACACACAGCCTGCAGCTTCTGGTATATTCCTCTCAAAAGTCTTCAGTTTTGAAACAGAATTTTCTGAAGGCATGTTCATAATCCTCAAAAAAAATCCTGTCGGTTTAAATATATTCCCTCAAGTCTGCAATGAAGTAGAAATGTAAGGCACCAAACAAGATCTACTATAATTCCCTGACCCGAAATTATTTTATTATTATTTTGGACCAAACTGTACTTATTTTCAGAGCAGGACTGAACAATATGTTCTTTTTATATTTGAAAATTGGGGATATCCCAGCAAACTCTCAGACAGTCCCTCCTCCTCGGGTGTAAATGACAGAGAGATGGTGGTTAGAGAGAAGTCGCTGCTGATCTTCTTAAATCGTACCATATGATTGTAATCTAAAGTTTAATTGTGCCACTTTTATGTGTATTATGAGGATGTCAATTATACTTGGGATTGTTTATACATGTTAATAAAAAGCAGACAGTGTGCTGCGTGGCTACCTCATGTCTTTGTGCTGGACAGAAGCACACATGATGCTTCCAGGAAAAATGAGCTAAAACTCACAATTAAGAGGATGGAGGGGTGGGTGGGTGTGTGTGTGTGTGGGGGGGGGTGGTAAACAATGAGCTCTAGTCCATGACTCAGGCGCTTTGGGAACACTGATCATCCCACAGTGGAGGGGGTGGAGGGATGTCACCTACTATCTGTCCCACAATCACAGATCCACAGCTGATACCCACCACAAAAGAGGTGACAATGGCTAGCCAGTGGACAGCAACCATCCCCCTCCCCACCCCAGACACCACTACCACCACCTCCCCGGACCCTCACAACAATACCTCTCAGAGCTCCTGGGAGCTGCCCTTCCACATGGCTGAGGCCAAGCCAGTATGACCTCCAGTGCCCCCCCCCCCCCAACCTTTGAAAAGGATGCTTCCCAGGACCCAGCCTGCCTTCACAACAGAACATAGACCTCTGCCTTTGGACCAAATGCTTGTTCACCATTATTTCAAATGGGGCACTGGAGTATTTAATGCCCCTTGCAAACAACAATTGTGTTCAGAAGGAAAAAGGAGAAAGGCTTGTGAACTAGACTGGACCTCAATGGCGAGGGCAGCCCTATAAACGCAAATGTCACTGACTGACTGGGTGAAGTTACACCATTGGTTGGCTGGCTGGGTTACCACATTGGCCATTGCTCTTTCATAATTAATTGTTGCAAACAGTTTCTGTTACGTCATCAGGGGACGTTTACAGGCAGCGTTGCCAACTTAGCACCTTTGTTGCTAGATTTACTGATTTTTTTAGACCAATTTTTTTTTTTCCAAAAAGGCACCGAAGACAGATCTAGCGACTTTTGGACAAACCTTAGCTAGAACAGCTAAGTGTATAAATAAGAATAGTAATGTAATATGCTAATTAGCATATTGCATTACTATTCTTTCCAGTAGCTTAAGCTACTTTCCACTGACAGTAGTTCTTTACAGCGGTTGCACAACAGTTTTCAACTACATCTTGAATTTCCAACATTGACCACAAATGGTTCAGCTATAAACTAGGCTACACAAAACAAAGCTGATCATGAACCCAAACGTTTCTTCTGCCCCAGGTTTCCAAAAACAGAATTCTGAGTTCTAAGAAATGTGATTTTTAGGATCAATAATAAAGGATATATGAAAAAATCACTTTCTGCACCAGGAGACAATTTTATTTTTCTAGGTGGTCAATTTGTGTAAAAATTAAGCTTTGCTGCTGTGCTTTTTAGAAATAAAAATCCCTATTTCTGACTGTTATTACCATCCCATCCATTTGACAGAGATCTTGCAGAGCTGCTGAGTTGACTTGGCAGCTTCTTCCTCAGAGGTCTCACTCTAGTTCAATCAGAAATCAGATTAACGCAGGTTATTAGCTCAAATATCTTCATGTATCTGCTTCTCTGTCTCTGCCTCCCAAACTTTGAGATGATTATTAAGGAGATGCCCTTCAGAGAAAACAGTCAACCCATGGATTGTTGTTCCAACAGTCTGAGATAGACCACTTGCTTCTGACATGACACTATGGGAGGATATTTTAAGCCAAGCCTGGTGGATGTTGTGTTACACGCTGGCTGTACGGCTGACAAGTCTGTGTATATGTGTACGTGTGCACGTGTGTGTGTATTTGCACACGATTCTGTCTGCTTCTGTATTCATTATAAGAATGAGGAGGCATTGCGGGGGTGGGATCTGGATGTTGTGTAGATGATGTCCATGCTCATGTATGCATGTAGTTTGTGTGTGTGCCTGTGCACGCACATGGTGTGGGGCAGGGGTGGAGCTGGGGGGG
>NW_019525022.1:922941-925505 GCF_002814215.2 Seriola lalandi dorsalis
GGCATCACTGTGGGAGCCAGGCAGATGGGGATGGAAATGAGTAGGCAGTGAGCTCATGCTAATCTCCTCCTACAGCTCCTACAGCTGATCCAGGCACAAAACAAGCATGCACACGCACATACACTCACATACTCTATACCCACACAACTGCAAATCATATGCTCGAGCAGCCCCATGTACAATCACACACCAAATGAGGCGGAGGATACCTCTGCTATTCAAATGTTCCCATGTGTCTCACGTGCACATTTTGCGAGGTAAGCCCGAAATCTTAAATGCATCTGAGCGTAGCTTTTATCACACAAACATTCATTTCATTACATTGTGTTGTCCATGGATAATTTGTTGGATTGTAGAGTGTGTGTGTGTGTGTGTGTGTCTAGCTGCCTTCGTCAGACAGCCATCTGCCCCCTGGGAGTTGCACAGCAGCACGCGATTGGCAGACTGTGCTTCAAGAGAGGCAAGGGGTAAGGTCGGTCACCTCTTTATTTGGGGTAGGAAAGGTCGTGTGGTGCTGGCTGCTCTTCCAAACATATGAGTGCAAAGAGAGAAAATTGGTGGGGGGTGGGGCAACTCCAGAGGACAACAGTCAAAGCGTGCTCCTGGGCTGACGCAGCACAAAGTAAACCCCCCATCCCACCATCCCAGCTTGCAATTAAAACTGTCCTGGCCGTGCTTTCCAGGTTTAAACCCAAATCTTTAAAATCAACCAGTGCCGTTTCTCCTGCTGTTCACTGCCAAACATTTACATGCACCATTAATTATTACATCTTTACTTCTTTTCCCATTAACAACATTTCTGGGGCTGAAAGTTCTGATAGCAGAGACAGAGCAAGACAAAATTAGGACTTTTCTAAGTAAAGCGTGTCTCACATGGATATCAGATGCAAGTCAGACACTGTATCTCTCTCAACACTTCATAAAGACGTGTGGAAAAAATCTCACTTTCAGCCTCATGATGCAATGCAAGCCTTCACGTCAAAACAAACAAAAAGAATAACTCTCAGATATGACTTGAATGTTTATCATGCGTGCAATCCATACACAAATGGTGGAGGAGCCGCCCCTTCCAGATCCACATTGTAAACTCGCCAACTGAAAACAGCTGTGGCATGTAGGTGAGTAAACATCTATGCATCTCGGTTAAACCCTAAACCGAAACCTAGTAGGGCTTAAAGGTCCTACATTGTCATATTGTATCAAGTGAGATTTCCATGTGTTCTTTGATTATAAAGCAGTTCTCAGTTCTATATTAATGCTATGAAAGTATCAAAGCACTTTGTGAAGTCACAACATACCAGACCAGCCATGCCCCAAGCCCAGCCCACCTTGCAACCTTGCAGAATTTGCAGGATTTGGTTTCTCTGTGTTGAGTGTTTACCTGAAATCTGCAATATTTTTTATTTAATCACTCAGACAACAAGTCACCACCCTGTTGACGAACAGTTATTGTAGCTCCAGAGACAAGCCTGTGAGAGGAGATGTAAAACTACATTGAGATGCTTTTTGAATCTTAAAACACAAATATATCTTCTTATGGATATCAATTCTTCAAATAAAAAATAAGAAAAGTGCCAAATATGGGACCTTTAAATCTTGTATTCAGTAGCACTTCATTTATATTATTGTAATGTGTAGGTGGTGGAATGAAAGCAGTTGCAACTGTACTTAACAAAACTGTCTAAACATTTCAAATTTTGAACAGTGATAGTCTGTGTGTAGCTTGAAGCATTTTGCCGCTTAGGAGAGACAAAAATACAAATGAAGTGCGACACTGGCCTCACATCTGAGAACCGCTGCTACAGAAGCTGTGTGGCAGGTTAAAGGAGGCGAAAGGTTAGAGGTTGGTGCTTGGGGATGTGTAGTTAAAGCAAAAGCTGGACTTACAGTGCCATGTGTGATGATGAATATTTCAAGGACCCTCTCATTAAATAAACACACCGGACCTCGCTGCCTATGGTAACCCTATCATCAATATTGAATGCCCACACAAAAATTGACACTGTCGTTCACAAGCCAGTGGCCAGGCCAGACATCGAATCGCACCATCTGACTGAGGAGGGAGCTTCTATTCCACGCAACACCTGGAGGAGGTCACCGGGTTCCTCCTTCCGTGCCACTCTTACAATAATCCCAAAGAGACACGCTCAAGGTCCCTTCATAGACTTAAGAATAGCCACCGCGAGCTGAGTGTGCTTGTTAGTTTCACGGTTTATCGGGAGACTGTGAATATTATGACAGGGAGGAAATACTTTATCTCCACACATGCTCTCGGCTCCTCAAACGCATTTGCTCTGAGCTTTGCGTGCGCTGCTTTCACAGATAACTTGCATGCATGGTTGCCTACAACCACAGCAACATGGACTACTGCTCGGGAACCTTTTCTTTCCTCCATCTTCTTTGAATGGATAGTCGGGTAGGTGGGAGGTATTGTGGAGAGACCCTAGAGAGCCTTGTTTTCCTTCCCCTGCCCCTTGTCTCATCCTCCACACAAAGACTGACTACAGCAGCCCCGTCCGAGCAAGGTATAGTAATACACCGTCCCCCCCACCCCACCCCCCCCA
>NW_019525022.1:925525-966833 GCF_002814215.2 Seriola lalandi dorsalis
TATTTCATGAAGCGCTCGGCCAGTCGCTTCGTCCATTTGTCACATGAAGACGCTGCTGATGGATGAACAACCCAGTGGGCCAGGGGAGACGGGGGATGGGAGCGCAGCAGAGGGGGTGGAGGGCAGACAATGGCTGGTATGAGGGCTTAAACTTCTCTTTTTCTTGGTCTCCTTTAGTCCTTCTCTCCTCCTGAGAGAGGATTGTGCTATTTGTGAAAGATATCGGTAATGTCCAGGTTTTTGAACTCGAGAGAAGCTGAATTTAATCTCTGACATACTTTTTGCTACATAAAAATAGCGTTAGGATCAAATTCTGCATCTAGCGCCAATGTGATTCCTGAGTTTCATTATCAATACTATTTTCAGTTCCTTACTTTGAAGGAACATGTTTTTCGAGATCAGATCAAAGTGGGCTCCTGTGCAAACCAATGACAGCTCCTTGAATGGTTTATAAAGTCTAGCAACATTGGTTTGTATAGAAAATCTAAAGTTATCATGGGGGATTTTGAATGCTGTTTTAAACACACACACACAAGGTGGCCATGGCTTGGTCTGTCGAATGACAGTAAAGTCAGAAACCCACAGCAAACAACCACAAATACATACAGAGCAGCTTTCTAGATGCTTTCATCCATTGTGCACAATCAAGCAGCAACTGGGAAAATCCCCTTTTGTTCACAGAATTTTAAAGGCTTTGAAATAAACAGCTTCTGGCAGGGAGACATTCTGTATGGGAAGAATCACTGCACTTAATTCATTTTCCGCCACTACTTCAATGGCAGCCTTTTGAAAACATTTTCCAGACAAAACAACAAGCTATATAACCTGCTCTGCCACTCTCTCTCTCCCTGTCTCTCATGTTTGTTACAGTGCTTTCCTGCCTATGGCCGAGACAGATGTTTAAAGGCACATCAAAACCACTGTACAGACCTTTCATCGCACGACACAATTGTTCCTCAAAAGTTTTTCATCGAGGAGCCTCAGAGCAAAGTCGCTCCTCGCTGAATGTCTGCTCCAGAGAGGGAGAAAAGAGCAAAGTAAATGTTTGCAGCTGATTTCCTGCAGCATGAAAGGCAGCATCTGTGCAAAGTAATTA
This sequence comes from Seriola lalandi dorsalis, assembly GCF_002814215.2. Classification (NCBI taxonomy): domain Eukaryota; kingdom Metazoa; phylum Chordata; class Actinopteri; order Carangiformes; family Carangidae; genus Seriola; species Seriola lalandi. The sequence continues at coordinate 926,622 of NW_019525022.1, forward strand.
GCAAAATTTTCAACTCACCTACTGACTGAACACCTTCATTTTAAAGGTCCCACATTTTACACTTCTCCAATGCTTAATTGAAGCGTTGATATGTGAACCAAAAACCATTCAAATGTAGTTTTACATCTCCTCTCTCAGGCTTCTGTCTGGAGCTCTACTTTCACCGTATTAATATAGAACCTGCTTATGATCAAAAAGACGTGGAAATCTCACTTTATAAAGTGTTGTTTATACATCATTCAGGCTGAGAGTCACAGGCCAAATCATTAAAAGACATTTTTCTCATAATGTAGTCCTTGCCTTCACATCCACCCAAGATATAAGACACAATTTATCTCAGAATCAACTAGCCAGTGAAGTTTCTGTGTCAGGCTGTCACTTTGGTTTGATTCAACTCAAGAAGTGATGGATTTTTCAATCACACTCGACATAAAGACGCTTACATGTCAATAGAGCATTGATCTCCCTGACCCTCAGTCATGCCTCACAGCATGGACTGACTGTCCTTCATTAGATTCCCAGACTGGCAGCACGGTCAGGCAAAATAACTCATTATACACACCTAATTCAATCAGTGGCTTCCTCCTTTTCAAAGCATAGAATACAAATTCTAAATTCTACTATTTGACAGGCAAAACAGAGAAACATCAACACAGAAAACACATGCTTCCTCAGGACAAAATCAAACTCTGCAGCAGACCTTATGCAACTGTCACAATTTGCCAAACACTCGTAAAAAAAAAAAAAAAAAGGGAGAATAAAAATATTCCCTCAGCTGCCTTTGCAGAGCACAACCACCAGCTGTTGTCCTGTCCACTGTGTGGACATGGCTGGCTGTCAGCAGGCTTATCCAACACTGCGCCTTGCATATGAAACAGGACATGGGCCTATATCCCCTTGGGGAGTTTACTTCCTCTGAGCCCCCGCCACCACCACCACTGCCCCACCTCCCTCCTGAAACAAGCTGCCCCTTTTGCTGGAGGCCAGATATCCTGAGCAGCAGTGAGGGCATCTCAGGGGTGGGGGTGGCTGCAGTAAAAGGGGAAGTTTGAGCTCCTGCGCATTAGAGAATGGCAGCCGAATATTTAAACACCACAAATGACAAATGTTTTGACTCCCTTTTTTCCATTTTCAAGGTTTAATAGTTGTGTTATAACACCGGTCAGCTCTTTGTACAGTGAGCCATAGGATAAAGCATGGAAACAGTGTGCAGGAATGTGCTGGGAGTCAGCAGCACACTAACATATGTGGTGCATAAATACAAAATGGCTTCTACTCTGCGTTATTGTTCTGACATGATTATTTATACAGGTCTGTCTCTAAACAAATCACTTTCCAGCACGTCAGAATGAAAATGAAACATTGGCAAAAAGCAAATCTGGATTTTCAACTGCAAGCAGCAGAGTCACTGTTGACTGTAGGGATATGCATGAAATGTTTCAGTGTTTTCATGCAACAGCTGTGGAAAGCATGTTCACCTCTCCACAGGCGTGTACTGTAAGCAAAGACTAACTCTGCCCTCTAACAAATGAGAATCCATCAATAAAAAAACATCTTGTATCCAATCCAAAGACTTCAACAAAGAGAAGCTGTTTTATATGTAAAACTGAGAAGACTGTACTGGATCCTCGCCATTTAGGAAGGCACCAAAAAAAGAAAGTCTGATGTAAACTTGCTGGTTTTGAACCAAGCGTGACTCAAGCTCGAGCTGGCTCAACGACAAGCACCGCCCCTCCAACCCCCCGCCCCACAATTCTCTTTCTCATATCTCCCTTAAACAGACGGACTGTGTAGAAATCACATCATCTTGAGGGCAAATTATAAAGTTAGCAACATACTAAATCTGCAGCCACAATCCTTATCTAAACATCCTGATGCGGAAAGCCACTGATTATGTGTGCCACCCACATGTGCACCAGCCAGAAACCAAAAGACTTGAAGCCCAGGGCTGGCATGAGCAACTTGGAGAAGTGCTCCACACCCAGCGTATAAATTAATTTAAACAATTCAATAGTTAACTGCATTTGCTGTTCACAATCAGCACTGTGGCTCACATCCTTTCAGATAAGAGCAGAGAATGAACTTTTACTGCAAATTCATGCTTCTTCTACAAACACACACAAGCAGTAAGAAAAAAGTGAAAAGTTGTTTTTACTCAAACAGTGTGTGATTCAGATATATGCCAGTGTGCATCTCAGGAGGAGGCTCTCAAAAGAGCGTCTGCAAGGAGGGAAGTGCGGCAATATCACTTCCTGTGTCTGTCTGCATGTGAGACTGCTGCTAACACTTTTGTAGCACGCTTATTAATATTCACAGAGTTCCTTGGCTGACAGCACACAGACGATGGCATTTTCTTGTGCGCTGAGAGGTAGAAGCCAGCGCGACGCAGTCTAGCACTTTGCCTCGCATCCTCCAAGAACCCTTTGCCTGGGCTGTGCTAAAATGTGCTGACAACAGGGAGCTATGTTGCTATAAGTTTAGCAATATTCCTCAACTCCTACCCAGCATGCATTCCCTCATTAGCGTTTCTTGAAACAGGGTACTTGAGGGGAAAAGAAGGAGGAGTCGAATTAAAAAGCAGGGTAGAGGCTCAAATGAGCCTCGGGCTTAACACTTGGGTGCCCTGTCGGCACTTATAAAAATAGAAGAGGCCCCTGAAAGTGGGGGTCCTAGAGGTGTGCCCACTCAAGTCTGAATGAAAGTGTGTGCCAAGAGTGGGTATTCACCATGCATGGCAGGACTCTGGCACTCTTCGGGACTTCAAGGGTTTCTCTGATTTCTCTTTCTTTAGCAGATTCCCCCTGAAAGAAGCCTCAGTGGGGGCTGGAGGGAAGCTGCTTGTAAACACTTTTGCAGTTGCTTTCTGTGCCTCATCAACTAGTCTGCTGCCCCCCGAAGTCCCCTCTGGTTTCAATTAGATTGGAGTAAAAAGTAGGTAAGAGGGGCAGGATGAGTGCGAGTGCGTGTATGTCAGAGGTGGGTGGCTGGCCTGGGGTAAAGTGGATGATTTTGGGGGGGAGGAGGTGCCGATGTTTGCTGAATGCTCTCCTTTGTTGGGATCATATTATGTTTCCACCACAATACTTCTAAACCCTGCTTCATCAACTCCATTCATGTGTAACAGTTCATGCAAATGGCCACACTAGCCTTTTTTTTCTAGAGGTGGGGGGGTGGGATTCTTTTTAACAGTCTACCACCCAACTACCCTCTCTGCAAACTCCTGCCTGCACACCAAAGCTCAGATTATAATCCCTTCATACATCTTTACAGTCAGTTAGCCCAAAAAGCAAAGCTAGGGGGGCGCATTGAAAACCACATTCAAAAAAATAAAACCACAGGAAACATGCAGCGCTGAAACCTGCGCAGACGCTCCAATTCTTATTCTTTGTTTAAATCTCGTTTTACTTTTCTTTCTTTTTCTTTTTCTTTTTTTTTTTTTTTTTTACAGAGAATGTGGTTACAACCAGAGAAAAAGAATGACAAGCCTTCAAAACCGAGAGTAGGTGCCGATTAAACCCACTTACAAATCTTACATTTACTGTGACACATGAGGTTCCACAAACACAAACACACAAGAAATGTTGTCAAAATAACAACAATCTCACTGCTGACCGAGTGTATCCCTCCCAGTGGGAACACACACACACTGAAAGAACAGCATGAAATGTAGACGGAGCAGGAGATAACTTCTATCCCACTGAAGTGTGTGTGGCCCTGTGCAGACCTGGTATTAACATCCGTCTCGGGTGATCCGACCACAAGTGGACAGCTCCATGTTCAGATGTGAACGCACCCGAGACGCATTTGAGATCCGATCACTCAGACCACATTCGGAGGTGGTCTGGCCCACATGTGTTCACATTCATTTAGCAGTGTGAACGCGAACTCGTCCTGGGCCACATTGAAGGACCTCCTACTCCACTGACGTCCTCTGCCACAGTCTGATTAGTCCCGCCACAGTTTCATAATGAACGGAAAACATTTTACTATTTCAAATGGCTAAAACTTTGTTTCACTGTAAGAGCTGTGCGCAGCGCATTTATTCGCTCAGCACCTCCGTGCCCCACTCGCGCTCTCTCTCTCTCACACACAAACACATTGACAACAGACCCGCCTGTCGATAACCTGCAATAACTTATACCTGTTTATTTGCATATAAAGCGGGGAAGTGAGGTCCGATCACAAGTGGTCAATGGAGACGCATTTTAAAACCAGGTGTGAACTGACTTACTTCGAGCTGACCACTTGTGATCGGATCACTGAAGACGCATGTTAATACCAGGTCATAACAGAGCATTTATGTGTGTGTGTGTGTGTGTGTGTGTGTGTGTGTGTGTGTTACCTCTTTGGGGCAGTTTCCGGTATAAACACTGACCTTGCCGGGACCTGAGGGGTTAGGGTTGGGCTGTCCACAATAAATGGAAGTCAGTGCAATGTCTGTCCTAACAACTTGTGTTTGTGTGTAAGTGTAAAAATTGATCTTTTAATCTGAAGTGTGGAAGAAGAATTATTTCCCCCCTTACACCTCATGTTTAATCTCTTTCAGCCGGTTGTGGTGAATGAGGTTGTATTTACAGTGCAGGCCAATAAAAGTGAGTCTGAGGGGTGTTTCACAGGCAAATAATGGCTTTATTGCCACCAGAGGCGTTTTGTTGTCACTGCTGGATGAGGCCCAATTAGTAACAATATGGCAATGATGACCAAATACTGAATGGTTTCTCTACAGGAGGGGGTCACTGACCGCTGGATATGACACATGAGAGATCCATGTGATACGATTTTGACTGATGAATTTTAAGAATGTGTAGGTAACCCTTCTTTAACTGGGACAAATTTCACTTTTGGGAACCCTCTCTAGGGTTCCCAACAGGGATTCCCAGAACCACATGCGGAGAAGCAAAACCATGAAACCAACATCTACAACACAGCCTCTATCTGGAGAAATTGTAAGTGATATCCAGCTCCACGCTGAGTTACAGCACAATGACCAACTCACCCTGGATGAAGCTTTCCTCTTGTACTTGTTGGCGAAATCAAATTTCTCCTTGATCTCGTCCAGGAGCTGCTCCAGACGGGCCTTCTCCTCTTTCCCCGTGTAATCCTGGCCCAGGAGGATGTACGCCCTCCAGTTTGCCGAGTCGAAGCCCCAGTGGCAAGTCCTGTTCTCCTGCGCCTTGTGACTGTGCACCACGAACTTGTGGGTCGGATACATTAGTCTGCAGTCCATGCACTGGATGCACGCTGCGTTGGGGCTAGTGTACAGCTCCGGCACGAACAAGCCCTTGCACTTACCGAAGCACTCGTGGTAGACTTTGAAGCTCCCCTCGGTGAGCTCCAGCTCCAGCGAGCCTCCGCTCAGCTCCTTCTTGCACCGCGGCGGGTAGGCGCCTCCGTAGATCAGGGCGTTGCAGAGCCGCTCAGCGTCCGTCTTGGTGATGAGGCCGCAGGACGGCGCCGAGAAGGGCAGGATCCCCATGACTTTGAGGATCTCCAGCTGGTCCGCCGTGCACCGGGAGCAGTAGATGTGCAGCTCGTCGCACACGGAGTTGATCTGTTGCAGGGTGAAGTCCCGCAGCACCGTGTTGAGGATCTGCGGCAGGCACAGTCGCTTCTCCCCGCCGACCACGAAGCACGAGATGGTCTCGCCTTCCAGCACAGTCTCGCACCTCTCCGTGGAGCGGTCCGACGGGATGAACAGCGGGCCCGGCATTACCGGTGGCGGCAGATGCTGCAGAACCGGCTCCGGCTCCTTACCGTCCTTCTTGAAGAGGAGCTCATGTTGCCACCGGGCAGAGAAAGCCGCCGGTCCGCCCAGAGAGCTCATAGAGCTGAGGTGAAACTGCTTGAGAGTTTGTTGCAGTCCCGGATGAGGCTGGAAGCTTTGCCGACTTACAGTCTCCATGTTTTTCCTGCAACTTTAGAAGCGTAAATCCTCCTCGTCGTCGACCGGTTATCACGAATATCTATCCGTCTCTGAACCTGGTAAATCCACGGTGTGCCAGAATTGACCGAAATGTCGAAGCGCTTCATCAAACATCCAGTAAAAAGTCCCAGACGGCGAGTTTACAATTTTATTCCTGCCACTACTGAGTGAACACCGGCCAGTCGCTCCCTGCAGCGGGTCGCCGACTGTCCATATCCGACGAACACGGCTCTCCAAACTCCACAGAAGCGAAAAGTTCCTTCTGTCGAATTCCTCAACAAATCGGGAGAAAATGAAACAAAAGTGCGCGTTATGAGTCGATACAGCTCGATAAAAAAAATCCTTATTTGAGTCTCTTTCCGCTGTCGAGGACTGCTGCAATCCACTCCGTCTGCCCCCGCAGTTCACTCTGACTGTATGGAGATGAGAAGTCTGAGAGCCAGCCTGCTTGCTCTCTCTCTCTCTCTCTCTCTCTCTCTCTCTCTCTCTCTCTCTCTCTCTCCCTCGCGCTCTCTCTCTACCCCCGTCTATGGCTCTCTCTCCCCCGCGCTGTGTTTAGGTCTCTCGCTCTCTCTAACGCGCCCCTCTCCCCCCCCTCCCTCTGTGTTTGTGTGTCTGGCTCAGTCATTGAATCCCAGCCAGGAATGTGAGTGACTCTGCAGGCAGGCTGGGCTCTTCCAGGAACAAGCCGTCACCCCCCTCTCTCTCTCACACACACACACACACACACACTACCCTGCAGAGAAGAAGAAAAAGTCAGAGGGGAAGACTGCGTTCATTTTAAACTTTCTTACAGTCATTTCTGCAGTGGTGGCAAGTAACTAAATACATGAAATTTGTCCTTTTACTCCATCAGAACACAGAGGGAAATCTACATTTATTATTTATTTGACAGCCATAGTTGAAAACCTTACTGAGGCTACAGCATCTACAGTATATAAAACTGTTAGAATAACCGAATGGTTTAGGCTAAACGTTAAGGCACCAGTGATAATAACACATATATAATCATATAATGGCATAAAATGGGTCATTCTGTCTAATGAGTATTTTTACTTTAATACTTGAGCACATTTCTGCAAAAAATGAATGAAGGACTGTAATTAGCTGTCAGTGAGCAGCCTATTAATGTTTTATTTTTTTAATTTATTCTTTTACATTGAACTAATACCACTACACTTTGGCAATAGGCTACTTTGGTAATTTTTAAAACATTATGTTGGTTAAAAGGCAATGAGTAACTGAAGCTGTGTTCATGTTATGTGAAGTTACAAGCCATTAAATGGTATTTACTTGTGATAGAATACATATTCTTCTCATTGACATTTTTCCATATGTGGCTGAAGATGTGTTGACGTCGACGTCAGAAACGTGGTCATTCACGACCCGAAACTTGGAGGTGAGCGGAATTTCCACACAGGGAGGCCATATTTACCAATCTTTCCCATGGGCTTTGAATGTTGCAGAAGGATAGGGTTTGAAAGAGAGGGAGAGAGAGAGAAAGAGAGGGAGAGGATGGGTGGTGTTTTGCGAGACAGGACAAATTTAGCTTTGGAAGGGGAAACGCAAATTGCACGACTGACTGCGGTTTATTTATTTTCCCTTCTGCTTGAATGTGTCAAAACTGTTTGGCAAGTGGCGGCGAATAAACAAGTTTCATGTGTTGGCGACCTTGAGAGACAATCCTGCTAATGAAATGACGCGAGAAGATTTCTGTTGTTTTTGTTTTTCACAGATCAGCTAGTAGAAGATGGTAGTAGGCGGTCAAATCACCAGCACAGTCAACAAAAATAAATATATATTTTATTTATTTTAACTTTTACTCATAGAAATTGTAAATTATTTTCTTTTTTTGCAGAATAGTAGTAATAGTTTCATAGCTCAAACAGTTGCAGAGCTTTATATTTTCAGTTGGATGTACATTATTAAAAGAAGGCTATGCTTGATTGATCATGCTTTGTTCAAGGATGAGTAGGCTACATCTTCAGTTTCTTACATTATGTAAAACTGTAACAGCCCACTTGTTTCTAAGGTTGACTTGTGTACAAGAAGACACAACTCTGACACATTATCTCAAAATCACATTTTAAGAAGAAGTAAAGCTGATGTAATAACCACACTAGTGCTTCAGGAGCCCCAGGAGGTCATGTGTCCAGACCAAGTTCAACTCCAGCAGTGAGGAAGCAGTTTGCTGTTCCTGTGGCGTCCCCTAGCCAAACACTGCTGTAACTGCAACACAATGGCAGGGGCCAAGATTTGGATGACTCTTCCACTATCAGGCCAGCAGAGAGTCTGGGGGTCAAATTTAGTAATACATTTGTGAATGCACATATGAAAATACAGTAGGGCTATACTCCTCTTAAATAGAAATTCAACAGAAAACACTGAGAAAAATGGGATTTCCAAGCAAGTCAATAATAATACTCAAAAAGAAAAGCGTGGAAAGTGCGGTGAGTGGGTTTGATTCATCATGTCTGCTGATGTTGCTTTTATGTTTGATTATCTAGCTGGGTGCACTGAGTTTTACCAACAGACAGTTTAGGGTGGGGGCACTCAGTGGCATATGTGACCCCTCAGAAGCACATGTAGTGAGGGTGAATAATGGAACAGGACTGGATCATGGAAGTCCTTGAGGAGTGGGGTCAGAGTGAACCATGCCTACCATGTTGTTGTCCTAAGGAGTGGTTAATGTTCTGCGAACTTACAAGTGTCAACAAAGTCAAAATAAAGTCATGGTATATGAAGGCAACAATTTGTAAAAAAAAAAAAAAAAAAAAGTGGTGTAGTAAGGCATAAACATGTCATAGTATACTTAGGCATAAAAATGTCGAAAAATGTCATAGTATAGTAAGGCATGAAAATCAAAAAAAAATGTATTAAGGCGTCATAAGGCATAAGAATGTGAAAAAACTTCATAGTATAGTAAGGCATAGCAATACCATATTATATTAATAGTATATTAAGTTATAGAAATGTAGAAAAAAAAGTATATATTAGTAGTATAGTAGTATAAGTAGTATAGTAAGATATAAGAATGCCATATTATATTAAGGCATAAATCATCATGGTATAATAAGGCATAAAAACGTCATACTATAATATGGCATAAAATTGTCAAATAATGTCATGTTATAATAAGGCATAAAAATGTCATAGTATAGTTTGGCATAAAAATGTCAAAAAACGTCATAGTATAGTATGGCATAAATTTGTCAAAAAACATCATAGTATAGTATGGCATGATAATATAAAAAAAAATCATAGTATATTAAGTCATAAAACACCACAGTATAGTAAAGCATAAAATTGTCAAAAAAACGTCATAGTATGGCATGAAAATATCAAAAAGAGCCATATTATATTAAGGCATTAACACCACAGTATAGTGAGACATCAAAATGTCATTGTATAGTAAAGCATAAAATATCAAAAAAACGTCATAGTATAGTATGGCATAAAACATCAAAAAACGTCATTGTATAGTATGGCATGAAAATATCAAAAAGATATCATAGTATATAATGGTAAAAACAAATGTCAAAAAACATCATAGTATAGTATGGCATAAAATTTTCAAAAGAAGATCACAGTATAGTATGACATTAAATTGTCAAAAAAAACTTCATAGTATAGTATGGCAGAACATTTTCAAAAAAACGTAATTGTATAGTATGGCATAAAACGTCAAAAAATATCATAGTGTAGTATTGCATAAAATTTTCAAAAAAACGTCAAAGAATATTATGGTATAAAAATGTCAAAAAACGTCATAGGATAGTATTGCATAAAAATGTCACATTACGTCATATTATAGTATGGCATAAAACTTTCAAAAAAAAAATCATAGTATAGCATGACATAAAATTGTCAGAAAATTTCATAGTATATTATGGCATGAAAATATCAAAAAACGTCATATTATATTAAGGCATTAACACCACATTATATTGAGACATCAAAATGTCATAGTATAGTAAAGCATAAAAATGTCAAAAAAGTCATAGGATAGTAAAGCATAAAATTGTCAAAAAAAACGTCATAGTATAGTATGGCATAAAATTGTCAAAAAACATCATAGTATAGTATGGAATGCAAATATCATGAAACATCATAGTATACTGAGACATAAAAAACCACAGTATAGTAAAGCATGAAATTGTCAAAAAAAACTTCATAGTATAATATAGCATAAAAATATCAACAAACGTCATAGTACAGTATGGCATGGAAGTGTCAAAAAACGTCATAGTATAGTATGGCATGAAAATATCAAAAAACGTCATATTATATTAAGGCATTAACACCACAGTATAGTGAGACATCAAAATGTCATAGTATAGTAAAGCATAAAAATGTTAAAAAAACATCATAGTATAGTATGGCATAAATTTGTCAAAAAACATCATAGTATAGTATGGCATGATAATATCAAAAAACATCATAGTATATTAAGTCATAAAACACCACAGTATAGTAAAGCATAAAATTGTCAAAAAACGTTATAGTATAGTATGGCATGAAAATATCAAAAAACGGCATATTATATTAAGGCATTAACACCACAGTATAGTGAGACATCAAAATGTCATTGTATAGTAAGGCATAAAATATCAAAAAAACGTCATAGTATAGTATGGCATAAAACGTCAAAAAACGTCATAGTATAATATGGCATGAAAATATCAAAAAAATATCATAGTATATAATGGTAAAGAAAAATGTCAAAAAACATCATAATATAGTGTGGCATAAAATTTTCAAGAGAAGATCACAGTATAGTATGACATAAAATTGTCAAAAAATGTCATAGTATAGTATGGCATGAAAATATCAAAAAGACGTCATATTTTATATATTTTAAGGCATCAAACACCACAGTTTAGTGAGACATCAAAATGTCATAGTATAGAAAAGCAAAAAAATGTCAAAAAATGTCAATGTATAGTATGGCATGCAAATATCATAAAACATCATAGTATATTAAGGCATAAAACACCACAGTATAGTAAATCATGAAATTGTCAAAAAAAACTTCATAGTATAATATAGCATAAAAATGTCAAAAAATGTCATAGGTATGGCATGAAAATTGTCAAAAGATGTCATAGTATAGTATGGCATGAAAATATCAAAAGACGTAATATCATATTAAGGCATCAAACACCACAGTATAGTGAGACATCAAAATGTCATAAAATTTTCAAAAAAGGTCATAGTATAGTATGGCATAAAATTGTTAAAATACGTCATTGTAAGGGATAAAAAGTCATTACAGTTACCAATAAAGGTAATATATTTATTTATGGACTGTAGTGTCCTCAGAGAACCCACAGAGTTCCAGGGGTAATATGCAATTTCCCTTCAGAAATGCCCCAGACCAGCCTTGAACCCACAACCCTCTGATTGGGAGGTGGTAGCTCTAACCACTGACCCTCAGAAAAAGCTTGTTGTTGTGCTCTCGTATGTGAGATATAAAAAAGATATTGTATTTAAGGCATAAAACAACACAGTATAGTAAAGCATAAAATTTTCAAAAGAACATCATAGTATAGTATGGCATAAAAATGTCGAAAAACGGCATAGTACAGTAAAGCATAAAACACCACAGTATAGTAGAGCATAAAATTTTCAAGAAAACGTCATAGTATAGTATGGCATAAAAATGTGAAAAAATGTCATAGTATAGTATGGCATAAAATTTTGAAAAAAAACGTCATAGTATAGTATGGCAAAAAAAGATAAAGTATTTTCAGGCAGAAAATGTCATGATATAGCAAGGCATGAAAACGTCAAAAAACGTCATAGTATAGTATGGCATAGAACGTCAAAAAATGTCATAATATAATATGGCATGAAAATGTCAAAAAAAGGTCATAGTATATGAACGCATGAAAATATCAATAAACATCATAGTATATTAAGACATAAAACATCACTGTATAGTAAAGCATGAAATTGTCAAAAAAAACATCATTGTATAGTATGGCATAAAACATCAAAAAACGTCATAGTATAGTATGGCATGAAATTGTCAAAAAACGTCATTGTATAGTATGGCATAAAACATCAAAAAACGTCATAGCATAGGATGGCATAAAGCGTCAAAAAAGGCCATGATATTCTGTGGCATCAAATTTTAAAAAAAACGTCATAATATAGTGTGTCATAAATTTTTCAAAAAACGTATTAGTATAGTTTAGTGTAAAATTGTCAAAAAAACATCATAGTATTGTATGGCATAAAACGTCAAAAAAGTCCAATCATTATATAGCGTAAAATTGTAAAAAAAACTGTCATAGCTTAGGATGGCATAAAAACGTCAGAAAAAAACGTCACAGTATAGTAAGGCATAAAAAGTCATAAGAGTCATCAATGAACGTAATATGTATAGACTATATTGTCCTCAGAAAACCCATGGCATTCCGGGGGTAATATGCAGTTACCCTTCAGAAAAGCCCCAGACTAGCCTTGAACCCACAATCCTCTGGTTGAGAGGTGACAGCTCTAACCCCTGACCCACAGAGGAAGCGCATCATCCTCCTCTCGTATGTGACGTATAAAAACGATAAAGTATTTTAAGGCAGAAAAAGTCAAACTAAAGCAAGGCATAGAAATGTCAAAAAGAGGTCATAGTATAGTATGGCATAAAACATCAAAAAAACGTCATTATATAGTGTGGCATAAAATTTTCAAAAAAACGTCATAGTATAGTATGGCATAAAAATGTCAAAAATGTCATAATATAGTATGGCATTAAACGTCAAAAAACGTCATAGTATAGTATGGCATAAAGCGTCAAAAAAGGTCATAGTATAGTGTGGCATAAAATTAAAAAAAAAACATCATAGTATAGTATGACATAAAACGTCAAAAAACGTCATAGTATAGTATGGCATAAAATGTCAAAAAACGTCATAGTATAGTGTGGCATAAATTTTTCAAAAAAACGTCATAGTATAGTATGGCATAAATCGTCAAAAAACGACATTGTATAGTATGGCATGAAACGTCATAGTATAGTGTGGCAAAAAATTGTCAAAAAACGTCATAGTATAGTATGGCATAAAACGTCAAAAAAGTCCAATCATTGTATAGCGTAAAATTGTCAAAAAACGTCATAGTATAGTGTGGCATAAATTTTTGAAAAAAAAGGTCATAGTATAGTATGACATAAAACGTCAAAAAACGACATTGTATAGTATGGCATGAAACGTCATAGTATAGTGTGGCATGAAACGTCAAAAAACGTCATAGTATATTTTGGCATAAAATTGTCAAAAAACGTCATAGTATAGTGTGGCATAAAATTTTCAAAAAAAAGGTCATAGTATAGTATGGCATAAAACGTCAAAAAACGACATTGTATAGTATGGCATGAAACGTCATAGTATAGTGTGGCATAAAACGTCAAAAAAGTCCATCATTATATAGCGTAAAATTGTCAAAAAAAACGTCATAGCGTAGGATGGCATAAAAACGTAAAAAAACCGTCATAGTATAGTGAGGCATCAAATTAAAAAAAAAAAACGTCATAGTATAGTATGGCATAAAAATGTCAAAAACGTCATAGTATAGTATGGCATAAAATTTTCAAAAAACGTCATAGTATAGTGTGGCATAAATTTTTCAAAAAAACGTCATATTATAGTATGGCATGAAAATGTCAAAAACGTCATAGTATAGTATGGCATAAAATTTTCAAAAAACGTCATAGTATAGTGTGGCATGAAATTTTCAAAAAAAAATCATAGTATAGTATGACATAAAAATGTCAAAAAACGTCATAGTATAGTGTGGCATAAAATTGTCAAAAAACGTCATAGTATAGTGAGGCATCAAATTTTTAAAAAAAACTTGATAGTATAGTATGGCATAAAAATGTCAAAAACGTCATAGTTTAGTATGGCAAAAAACGTCAAAAAACGTCATAGTATTGTATGGCATAAAAATGTCAAAAACGTCATAGTATAGTATAGCGTAAAATTGTCAAAAAACGTCATAGCATAGGATGGCATAAAGCATCAAAAAACGTCATAGTATAGTGAGGCGTCAAATTTAAAAAAAAACGTCATAGTATAGTATGGCATAAAAATGTCAAAAACGTCATAGTATAGTATGGCAAAAAACGTCAAAAAAAGTCATAGTATAGTATGGGATAAAACGTTATAGTATAGTGTGGCATAAAACGTCAAAAAACGTCATAGTATAGTATGGCATGAAATTGTCAAAAAACGTCATAGTATAGTGTGGCATAAAACGTCAAAAAGGTCCAATCATTATATAGCGTAAAATTGTCAAAAAAAACGTCATAGCGTAGGATGGCATAAAAACGTAAAAAAAAACCTCACAGTATAGTAAGGCATAAAAAGTCATAAGAGTCATCAATCAACATATTATGTATGGACTGTATTGTCCTCAGAGAACCCATGGCAATACAGGGGTAATATGCAGTTTCCCTTCGGAAAGTCCCCAGACCAGCCTTGAACCCACAATCCTCTGGATGAGAGGTGACAGCTCTAACCCCTGACCCACAGAGAAAGCTCATCATCCTGCTCTCGTATGTGACGTATAAAAAAGATAAAGTATTTTAAAGCAGAAAAAGTCAAACTATAGCAAGGCATAAAAATGTCAAAAACGTCATACTATAGTATGGCATAAAAATGTCAAAAACGTCATAGTATAGCATGGCATTAAACGTCAAAAAAATGTCATAGTATAGTATGGCATAAAATTGTCAAAAAACGTCATACTATAGTGTGGCATAAATTTTTCAAAAAAAGGTCATAGTATAGTATGGCATAAAACGTCAAAAAACGACATTGTATAGTATGGCATGAAACGTCATAGTATAGTGTGGCATAAAAATGTCAAAAAACGTCATAGTATAGTCTGGCATAAAATTTTCAAAAAAAATGTTATAGTATAGTATGGCATAAATTGTCAAAAAACGACATTGTATAGTATGGCATGAAACGTCATAGTATAGTGTGGCATAAAACGTCAAAAAACGTCATAGTATAGTATGGCATAAATTTTTCAAAAAAACGTCATAGTATAGTATGGCATAAAAATGTCAAAAACGTCATAGTATAGTATGGCAAAAAACCTCATAGTATTGTATGGCATAAAACGTCAAAAAAAGTCATAGTATAGTATGGCATAAAATTGTCAAAAAAAGTCATAGTATAGTATGGCATAAAATTGTCAAAAAACGTCATAGTATAGTGTGGCATGAAACGTCAAAAAACGTCATAGTAAAGTATGGCATAAAACGTCAAAAAACATCATAGTAAAGTATGGCATAAAATTGTCAAAAAACGTCATAGTATAGTGTGGCATAAATTTTTCAAAAAAACGTCATAGTATAGTATGGCATAACAATGTCAAAAAACGTCATAGTATAGTGTGGCATCAAATTTAAAAAAAAAACGTCATCGTATAGTATAGCATAAAAACGTCAAAAAACGTCATCGTATAGTATAGCATAAAAACGTCAAAAAACGTAATAGTATAGTGTGGCATGAAACGTCAAAAAACGTCATAGTATAGTATGGCATAAAATTTTTCAAAAAAACGTCATAGTATAGTATGGCATAAAATTGTCAAAAAACATCATAGTATAGTCTGGCATAAAATTTAAAAAAAAAATGTCATCGTAAAGTATGGCATAAATCGTCAAAAAACGACATTGTATAGTATGGCATGAAACGTCATAGTATAGTGTGGCATAAAACGTCAAAAAACGTCATAGTATAGTATGGCATGAAATTGTCACAAAACGTCATAGTATAGTGTGGCATAAATTTTTTAAAAAAAAGGTCATAGTATAGTATGACATAAAAGGTCAAAAAACGACATTGTATAGTATGGCATGAAACGTCATAGTATAGTGTGGCATGAAACG
The DNA here is from genome assembly GCF_002814215.2 of Seriola lalandi dorsalis. Taxonomy (NCBI): domain Eukaryota; kingdom Metazoa; phylum Chordata; class Actinopteri; order Carangiformes; family Carangidae; genus Seriola; species Seriola lalandi. Next base: position 942,449 of record NW_019525022.1, read on the forward strand.
TCAAAAAACGTCATAGTATAGGATGGCATAAAATTGTCAAAAAACGTCATAGTATAGTCTGGCATAAAATTTTCAAAAAAAATGTTATAGTATAGTATGGCATAAATCGTCAAAAAACGACATTGTATAGTATGGCATGAAACTTCATAGTATAGTGTGGCATAAAACGTCAAAAAACGTCATAGTATAGTGTGGCATAAATTTTTCAAAAAAACGTCATAGTATAGTATGGCATGAAATTGTCAAAAAACGTCATAGTATAGTGTGGCATAAATTTTTTTAAAAAACGTCATAGTATAGTATGGCATAAAAATGTCAAAAAACGTCATAGTATAGTATGGCATAAAATGTCAAAAAAGTCCAATCATTATTTAGCGTAAAATTGTCAAAAAAAACCGTCATAGCGTAGGATGGCATAAAAACGTAAAAAAAAACGTCACAGTATAGTAAGGCATAAAAAGTCATAAGAGTCATCAATCAACGTAATATGTATGGACTGTATTGTCCTCAGAGAATCCATGGCGTTACAGGGGTAATATGTAGTTTCCCTTCAGAAAGGCCCCAGACCAGCCTTGAACCCACAATCCTCTGGTTGAGAGGTGACAGCTCTAACCCCTGACCCACAGAGAAAGCTCATCTTCCTGCTCTCGTATGTGACGTATAAAAAGGATAAAGTATTTTAAAGCAGAAAAAGTCAAACTATAGCAAGGCATAAAATTTTCAAAAAACGTCATAGTATAGTATGGCATGAAAATGTCAAAAAAACGTCAATGTATAGTGTGGCATAAAAATGTCAAAAACGTCATAGTATAGTGTGGCATGAAACGTCAAAAAACGTCATAGTATAGTGTGGCATGAAACGTCAAAAAACATCATATTATAGTATGGCATGAAATTGTCAAAAAACGTCATAGTATAGTGTGGCATAAATTTTTCAAAAAAACGTCATAGTATAGTATGGCAAAAAACGTCAAAAAACGTCACAGTATTGTATGGCATAAAACGTCAAAAAAAGTCATAGCATAGTATGGCATAAAAACGTCAAAAAACGTCATAGTATAGTATGGTATAAAATTGTCAAAAAACGTCATAGGATAGTGTGGCATAAATTTTTCAAAAAAAAGGTCATAGTTTAGTATGGCATAAAACGTCAAAAAACGACATTGTATAGTATGGCATGAAACGTCATAGTATAGTGTGGCATGAAACTTCAAAAAACGTCATAGTAGAGTATGGCATAAAATTGTCAAAACACGTCATAGTATAGTGTGGCATAAATTTTTCAAAAAAACGTCATAGTATAGTATGACATAAAACGTCAAAAAACGTCATAGTATAGTATGGCATAAAATTGTCAAAAAACGTAATAGTATAGTATGGCATGAAAATATCTAAAAACATCATAGTATATTAAGGCATAAAACATCATTGTATAGTATGGCATAAAATTGTCAAAAAATGTCATAGTATAGTATGGCATGAAGTTGTCAAAAAATTGTCATAGTATAGTGTGGCATCAAATTAAAAAAAAAAACGTCATACTATAGTATGGCATAAAAATGTCAAAAACGTCATAGTATAGTATGGCATAAAACGTCAAAAAATTCCAATCATTGTATAGCGTAAAATTGTCAAAAAACGTGATAGCATAGGATGGCATAAAGCGTCAAAAAAACGTCATAGTATAGTGTGGCATCAAATTAAAAAAAAACGTCATAGTATAGTGTGGCATAAATTTTTCAAAAAAATGGTCATAGTATAGTATGGCATAAAACGGGAAAAAACCTCATAGTATAGTATGACGTAAAATTTTCAAAAAAACATCATAATATAGTATGGCATAAAAATGTCAAAAAACGTCATTGTATAGTATGGCATAAAACGTCAAAAAATGTCATAGTATAGTATGGCATAAAATTTTAAAAAACGTCATAGTATAGCATGGCATAAAATTGTCAAAAAACATCATAGTATAGTGTGGCATAAATTTTTCAAAAAAACGTCATAGTATAGTATGGCATAAAACATCAAAAAACGTCATTGTATAGTACGGCATGAAACGTCATAGTATAGTATGGCATAAAACTTCAAAAAACGTCATAGTATAGTATGGAATAAAATTGTCAAAAAACGTCATGGTATAGTATGGCAGAAATTTTTCAAAAAAAAGGCCATAGTATAGTATGGCATAAAATGTCAAAAAACGTCATAGTATATTATGGAATAAAATTGTCAAAAAACGTCATGGTATAGTATGGCAAAAAACGTCAAAAAAGTCTAATCATCGTATAGCGTAAAATTGTCCTAAAACGTCATAGCATAGTATGGCACATAGCGTCAAAAAACGTCATAGTATAATGTGGCATAAAATTTTCAAAAATGTCTTTGTATAAAATGGCATAAAACGTCAAAAAACGTCATAGTATAATGGTATAAAATTATCAAAAACATCATAGTATAGTATGGCATGAAATTGTCAAAAAAAACTTCATAATATAGTATGGTATAAAAATGTCAAAAAACGTCATAGTATAGTATGGCATAAAATGTCAAAAAATTTCAATCATTGTATAGCGTAAAATTGTCAAAAAACGTAATAGCATAGGATGGCATAAAGCGTCAAAAAACGTCATAGTATAGTGTGGCATCAAATTAAAAAAAAAACGTCATAGTATAGTGTGGCATAAATTTTTCAAAAAAATGGTCATAGTATAGTACGGCATAAAACGGGAAAAAACCTCATAGTATAGTATGACGTAAAATTTTCAAAAAAACATCATAATATAGTATGGCATAAAAATGTCAAAAAACGTCATTGTATAGTATTGCATAAAATGTCAAAAAAACGTCAAAATATAGTATGGCATTAAATTTTCAAAAAAAGTTATTGTATAGTTTGACATAAAATTGTCAAAAAATGTCATAGCATAGTATGGCACGAAAATATAAAAAAAACGTCATATTATATTAAGGCATCAAACACCACAGTATAGTGAGACATCAAAATGTCATAGTATAGTAAAGCATAAAACCATGAAAAAATGTCATAGTATAGCATGGCATAAAATTGTCAAAAAACATCATAGTATAGTGTGGCATAAATTTTTCAAAAAAACGTCATAGTATAGTATGGCATAAAACATCAAAAAACGTCATTGTATAGTACGGCATGAAACGTCATAGTATAGTATGGCATAAAATTGTCAAAACATGTCATAGTATAGTGTGGCAGAAATTTTTCAAAAAAAAGGCCATAGTATAGTATGGCATAAAAGGTCAAAAAACGTCATAGTATATTATGGAATAAAATTGTCAAAAAACGTCATGGTATAGTATGGCAAAAAACGTCAAAAAAGTCTAATCATCGTATAGCGTAAAATTGTCCTAAAACGTCATAGCATAGTATGGCACATAGCGTCAAAAAACGTCATAGTATAATGTGGCATAAAATTTTCAAAAATGTCTTTGTATAAAATGGCATAAAACGTCAAAAAACGTCATAGTATAATGGTATAAAATTATCAAAAACATCATAGTATAGTATAGCATAAAATTGTCAAAAAAACTCATAATATAGTATGGCATAAAAATGTCAAAAAACGTCATAGTAAAGTATAGCATAAAACGTCAAAAAACGTCATAGTATAGTATGGCATAAAATTTTCAAAAAAACATTATATCATAATAAGGCATCAAACACCACAGTATAGTGAGACATCAAAATGTCATAGTATAGTAAAGCATAAAATTGTCAAAAAACATCATAGCATAGTATGGCATGAAAATATCAAAAAACATCATAGTTTATTGAGGAATAAAACACCACAGTATAGTAAAGCATGAAATTGTCAACAAAAACATCATAGTATAGAATGGCATAAAATGTTAAAAAACATAATAGTATAGTATGGCATAAAATTGTCAAAAAACATAGTTGTATAGTATGACATAAAATTGTCAAAAAATGTCATAGTATAGTATGGCATCAAACACCACAGTATAGTGAGACATCAAAATGTCATATTATAATAAAGCATAAGATTGTCAAAAAACGTCATTGTATAGTATGACATAAAATTGTCAAAAAACATCATAGTATGGCAAGAAAATATCAAAAAACGTCATATTATAATAAGGCATCAAACACCACAGTATAGTGAGACATCAAAATATCATAGTATAGAAAGCATAAAAAATGTCAAAAAACGTCATAGTATAGTATGCCATGAAAATATCAAAAAACATCATAGTATATTAAGGCATAAAACACCACAGTATAGTAAGGCATCAAAATGTTGTAGTATAGTAAAGCATAAAATTGTCAAAAAAACGTCATAGTATAGTATGGCATAAAATTGTCAAAAAACATCATAGTATAGTATGGCATGAAAATATCAAAAAACGTCATAGTACAGTAAGACACAAAACACCACAGTATAGTAAGGCATCAAAATGTTGTAGTATAGTAAAGCATAAAACTGTCAAAAAAACGTTACAGTTTAGTATGGCATCCAAATGTCAAAAAACGTTATAGTATAGTATGGTATAAAATTGTTAAAAAACGTCATAGTATAGTATGGCATGAAAATATCAAAAAACATCATAGTATTTTAAGGCATAAAACACCACAGTATAGTAAGGCATCCAAATGTTATAGTATAGTAACACATAAAATTCTCAGAAAAATGTCATAGTATAGTAGGGCATAGAAATATAAAAAAACATCATAGTATTTAAAGGCATAAAATACCACAGTATAGTAAGGCATCCAAACGACATAGTATAATAACACATAAAATTATCAAAAAAAAACATCATAGTATAGTAAGTCATAAAACCATGAAAAAATGTCATAGTATAGTATGGCATGAAAATGTCAAAAAATATCATCGTAAAGTATGGCATAAAATTGTCAAAAAAACGCCATAGTATATTATGGCATAAAAATGTCAAAAAACGTCATAGTATATTAAGGCATAAAACATCATAGTATAGTAAGGCACGAAATGTCAAAAAACGTTTTAGTATATAGTAAGGCTATAAAATGTAAAAAAAAATATTATATTAATCTAAGGCATAAAACATCATATTATACAAAGGCATAAAAATATCACAGTACAGTAAGGCATAAAAATGTTAAAAAAGATCATAGTATAGTAAGGCATAAAAATGTCATAATATAGTAAGGCATAAAAATCTCAAAAAATACCATAGAATATTGAGGCATAAAAATATCATAATACATCACAATATATTTAGGCAAAAAAATGTAAAAAAAAAAAAAAAAAAAAGTCTTAGTATAGCAAGGCATGAAAACGTCGTAAAAAGTCTTAGTTTAGTAAGGCAAAAGAAATGTCAAAAAACGTCAAAGTATGTTAAGGCATAAAACTTCATACTCTAGTAAGGCATAAAAATGGCAAAAAACATTGTAGTATACTAAGGCATAAAAAGTTATTGGAGTTGCCAATAAATTAAGTCATTGTGTGAGAGGCATAAAAATGTTATAATACATTAACACATAAAAACGTCATGTTATAGTTAGGCAGAAAACATAAAAACATCATAGTATTACAAGGCATAAAACATCATAAAAATGTTATAGTATAGTAAGGCATAAAATTTCATAAAGAAAACATAGTATACTGAGGCTTAAAAACGTATTAGTACAGTACGGCATCAAACGTTATGAAAACATCATAGTAGAGTAGACAGGCATTAGAGTTGCCAATTAACCTAGTGTGCAGCATTTCTTTGGACTTCAGGAGGAAGTCTCGGAAAAGTACTCGGAAAGAATGCAAACTTTACACAGAGGGGCCCCATGCTGAGGGTTCAAACCCAGATCCTTCTTGCTGTGCGGCAACAGTTCTAACCACTGTATCACTGGGCCACCCCATTAATAAATCATTGTATAGTAAGACATAAAAATAGCATAGTTTACTAAGGCATAACAATGTCATTGTATAGGAAGGCATAAAAAAGTCACTATTCATGGTAACATTTTCATGGGATTTTTCAACAGAAATTAAACTCATACTTTGATATATCCACCATTTTATGCTTACTCCTGCTAGCAACCTGACTACTAGCCAACAGAAGACAGAAGCCAGGGTTAACTTGCTCAATAACGTTAGCTAACATGGTTAAATAACACCATGCCTAAATCATAGGCATGGTAGCATTATATATATATATAATATATCTGAGACGTAGCCTCTTGTAGGGCACATTGGAATGAACTAATATGACTTCACTCAAAATATAGTCTAAACAAGTTCCCTCAAATATTGGTAGGGACAATTCCCTACCATCCATATGCAAACCTATGCCGTTTCTTGATAAACAACAACCAGGTGCAGTGACTGTGTGCAGCTTCCTCACATCTTGTTATGATGGTGAGGTTGCCAGGTTTGGTGCCACAAAACCTGCTAACTGACCATAGTCATCTGGTTATGTAGCTGGAGACGCTGCACTGAAGTGTTAGTCACTAACTTAGGGGAGTTGGTGGGTAATCTTTTCAAACAAGCTACCGCCAGTCTTTATGCTAAGCTAGGCTACTCACATCCTTACTCCACCTGAGATTCCATGAGAATAATATAATTCTCCTCATCTTACTCTGGAAAAACGTCTAAGCACAATTTAAATCAACTTTATGTGCACATTATATTACTATAACCCAATAGTGCATTGAGTAGATCCCCATGAAGAAATAACATGCAGTGGTCAGTGATGGTGCCAGTGCTGGAGCCACAGGGCTGGGCTTTGTCCCATTCGGTGGGCAGATAGAGATCAGAGACCAGAGCCTCTGCTGGGCCTATCAGTCTGGCACAAAGCCATTCTTTCAGCCAGCACTGAGCTGACAGTGTGGGCCTACAGTACCACACTGACATAATCTATCACTGTCTGTGTGTGTACATTAAGTGGTAATTGAGACAAGTGAGATACAAAGCTTGTGCTTCCTTCAGGCTTCTCATCCTATCAAGGCCAAAGCTGCTAGACAGTATGGAGTGTATGCCAAGCCTAATTTTCAATGATTCACAATGTTGCCAGCATGCAGTGCTTGTCCTCTTGCTCTCCTCTTCTTTCTCCTCATCAGCTCATCTGTGCTCATCATTTACTTGCAGTCTTTTTTTTTCTTTTCTTTTTTTGCCGTTTGCTCTGCTTGAGCTTTTGAAATTCTTCTCTTGTCTCAAACATGAAGGTCCTCATTGTTGCTATGTTCAGATAATGTCCATTTCACAGCTAGGACAGGAACTCAAGGCACTTTGTCTGTTTTCACATCTCCAAACTCTGGGCCAGTTGTGGCATAAAGTGTTGTCAAATTTTCTCTTTGGGACAGTTACAAAAATTTTCAGACACATCTCTGAAATCCCTCTTTCCAAAATGTTTTGTTTCAGTCCCTGTTAACTGTAAAACAGCCGCTAGAAGAAACAACACGATCAGTAACACTTGTTATCCATGTTGCTTTCACCACTGGTAGTCGAGACTCAATGTGTTGATGAGACCCAACCAGGGAGCGGCCGTGGGTGTCTACATCACCGTTTCCAAAGGTCTCCATTTCTGCTTGTCCAGACTATATTGCGGGGCCAGTAGCGTTTCCAAAAGTCTCAGTCTTAGAGTCTACAGTTAGAGTAGACTAGCCAACAAATTTTGTTTGTTGAGTGTTTGAGAGTGTATAAATAACCTGATCTGCTAAACCCTTTGAGTCTGAACCTCTGTTTTAGAGCAGCAAGGTTGGACTGGAGAGGTTCTGGGTACACATGGTCAAAATTACAACATGCTAACAGTGAATTTTCACTCTGGATGGAAGTCAGTATGTGGTCTCTCTCCTATGTTCCAAAAAAAAACCCAAGTACATCATCATCAAGTGTTAATTAGTCAGTTTTAGATGTATTCTTTCACCTTAGGTAGAGCAAGTTGAAGACCTGCTTTCAGGCTTCTTGCTACACTAACCTAATTATCATTAATTATATTTTTGGGCATTTTGCCTTTAATTCAACAGTTGCAGTGAGAGAGAAAGAGGAAAGTCAGGGAGAGAGAGTGTGGGGGGTGACATGCAACAAAGAGCCGTGGGTCAGACTTGAACCCCTGCAGTTAGGACTAAGCCTTCATGGTACGCCCTCTGCTAACCACATCTCGACTCCAGTTTATTATATAAGGATAAAGAGTTTTAGCCCCATACAGGGTTCTGGTGTGGACAGAGGGACGCAAAACAACATGAAGACAAGTTTGTGGAAAACCCAGGGCATGTTTCCCAAACTCTGCAACATCTGGTCCGAGCAATACAGCCTAAGTACCAAGATCCATTTACATAACAACAACATCAGGAGCACGTCAGGTGGAGGCAGATCATGGATAGATCTTCCCAAAGGTCGCACTGAGATGGACCAGGCAGAAGAACATGACTTGGAACAGAGCTGTGAGACGTAGGCAAGATGAACAGGACCTGGGGGGAGGATCAACATGTTACAGAGGGTAGGAAACAATGGAGGAAGCTCAGAGGATGAAGAGAATTAAGTAGGTAAATAAGTAACTGGTTTGACCCAGAGAACAGCAAAGTTTTCACTTAAAGGCCAGTCTTCTAACTGGCTACAGTTATCACCTGAATGGTTTTGGGTGTATGTTCTCAACACACCATGGAGAAGCTGACTGGTGGTATAACTTCCCAAACACTCTGGTGTTTTTTTTTTTTTTGTTCTACTTAAATGGTTAAGGCTGCTGCTGCCTCACTTGTATTCTCGTCATCATCTTCACCATCTCCATGGTAGCAGAGCACAACACAGCATCACGTGGGATGGGTGACATAACGTTTCTTTCCAGGCGCCGGATTGCTTTTTCCCAGAGTAGCACTATGTACCACAGGCCTGGCCCACTGCTCTGCTTTTGTATTTCTTCCCATCTGCGGTTGAGGTAGAACAAACTGATTGGCCAATGTCAGCATTTCAGCAGCAGTCCTTCTGGAATACTCATCTAACAGGGCACTGTTTCCAAAAAAGAAAAAAAACAATGCTCTCACCTTATTTCAAAGTGGCAGGTTTTCCCATAGTGCTGTTTTCCATTCTTTTAAATAATGTTCTCCACTTTCCTTTCTTTTCTTTTCCTTCCGTTCAGTCCAGCTTTCCCTTGTCTTTTTCCATTGCATAATTGTAGCCACTCTCCGTTGGTCCCTCTCTTCTGGCCAAAAGCTTAAAAGGCTCAGAAAGTCCCACCATTATTATGACTTCAACTTTCCACTTTATGTGTGTCCTAGCCGAGGGAACAAAGTATTATCATTACAGTTAGCATTCTTGCATGATGTAACCTGCTTCAGTGTGCACTGAGTAGAAATCCTTATGCAAGAGTGACATAATATAAGTCTATTAAAACTGAGAGTTGATGATTATGTGATACGATCAAACAGTGGATCATAAGAAGCTCCTTATCATGTTGTTTCATTTGGAGAGAATCCTACACTTCGATGAACTCCACCATCCATCCATTTTCCTGGCGTTACTGTAGTTTGTTTATTTTATTTCCTTTCCCTGATTTGAATTAAGGACTTGGCTTGTTTTGCACATTGCAATGTTTATTTTATCTGCTAACCAGTTGTTTTGTGGAGGAAACAGTGAAAAAAAAAAAGTTTTTCTCTTCTAAACACTGGATTCAGGCTTTGTTTACATCACGTTCCAAATTAAACTATTGTTAGTTTTCAATAGCACTTTTAAGGAAATCTACACAGCAGTAATTTACAGTTCCCTCCTGTGTTTTTAGAACAAATTGATCTGGGGGCCAAATTCTTATTAAGGCCACAGAAAATCTTGGCCCAGCCCCTTCAAAATTAGCCAGCAGTCATTTTCCATTTGTGATGAGCTGTTATGGAAAAAGGAGGGACTTGAATTACCTGAATATAACAGTATTTTTTAAGTTTAAGTTTTTTTTTTTTTTTTTTTTTTTTTTTAAAGCTTTCTAATATCTGTTGCTGATTTAAATTCACATCTTTAGGACTTTAAGGCTAAGTCTGTAAATTAAGATTAATTAGTGGCTTAGCAACATTGTCATTCACAGTTACTTGGTCAGCATCAAAAAAAGATCTTAAACCAATGTCAGTTTACTTGCTTTTACTGAAGCTTTGAACCACCTTTCATTGTCTTGTTTAGTTGATTTATTTTGTTCTGTTTTTAAAGAAGATAATGAGATTTCCATTACTTGTAAATGAAGTAGAAAAAATCAGTGGATCTTTCCTTTTTGTGTGTATTTTTTTTATTTTTAGTTGATTAAATACCTGTAGTCATCCAGCAGCAGGTATAGTGCATTGCACTCACAATCTATAATTATAAATAATTATATAATTATACAGCTGTGGTGTAATTGTGCAAATTTGTCCAAATGAAAATTTAGACACATAGTAATAATGAAATCACTTTTTTTTTTTTGTAGTTTAGCATACTGTAAATGACCCCCAACTGCACAGGTTTAACTGTCTTTTCCTAAATAGCTTTGTGCACATCAATGAGCACTTCCAAGAATTTCAGGGGTCTTTTAAAAGACAGAGGGGGGTGTGGGCAGGCAGGGCTGGGATCACTTTTTCAGATATATGGATTTGGGGGCCACCCAGGCTAGAACAAGTAATGCAACATTTAGCTTCATCAAAGATGGAGTTTACCTATAGTAGTCTAAATAATGTGAAATTTATTAAAAAACAGAAATGGATAAATACATGAGTAAAACGTACTAAATGTAACAGAAAAATTCTATTTAAATAGACATCGGCCATTGATGTCTTTGTTTGTTTCCTTATCCATTTATTTCTATAGGCATCCTTATGATAAGCTATTGACACTGGGTCAGTCAATCACAGGCACATATGTTTGGTGTTTTCACATGATTGGTTGATCACTGTCATGGTGCAACTTGATTGGACTGAGAGTGCTACAAGCAGGAAGAGGTGTACTCCCTTACCTGTCACATCCAGTCCAGCTGAACACAGGTGTACAGGTGTTCTTACTGAAACAAGTTATTTACATATTTTGGGGAAGTAAACAATAAAGCAGAGTGTCTACAGGCCTAAACTATCTTCACATTTCCACATGAGCCTGTTCATGAAGAGTATGGTGTGTGCGTGTGCGCGCATGCTTGGGGAATCCCCGCAGAAAAGGACTTCAGTCTGATTGGATGGAATCAAGTGACGTAGGATTTCAGGAACAAGGAAGTCCCAGTTACTCAGGCTAGCGCGAAATTTCGAAGCTGTTAGAGCGATTAAACGACATGGCTGAAAATTACCGTAAGTCCAAACTTAAACGAAAGAAATCCTCTGTCGAAAAGCTGAATCTGGAGGTGTCCTCCAGGGACACAGTGAAGACGGGCCGTCTGACAGTGTTCTCCGGTGACAAGACAGCAGACACCGATGGGTGGGTGCGCTTTTTATAGCGTCAACTTTCATGTAGGGTTAGCGGTGAAGTTTATGGATAAAAACATCAAAGCTCAAAATATAGCCGCAGATTATGTAATACATAAAGCCTATTCTATATATTTTTTTTTCATACACAGTCCCTGCTCCCCCGCGTTATTCAGTGACTTTTATAAAGCATTTGCCCGGTGAGAATACGGAGCGCCAAACGATAAAAAGAACCTCATTTAAAATCATAACTCTTTAACATTTTCTTGCTTATCCGCTGAAGTACATCACATATAAAAGATAGGTGGAGATGTTTTACGAACAAGTGGCTGCCACTTGAAAATTCGGTTTATTCGTTAATAAAGTGTAGTTGTTCTATTAAACACAAAGTTCAACTTTTAAACCTGCCTCACGATGACGGTTCTCCACGCTGTGTGGTGTTTTGGTTTGGACCAAACTCAGCGGAGCCAAAACAGAAACTTAGGAATAGTGTTTTAGGTTGCAGTCAGCAGATCTGATGTTGACTTGAGCTTTTACTTCTCCCTACTGAGGAAAGCTCAGACCAAATGCTGATAATAAAGGACGACAAAAGCAAATGAGTGGTCAAAACCAGGTCCTCATTGAAAATAAATAAATAAATGCTTAAAGCACAGTTTGCCGGAAATAGTATGTAATAGTCAGATTTAACTTGGAAATTTGTATGATTGATTTCAAGCAAATTAGGATTTCATCTGTTGTTTTTATCTTGAAAATGTAAACTAAGCCTGAACGATGTGCAAAAAATAAAAATAAATAAAAACGTGTATGTTCCTTTACATCTGGAGAATTTGACTTACAGGCTGAGGCATCTCTGTAGCACCACAGTGCTCCGTTTATAATGGTATGTTGTGACACATTTTACCTTTATCTTAAAATTGCAGCTCCTGAAATTTGGATATTGCAATTTCGATAATATTTTTTGATTAATCGTTCAGCCTCAATGTACACCATTACAATTCTGTTTTGTTTGTTTGAATTTTTTTTTTTTTATGTCAGAGCTCACAGGAGATTCTTACACACCTTTAAACACATTAGCCTCCCACTGCACCACGAAGCTCCAGATTTACAATCAAGGACATACACAAGTACCAAAGAAAGGGAACATCATAGGCATAAAAAAAGGGTTGGATGTATTACAGGGCTGGCATATTATGCACGTAATGAAGTCGTAACTAGTGTAAGGCTAAATGCAAGCTGGAGCAAAGAGATGAGAGATTTTAGGAAACTTTTAAACCCAATAGAAACACACGTGGGAGCACACTGGTAGATGTCAAAGTAAAAACACAGGAGAGAAGGCAGATGTGGGGCAGACACAGTACATTAAATGAATTACACAAAATTTCACAGAATCTGTGATGGAGGAGAAACATGGAGAAAGTGGGCACTTGTATATCACATCATTTAACACAACTGATTAAAAAAATTCATATTCTTGTTTCTAAAAATCCAGGTGCATTATAGTTTTCACTATTTTAATACACAGGGTAGGCTCATTTACATTTATGTATCTCTTTGTTATTTACACAAGCAGACACTGTGTGCTAGATCAAAGAGCTGTTTCATAAATAATTTGATTGACAGATGAAAAATGCATACAAAATAATTCAAAAATGGAAAACATCATCACCATATCCTGCTCTCCCCTATTGGCTGTTGGAAGATTAAATCTATTTTTTAAACTCTAATATTCAACACATTTCTCATGATGTGTGATATTCAGAAACAGGCTCCGTGCGAGCTTAAAGAAACAGAAACAGACTGATCTTGTGGTGGTTGTGTGTAATATGTGGTGTACAGGTCAGTGGTTCCTGCAGCAGCATGGTGGAATAGACAGCCGCTGGCTGCTGTGGAGAGTCTGTGGGCGTTCACACTGAAGTCTGCTCTGCCGTACCTGGAGAACCAGCACTGGGACCTGGTTCCTGATCTTCCACATCCATCTACAGCGGTGCGTTACCATCGAGTGTACCTCATTACACCGTTCCTGTAGTGATGAAACTGACAACAAGACTCACATCAGAGACACACATCAACACACGAAGTTACACATCTTCAAAGTTCAGATGTTCAGAGACATTCTCACTGTAGTGATCTGCTTCAGACTGAGAGGTGTAGATTAGGCCTCCAGTTCTGTTTAGTTAAGCAATATCACACGAGAGGGAGTGATGTCGTTCTGAATATCAGCACGGCTGTGAGTCGGTCATACCTGTGAAGCCACAGGCCCGTACCGAAGACAGTCACAGCTGTGCTCTCGTGTGATATTGCTTAACTTTTTTTAGATGTATTGCAACTTCAATCCAATCATCTGTCTTAAGTTGTAGAAACGGTCTCTCTTAAATTCAGATGTTGCTGCCACTGACTCTTCCATCTGAATTTCTTTCACTGACATTTTAGAGGCCTACAGCACTAAAGCCAGATGAACAGCAGTGGTGTGACCTCAAAGAAGAGGTCGCTCCCTTCCCTGAACCCTCAACTTTGTCAAGTCCCGATCCTGTCAGGCTCAGCTCCTCTGAGCAGGACCTCCCAGCGAAGACCGAACCAGCACCACCCACCTCTGACAGACAGCTGTCCTCTCACAGCAGGCAAAGTCATGATGGAAAAACAGCGTCTCTTCAAGCCCTCACCAAAAGACGACGGCCGTCCCTCCACAGCTGGGAGGAGGCGGTATCATCAGCAGGATGCTCAAGAGCCAGAGGAGAAGAGGGGATGAAAGGAGGAGAGGAAGAAGAAGAGGCTGGACCAGTCAACAGAAAGCATCTCACAGACCAGGTGAAGGTTTCTGACAGTCGAGTGTCTCTGCAGAAGGAGGGTGGAAATAAAGAGGAGGTGGTGAAGGATAAAGAGGAAGAGGAGGTACAGGGGAGTGTCAGAGGAGATGGACGAGTAGCAGGAGGAGGAGAAAGAAGGCTGCAGAGCTGTCCCATGTGCCTTCTGGTGTTTCCTGTGGGGTAAGAGATGCAACACAGTTTCTGTTTTTCAACTAAAACTGCACTTATGTGAAAATTCTCTCTCTTCCATCGACATCTCTGTCCTGAGAGTTTCAGTCCTATTCACCAGCTCATTGTTCAGCTGCCTTTCATTTCTAGCTGTTTCCATGAATGTTGTTCTCCTGCTGCCCTGACTGTGGTAGAAATTTAAAAGAAGCAGTCGCACAAACATCTCTGAACTGCACCCGTGCTCATTCTCTCCTGCACAGCCCAGAAAAAACATTTCTAACACGTTTTAGTTTCTATCCTATTTTCCTTTCCTTTATTCCGCTCCTTCATTTATGTGCTAGATTGGTTTGTTGACTTCCAACTCCTTTAAGGTTATTAGTAATTTATTGATTTACAATTTGGGATCAATGGAAAATGCAAACAAATATAAATTCATCTAAATGAATTAATAATAAAAACTAATTCAGGTGCATTCACTTGGTCACTGGTTCGTTTAGACTGGTGTGAAAACTGTTGATTCAGTTCTAGTCTGGACTAAACAACCGGACTGAGACATGACGTGAGATTTTAGAGATGATTTCTAGATGAACTACATTAAAAGACTGATCAGGATCTGGGCCAAAAAAAACTTGAACTCCACCCCTCGTGGAGACAGTCAGAAGCACACTCACCGGGTCGAAAAGTCACTTTGGTGCTGTGGAGTGATGAGGACGAGGGGAAGCAAGCCAGCTCTGTCAGTGTGTGAATAATCCTCTCCTTGTGCTGCTGTCGGTCTGGTCCTGGTCTGACCTGGTGGCTCTTGAGCTGGACTCTGTGTATGTTGGCCTGGGCTGCTGGACCAGGCTGTGCTCACTCTGCAGGTCTGCGGCAGAAACAATGATCACCTCTGTAAGAGTGGACACAGCGGAGCTGAACTCTGCTGCTCTTACTCTTCGTCCTCCACTCATATTCCTCTCATGTGCAACGCCTCTGTTATAGTATTAATCATTCATTTCATTTCATTATTGTTTATTTGTTTTCTACCATCAAGTATTGTAAAGACTTTAAATGTGTTTACCTGAAATCTGCTATATTTTTTATTAGAACGCTCAGAAAACAGTCAGCCAATCAGAAGAGAGGATCAGAGCGTCTCTTTTGATTGGCTCACCGACCTGTTGTTACTAGATGTAAAACTACATTGAAATGGTTTTTGGTTCTTAGAACCACAAATATATCTTCTAATGGATCAACACTTCAAATAAAACATGGGTAAGGTGTCAAATATGGGACCTTTAAACAACATTCGGGTGAAGCTTGAAATGATTTGTTTTTCATTTCAAAGGCCTAATAAACAGGATTAACAGTATATGTCAATAAACTAAGTTTTCTAAGTAGCAAAAACCCTACACATACGGTATGTATCAGCATGTAAAAGTGTGTGTTCACCGTCAGTAGCAGTAGTGGATCTCCTTGTTCATGTCACTCCAGGTTCACCCAGATGGACTGTGACGGCCACCTGGCCCAGTGTCTGTCGGAGATGAATGTGGACATGACCTGGTGAGTCCACAGGATGCTGCGTTGGCTGCTGTCCAGGAGCTGCAAGCGGCCCAGATGCCCCACACTCTCCAGGATCATACTGTATGGAGGACACACCCAGAGAGCAGCTCGTACAGTGAGGATCATTTACACTGTCTGTCCACTGAGAGAGGCCCTGGTGGTGGGAAGAACATTCCTGTTAGGGAAGAGGGTTAGTTTTGAGCTTTGAGAATTTTACACGCGGCGTATTCTGAAAGCTCTAGTCACAATGACTCTGATGACTCCTCTCAGACGACCCTGCTTTCGTTTCAAATTACCCTCTTTAGACACTAGATCCCAAGTCTGGCTCCACTCGAGTCCATCCACTTGGCCGCAGGCGCCTTTGATTCCAGCTGGTCGAGAGGATCTCCAAACTGAGATGACAGACGAACTTGCCTCCTCCTCTGGCAGATGAAAGACCAAACTTGAACCAGTGCACATCCTCCTCACAGAGCTGCTTTCATAAAAATCTATTACACTGATTGATAGAGGATTATTATTTTCTTAGAATTGGAAAGCTGCACAGAAATAACAACTGACTCATTTTAAACCTAAAAGGTTACACAACCTGCCTTGTGTTTGTGTGCAGATAATAAGAATATAATAATAAATGTTAATCAGGGAGCTTTAGAGATGCCGTTCCAGTCATTATGCTAAGCTAGGCTAACCATGAGATTGATATTGACCTTCACATGTTCATATGTTGCACGTTTGAATTACTTGAAATGCATTAAAAACCATTTGAACTAACAGTGTTTTCTGTTTGTTGGCTCTGAGTCAACTCCACCTCGGTGAAAACAAGCTCTGGCTCGTCACACAAACATTGTAGTTATTACAGTTTCTGGAAAAAAAAAACATTCACATATTGTTAACAATTTCTCTTTTCACTCTAAAAATATATTCAAAATCATTTTTCTGTCTTTCTCCAAATGTGCTCAGCAAGATGTGCACTGTAGATGATAATCATGCACATGGGGCAGTAAATAAATGAGTACTCTCGCCTTCATACAGGCGCTGTGGAGTGCGACTGAGCTGATGAAATCCACTAAAGACTCCACTGCAGCGTTTTAATATTAATTTCTCGTAAACAGTTCAAGTTTATTTTCTCTGTATCAACTAAACTGTACAGAAAATGGTTTTAGTTGATGAATACTGGTTAATTGCCTTTTCCAGTCTCCCAGTATGAAAAGAGTAAGTACTGATCAGAGGATGTGAGGACGTGTGAGGCCAGCTCCCAGGCAACACACACACACAAAACTAGCATCTGCAAAGATTTTTCTGCCGTCGTCTGCAAAAAGGAAAGACTCAATTCACGGAAAACCAGTATCATTTTTAATAATTACACATATTTACAAAGATGCGGTGAAGCAAAATGAAGCGTATCCCACCAGCAGTATGTTAAAACAAAAACCATGGACTAATTCAGTTTTAGAGAAAGAATCTGTTCGTCTCAGGTGTCTGAACGGCCTTCACTGTTCTGTATTGTGGTTTCAAGGACTCCCAGTTCATCCATTGGTCCCGTAAGAAAAAAAGAAGTAATGCATCACCTGGTGTGCGAAAAGATCGACGAAACATGACATTAATAAAATGCTGCAGAGGAAGTGGAGTTTAGGGGGTTGGAGGACGAAGCTTCCTTGGATGTTGAAGTGATTTCCAGCTTCTTCAAGTGTGTGTATGTGTGTGTGTGTGTGTGTGTGTGTGTGTGTGTTTGTGTGTGTGTGCGTGCGCGCATTGTGGTGGACTAATTGGTGACTGTGGAACTGCTTCATTATCTCTCCTCTCTCTGTTCCTTGCCTGCAGCTAATTGAGACCCTTTGACTCAGGATCATCTCATAAATCCTATTATGTGGTTATCAAATTAGCACGGGTCAGATTTCATCAAATAACTCCCAGCCAATAGAGAGCTTCCCTTGAAAGTGCACAGACGTAGAGATCAACACGCAGCTTGTATGAGAGGCGGGGAGTTTAATCCGTGCTCAGAGTTGATATTCACAGATGTGCTGTGTCTTTTAACAGCACAAGGATCCTACATTTGTTTAAAAAGATGCTGCTTGCTGTGTAGGAATGTGGCAGTACATGAAGTTAAACAGCCTCAAACTTCCCTGTATACAAATAAACTCATGGCTTCTTATTGTTGTTGTCTCTGCACCGGCGTCTGGGGAAATGAAAACTATGGTTAGAAAACCTTTGATGAATCAGAACTGAGCCTCCAAACCAGTGATGTTAGAGAGCTGACCACTATGTGTCGGGCTGACTTTACACTGGGCAGCTGTCAGCTCAGGTGACAAAAGCCCATTCTTGATCAGGGCTGAGTATTAACTCAAACTGTTCACTGCTGATGCTCCAGTTTCAAAACCAGTGCTGTTTGTTGATACCTTTAAAACAAGTTTAACCCTCATGCTAAATAACTAAACTTTGTAAAAGAATTATGTCTAAATAAAATATAGTCTGACGTGAGAAATGTTCCTGACGTAGCTCAAGGCGTGTGACCAGACTAAGAATCTGGGAGCGGTTGCACAAAACACCACAAGTTTTCTACTCAAGTATAGCTGAGGGAAATGCACAGAATCTTTTAAAAAGGTTTCCTTAGTTAAGGAAAAACATTAAGGCATTTGCAGCAGTGAAAAAGATTTTACAGTGGTACAACTCTACTGTTTCCATGGAGACTGTTGATTTGATGCCATTAGCTTTTGTGATCCCTGTCAATCACTTTTGGGAAGCCAGTCACATTAAAGAGGTGCACCAGTATCTCATCCTCCTGTTGTTCTGATGGGAACGTCACTACTGTGTTCAACAGACATTAGAGCGTTTGAAACACACCGTAGATCTGTGGGCATGAAACATCTCGACTATACCTGACCGGAAAGATCTTATGGTATAAAACCGTAGAACAACCTTTAAGCTGCGAAAGGTAGAGATGGTCAGACAAATCATAAACTGACCTCCTCATCGTTAAAGGTGTCTCCTGGTCGCAGAACAATTTTCTTGAGATGCGTTCATTTTTTTCATTTATCGCATAAAGCTGGCCATTTTGCAGTTAAGATAGAGTCAGTTTAACTGACTTGAAGTGATTCCTACAGTATAAGAGCAAAATAAGGAGAAAACCTTAAATACTTAGAAGACATAAGGGTGTTTTGTGCAACTGTTCTTATTTTAAGGAAACTTTAACTCAGACTTTTGTTTTGTGCAATCGGCCCTCTGATCTGAAGCATTTGGCGTCAACTTTTGATGTATGTCCGTTTTCAGTGCTACAGATACATTTCAGTTGGTACCGAGTTCTGTTAATCGGCCAGCAGGGGTAGATACAGTCCAGACACACAGCTGATGCACCTGAGGTTCTGTTTGAACTACATTGCGTAAACAGATATAGTCACGTTTGTCAGCATGCACAGTCCGTCACACATTTTGAAATGAACACATTAGCTCTGTGCAGACATGGACAGGTATGAAATAATTTTAGTGCTTGAGTGCTGGGGAGAGTTATTGCATCATTTTCCTGGACCTGCGGCCTGGCTAGTTCAGTTCATGTGGTGAAGTGTAAGAACAGTTTATAAGTCCAGACCCGGTCTGGAGCAGCGTACCTGGGTCAACAGCAAAACACTCAGTTTGGATTTTGATTAATTTTCAGCATGAGTCAGTCACACACATCTGTCGGTGGTTAGAAGGGTGAGGCTCATCAGAAACCTGTATCTGAGCTGCTGCCAGCACCTCTCCACATGAATATGTTGCTTTAGTACACTTTAAGTTGAATTACTTCATTCACTTGAATACAATATGACACATGAAGGTGACGTGACTCGGGTTGTAATTCGCAATTATTATTATCAATAATCTATCAATGCTTTTTGAGTTAAGTGTTAAATCTTTAAAATGTCTAAAAATGATGACAATTTGTTATATTGTTGGAGCTCTAGGTGAAATGACTTCTTCAATTTGAGGTGAAGAAATATCGATAAACAAATGTGTGAAGTATCAGAATTAAAAGAAGTAGCGACACAGCGTACTATAAATGAAATATATGAAACTAAGTGCTTTGTTTTCCTGTGAGTAAAATAATAATGATCCAGTCCAAATGAAACAGCAGATCTTCTCTGTGATTTACATCCTGTGCCTTTAAGGAAGAATAAGTACCATCACAGGAAAGTTTTATATTCTTGATTCTAAAAAAGGTGTGGTTGTTATTATTCAACACCACTGCTGACAAAATGCTGTCTGCCCTTTGCACCTTTGTCACCAGGGCAACATTGTGTGTCAGTACCCCTGTCAGTTGAGCTGTCCATCAAACATCAGCCCGCCCACTCAGAGGCTAAAGGAGCATTTCGGATGGATCTCTGAAAACCTTATTTTTCATTTAATATGACTGTTGGTTGCAAACAGAGACTGTTTCTGTCGTTTCATCTGGACTTTTATCACTAAAGGAACAATCTTACGCTTTAAGTGGCACTCAGCTGTAGTTGCACCATGTAAAGCCAGCCTCAATGCGGGGATGGAAACACACAATGAGCCCAAAATAGAAATGGAGACACGTTTCCACAAAGCAGAACAACCAACCGGTCACATGAGACTGTCGACCGGCCGCAGATGGTCACGCAGTGGCAGCTGGTGTGGAAGAATCCGAGCTCGGCCAGCAAGCCTGTGCACACTGTGGAGGCCAGAGCCAATGAACTGCTTTCACTCTCAGCTGAAGTCCTGATATAATGTTTTTTTAAAGCTGCCAGACTGTAATTGGCAGAAAACACACCGTGGCCTTTTTCTACACCTTTATACAAGGTTTTTATCCTAAATACAGGACAGTGTGGACACTGTCTGCTGGATGACATTTCAAAATGATAGTTTGGCTTTGGAAAAACTCGATGAGCAGGACACAATCTTCACTATTGAATATCTGAACATCAAACTTTATCTTTGAGCATTTCGTCTCTTACTGCCACCAGTTTCAATGATTTCTGATGCTGGCTGAGATGCTGCTCTTGTGAATCTATAGACCAGTCATAAATAATCAGTTCTACACTGACTATTTGAGTTGATTCGTTAAAAATGAAAAGATTCACTCGTGTATCAGGACTGAGGCAGGTTACTGTGCTCCACATGTATAGATTCCCCTCAAAATTTGAACAGTTTGGACCAACCCTGGCAGAGTCTGGCCATGGCTTCAGTTGGTCTGATTTAATGATGGGTGAAGAAATGTTCACTAAGAGATAAGTGCATTCAGAGACAAGGTAATTAATTTGATCTTTGAGGCACTTCTTAAATAAAAAGCCGTCTCCCACTCAGCTATTTTTTTCCCCCATTGTTTGTGAAAATCATAAAAGATAACAAAAAGAAACAAGTTTGTGATTACAGATGAAAATGTGCCACTTGCATCAATAAAAAGGCATCGTCAATTTTGGATTCACTACCTACAATATAATACACAATAATAACTTATTTTTTTCCTTTGTCATTGTACATTCTTGTTTCGTGTGAGGCGTCGCCCCCTCCCCCCTACAAGATAGAAAGAAATTTAAAAAAAAAAGAAAAAGAAAAAAAGTGCACATAAAATTTCAAGTTCCTCAGCAGAACTGTCATATTCATCCAGGGATGCGAGTCGGGTTGAAATAATGTGTTCATGATGGCAGGCACAGAATTAACAACAGCTCTCTGTTCAAATTACAAAGCCAGTCATGCTTTGACATGAGGATGGACATTCTGACGGGAGAAAGGAATGAAGCCGAGGGAGAAAAAGAAAAAGAAGAGGGGAAGACGATGTAAGGACAGGGAATGGTCTTGTAGTTCAGTGTCTTCAGTTTCCTTGTAGATACCAAGAAAGAAGAGTGTGGTACCCCGACAAAACAATCTGAATCGTCCAGGAGGGAAACTCTCCCATTCTCCTGTTTGCTTTGCCTTGTTGACAGATCCAGAGAGGGAGTTCATCCTCCATGTTGTCCTTTACTCCTCCTCCTGCTTGCCTTTCAGAGTTGGCTTGCGAGTGGTTTTTGGCTGAGACGGCAGCTTGGACAGACAGTAGGTGGGCGAAGGAGGAAGCTCGTCTCTCCTTCATACAGACTCTTCTGTGGATAGCAGCAGGGGGTTGATGTATTCAAATCCCTCAAATTCTGACTGGTCTATTCTCTTGATGACGTCCCTGAGGAAGGGGAGACGAAGAGAAGAATCAGAGGTGTTGTTTCATCACAAACCCAGAGCACAATGGCATCCGCAGCAACACCCCAGATCAGGTTCTGAACAAAGGCGGGGACAGATTTGAGTTTCACAGCAGCAACAGAAAGAGACACTCTCCCTGCAGCTCTGCTTCATGTTTTTTTTAATCAAACCGACCCAACTTTTTCTGCCCATTTCAGTACCTCAACCCACAATACCTGCCAGGACCAAGCACTCATCTAAAACCTGGTAATGTTATGTACTGGGGACTGTCGGTATCCCTTTATGAATATAGGGTTGAGAGCAGAAAAACTTAATTTATTACAAAATTTTAAGACATTGACAAAGACGGACGCCCTGGTACTTCACCTGGTAGAGCGCATAGCAAATCGGAGTCTTTACCGTAGGGTTACATGCTTAAAGGACCAGCAATTAAAATGGTGAGTTCTCACTGTATTCACTTTATTCCAATGGATTTACTCATGGGGGAAAGTCATTCATTATCCATACTGCTTATCCTTATAGGGTTGCGGAGGGGGCTGGAGCCAATCCAATAGGGTGGGTAACACCCAACATACAGACAAACAACCATCACATCTACAGGCAATTTAGAATCGCCAATTAACCTGCATGTCTTTGGACTGCAGGAGGAACCCTGAGTACCTGAAGGAAACCTGCATAGCTGGCTGGAAGGTTTGAACCCAGAACCTTCTTGCTGTCAGGCGACAGTGCTAACCACTGCACCACCATACCGCCCACTGTTGACTAAACAAAGAGAAAATAGAGGGAAGCTCTGGGAGTAGTCACTATGTCACCAAGTTTCTAGAACCAAGACACACACATTAAAGACGCACAGATTAATTTTACTGTATAGATTTGAGTCTGACCTCGCCTTAGCATCGATACTGGCTGTAAATCAGATTGTGGCGCCCCTATAACTGCTATTCATCATGCTTCCAGGAAGTTTGTACCGCTACCTCTGTAGCTTTCAGTGATGCAGGTCATTGCTCCTTATTTTGACAACAAGCTTCTCGCTCCATCTTCAATGGAAACCGCTCAGAAATATATCAAACTACTTGTGCCCAATGTGTCATGGAAAGGATTGAGTTTTGGAATGGTAATTGAGGTACGTGTATGACAGGTTGAAACTCAACAAGAAATCAAGTCATTCCCTTCAAAAGCTGAATGTATTTGTCATAAAAATGTGTATTTCCATTGGATGTAGACCTGGATATCACAACTAAAGTTACTGTACTCTCTGCTTTTGGGAAAGTGCCTGGTGACGTGTGACTAGAATTGGGATTATGTTTTTTTTCTGGTTATCTAACAGCGGCTTGAACAGACTTGTGGTGAGTTTTTCTTGGAGATGCCATCTTGAGGACAATAAAACAACAGCAGCACAACACCTTTCTGCAGTCTGCATTTCTGCTTTTAATCCTTTAAAAACGTCCCATTTTGATTAAAGTGAGACTTCCATGATTTCCATTCCATCTATTAATAATGTGAATGTATCAAAGTGCACAGTCCACAGAAAAATGCACACAGGATGTATTCAGAAACTGAGCCGTAAAATGAGCCGTAAAACAAGCAGTCATGCCCTATGACTCAGAGCCTCTCTTCTGATTGGCTCACCGACCTGTTATTAGCCGAACTGTTATTAGCTCCAGAGAGAAGATGTAAAACTACATTGAGATGGTTTTTGGTACTTAAAACCACATATATGTCTTCTTATGGAAATTAACACTTTAAATAAAACACAGGAAAGGTGTAAAATATGGGACCTTTAAGGATGCAAATAGCCATTGTTTAGGTATTTATACTGCTATATAAAAGGTTTACAGTGCAAGTTGGTCGCTTCCTTTTTAAATATCTTTTAAATGATTAAAAATAGCTTTAAAAATACATTTAATTAAAGTCATTGTTTTTAGTTGTAAAACCTACTGCTACTGTTCTGCAAAAATATCTAAACCTCAGCTAAACCTTCAGCTGGAAACCACCTGATGAGCTCTTCATCAGCTTCTCTGAGCATAAATCCTTCAAACTCTGTGAAATGTCATGTCTTTGTGCATGATGTAAAATGAGACAGAAGGAACATTGTGTAGACTAATCAGTGGAGAACTCAAACTGCTTTTTTGTTTCCTGACTATGTTGCTTCCATTGACAAAATGTATAATCACAGGTAAATGGAGCGGAACCCCATAACTAGTGGGCTCAGAGTGGCTGGGTAAAAATAAATGTACTCCCTTAGCAACACTGCTGGCTGCTTCTCCTGCAGCAACAGGCTGTTTACTCATCTGCCTCTCTCTCGCTGTGTGTGTGTGTGTGTGTGTGTGTGTGTGTGTGTGTGTGT
>NW_019525022.1:966883-967296 GCF_002814215.2 Seriola lalandi dorsalis
CACACACACACACACACACACACACACACACACACACACACACACACACACACATAGAGAGAGAGAGAAAGAAGGGTTATGCATATATATATATATATATATACACTGTATATGCTTGCCAATATTTCCTCATATTGGTCCAGTATTCGTCTTGTAATCAAATTAGATGCGGTTGAGTCAACTCTGATATGATGAATATCAGTATTAGAGATCATACTGTATAATTATTTTTAATTTTATCACTTATGCTTTTTATACTGTTCACATTTAATGAGTGCTACACTACCTTAAACCTTAAAGACACTTGTGAGACATTGTGATATAATTAAACATATACTGTATGGTGAGTAACATGGGTAGTCAAATATTTCTGTCACCTCTAGCTCAAATACTGGACAACCCACTGTGTGTTG
>NW_019525022.1:967346-967701 GCF_002814215.2 Seriola lalandi dorsalis
TTTGTCTTGAGTCTGATGGAGATGATGAGCGCCTGATACGGCTCAATATCGCTCAGCATTGATGGGAGTAAGTGTTATTTTTTATTTTTTTAATAAATGAAAAGACTGTGTCCATTTTCAAATCTAAAGACCTTACCTAAAAACCTACAAAGTAAGGAGTGCATGTAGGGTGCAATGTAGAGTGGTGGGCAGTACTATGACATTTTGCAAAAGAGTGAAGCTAAAACTGTTAAACTTCGTTTCACCTATATATCGACACCCTCTTAAAATAATGGCCTAAGTCATTTTTTCAGGTTTTTCAGGAAACACAAAAAACTCAACAAAAGAGTCACACTTTTGACATAGGCCATTATAC
>NW_019525022.1:967721-992895 GCF_002814215.2 Seriola lalandi dorsalis
ATACCTGAAGAGCATTTCAACTGGTTTTTGAAAAGAACATCTGGTGCCATAAATGAACAGTGTAGAAAACCACCTGACCAAAACCACCAAGACTTACGGTTTCTGACCTTTAGACTGTTATTTGTTGGAAAGAAAAAAGAAGAAAATAAATTGGTTAATCAATTAATTGATGACCCAAATTACAGGATCTATGCTGCTAAAATGAGCAACAGGTTCATTAGAAAGACTAGAGCGGTGTTGTCGTCCTAACCATCAAATTCAAGCCCCTGAAAACAACCATCAAGGACCAAGGCTAGAGAGGACTAAAATATGATTCCCTAGGCCCTGGCTGAGGCTGCCATTTTCTAAGACAGGGAGCTGGCATAGCAAAACTAAAGCCTCCCCCTCCCTCTCCACTCACCACGCTGGCAATGGCCCCCAGCAATCCTGGCTTTTAATGTTGCAATGTAAATCTCTAACACAGAGGGTTTACCCTTCTCTCCCTACACGACTCTCACTTCTCCTTCTTCTTGTGCCAAGCCCATCACGAGTGGGAGAGAGGGGAGACTGGAGAGCTTTTTTGCATCACCTCCTCCTAGCGGGAGTGGGCGACGTCAGCCCCTCTCCTTGGTAACAGAGGGAAAAGAAAGGGATGGGGAGATAAAGTGCGAGACGAAGGGAGGAGGCGTGCGTCTTCTTTTGATGTGCCGTGGTGTTTGATGCCAGGTTGATATCTCCACTACTGAACTGGCATTGTGCTCCCCATCCCATTCTCCCACTCGCCTCCTCTCTCCTTTCAGTGTAAAACCCAAACTCCTCCACACTTGCCTCCCCAAAAGTCTGTCAGGGACTCCCGTTGTTAAACCCTGTCACAAATGAGCTGGTACGAGCTTCAGAGCCATCTCGCTGCAGCCCCTTAATGAGCTGCGAGTCTCACCCACTCTGAGGCTGGTTTGAAGATCAGCATCTAGTGAGCACCACCTTCACATGGAGGGAGAGCCACAGTAGCTTCCCAAAGACATCTGTCATGGGTGCAGAGCATGATGGGCATTTAATAAGGCTCCAATTAACACCAGGGAGCTCCTGTTGCTCCGTGCCCTGCCATTTCATAATGGTGTAGTTATTGCTGCACATGTTCCTGAGTCGCACATGCAGGGGAAAGCCACGATGGTGCCTCTGTCAGTCTTCACCCAGCTGGTGGAGTACTGAACTGATGGTGATGATACCACCGACAGCTTGAATGTCACATTTTATTTTGGAGAGAATCCTAACTCTGCTCGAGTTGAAGTCCAGAGTGAGAGGTGGTAACGCTAACACTAACAACAAGGCTGTGAGCAGCAGAACTGCTTTGCCTCAGCAGGATCTATTGTTCTCCTGTGGAGAGATACTCTGTGATACGTACCCTAACCCTGTCTGGATCTTAAGTCTTCATTATGCTTCAACTAAGTGCTTGTGAGATCGTCCAACAGTGTCTGAAAGGGGGGGCTGCTTGTTTTTTATACCTTCCCGAAACACTCAATCATGCTCAACTTAAAACCGGCCAAGAAGCAAAGGTAAGGCAGATTGGACTTCTCTCTCATGTTGTCTGTTTTTATACTTGTTCACAATCAAGTGCAACACTGAACACTCAGTGTGGAAAACGTATAATCATGTTGAGACTACAGAGACCAGGTTCTTGGAGAGAAATCACTGATTTGAAGCCCTGCCCAGTGTGGGCAATCAAATCAGGTACAAACATTTTCAGATGTGGTCAGATCACATGTCATATTACCCAGGTTTGTTTTCCATGTTCACTGAATCCTTCAAGCTGTGCTGCTGCACTCAGATGAGACACTCATCTGGTCAGCTGACAGACAGAGATTGCTTCAGCCCATAATTGAGGGCGTGGCCGCTCTGAGTGACAGGTTGTGAGTGTATGCTTGCCACAAACTGGAGTGTCAGCTCCACACATGCCCCACCTCTTTGCCCATTTTTGGAATAGCTGGGAATTAGGTTGAGTCAAGCAGTGTCAAGATGGCAACAGCAGGGCAGCCCACTCTGAGCTTCAAAACTGCTCCTCAGAAACATGTGGGTGACATCATGGAAGCTACATCCATCCATTTACAATCTATGGTTTTCCTCCAGTGGCCTGTACATGATCTTTCATTGATGAAAATGATGAAGAATATAATCAGGTTTTTAATAATCAGGTTCTTACCTTTTGTCTTATGGAGTGAATTATCATTCCATATTTTCCCATGTATAGGACTTTATTGAGGATGATTGGCTACAATCCTTTTTAATAACCTTAATACTAAATGTTAATAAGGGTCCAGATTCCTTTAAGTGGAGAGGTGCATGTTGTACTTCATTTTCAGTTTAGCTTCTTTTGAACAGTGTGGCTGTTGGGAGGCTAAAATCAGTCCAATAAAAGCTTTGCAGGAAAAATATAAATGTTGGAGCCTGAAAAATCAATCCAGCATGGATTTAAATGAAAATGTTGTCTAACATGGGCCCGGTAATATCTATTGGCAGGGCCGGCTAAAGCCTTATGGAATCCATTTTGTGACTGCACAAAGAGAAAACAGGCTGCGCTTGTGTTTTCGTGCAGCGGATGCAGACGGTCTGCAGCAGCGGAGCCTGCGCTGTGTCTGTTGTTGTGCCAGATCTCTTCAGCCTTCTCTCTTAAACGAGGGCTCCTGTCAGATCCTGAAAGCTACATGTTTGCATTAATCAAAACAATGTCCCTGATGGATAAAGACGTCAATGTTGGGAACTCGCAGGGGGGGGTGGGGTTTGTTCTTCTTTATTGGATGCAGAAGTCTTCTGGGAAGATGGCACATTACCCACTGTTTGTGTGAAAATGTTCTTTTTCGCACTCGGTTTGATCATGACAGGATCTACTGATGACATGTACACCTTTAACACCTGCCAAGTATAATCATTCATGTCTTGTCGCAGTCTGATGCTCTGTTTTATTCACTGATTCTGACACAATTCAAAAGAGAAGATTTAATTTGCAAGGCAGAAAATACACTGAACAAAAATATAAATGCAACACTTGTTGCACTTGTTTTTGATCCCATTTTTCATGAGGTGAAATGAAAGATCTAAGACTTTTCTGAGACACATTTTCTTCACAGGTGTGTTTAAATGTGTTAGTGAGCCAAGATCATCCATCCACTTGACAGGTGTGGCATATCATGATACTGATTACAGAGCATGATTACTGCACAGGTGTGCCCTGAGCTGGTCACAACAAAAGGTAAGTAATTTATTAGGCACTGAGCTGTGGATTTCACATGACCTGCTACAGATCTGCACTTTTGGAGGGAGGGTCGTGGATCAGGAAACGTGTGACCGTCATTTGCCTAATGCAGTGCAACACATCTCCTTTGTACAATGTGGAGGTGCTGTGTTTATATTTTTGTTCAGTATAGAAGACAGTACTGAAGAAAGAAGGAAAAGAAATGAGCAGAGGTCAAATCGAAATGTATTCTTGCAAAGAAATCAATGTCTTTTTGACTATTTTGATGCAGTGATGGCATTATTATTTTTATTCCACTGGGTGTAAACCTTTGGGATAGACTAACGATGTCAGTGCTGTAATATGGTTTGTCCAATGTGTGTGTGGCTGAGGACTGGATCAATTCAATGTCAACAGCCCAGACAGTTATATTTACACCACTGTAGACTTAGCTGTTTACTGTTGCTCATTGCTCAGCCCCATCTGCTCAAAGTGCTGAGGTTACAAGACCATCACCACATCTGGACCCATGACACAGAGACCGCTGACACTAGCTGGCCCCTCTCTTTTCTATAACATGGGACGAACAGAGCTGTGAGAGTGCGGGAGCTGATGACTCAGCAGGTGCTGAATGGAAATCAGGCTGGAAAATTTTGTCAGTACAGTGAGTATTATAGTAATATTCATGTGAAATAACTTCAGCAAACAGATCATCATATATAAGTGTGTATCTTTCTCTTGACTAACACATGTGAAAGAGGGAAGAGGGCTCTAAATCATTCACATAAAGTTGACTTTAGATGGCAGTGATGTGACTGGAGAAGCTGTACTCACTCATCATCTGGCGTTAGCTGCACTGGTTCATTAGTAAACTGCGTGTCGAAGTTTTCGAGGCCGTAGTCATCAGAGATTTGAGGTTTGAAGGGTGGCGTCACCTCTTTCTTCTCCAGCTGAGGAAAAACAAACACATCAAATATATTGTGTATAACAACTGTTTTTACTCAGTGAGGGAGAACGGAGATCATGTATAAAAAAACATCATACGCTCCAAAGTCTGTAAACTTGTTTTTACAATTGCAGGCAACTGATTTCCTTGTTACTCCCAAATAAAACTTACTCCCCAGCTTCTTTGGAGCATTTCCTTCTTTTTTGTAAACAGATGATTTCTTTTACTTTGATGTTTATAAGCTGCTTGAATTTTGCAACAGTCCCTGTAAATACACAACATGATCACATTTTACAGACGTTACGTTCTCTGGACAAAGAATTTGATTTGTTAAATTTGATCCTAAATACAATGTAATCTTCAAGTTGTGAACGTCTGTATGACAAAATTAAATCTATTTATCTTAGTTTGAGCAGTTTTACGAGTAAATGCTTGTACACATGGTCGCACGGAACTAACATTTGTGCAGCACGTCTTCCATGATAAACACAATCATCAGCATTGACATAGAGTCGCTATTGGAGGGTTTCGTAACCCACTTCCACCCCCCCGTTATTTGGTTTGGGTAGGCACTTCATGTGGCGGGCCCTCCATGCGAACATGCAAACAAAGTGGCATTGGGTAGGTTGAGGGTGAGGGGTGTGGTCTGAAAACAGGCCAAACTATCCTGCTGTCAGAAAGAACCGCTGAAAACAGCCCCCAAAAAATGCACCTTAATTGAAGACTACAGTGCCCAGCTGTTGTAGGAAATGACTTAACCTTCTTTAAAAATGAAAAAAGATTTACGTCTTCCCTTAGAAGTACTGAGAGAGAGAGAGAGAGAGAGAGACTAACACATTGTTGCTCTTGGTTTTTATATAAGTACTCTGAGACAAAGTCAAATGTTTAATTTGATAAATGGTGTTATTGACTCATCTGACCTACTAACCGTAAGGAAAGGAAGGGAACCTCATACACAGTGAGCCCATAACAAACAGTGTGATATACAGTACATCAGGCCCTGTGGCTCTTCTCCATATGCTCCTATCTGCTACGGTAAGAGATGAGCACCTTGTTGCTGTGTTTCTCGGTGGCAACGAAGACAGACAGGACTGGGGAGTGGAGAGAAAAACAACAGAATGGAAAGGGTTGAGGCAGCAGAATAATTGTGCCCGAGTGATTCAGCCAGGAGAGTTTTTGTCTGGTTTGTTTCCATGGTTTCACATCGGTCCCTCATCCTGTTAAAATGTGCACTGAGGACATTTTCTGAGAACACAATGAAGTCAGATGGGCACAGAAAGACCACAGGTACACAGCTCTGCTCTCCATGATGTTTCCTCAATCTAAGAATGTGCTACTTTAGTAGTAGCAGTAGCTCAGAGGAAGCTTAAAATAGAGCTAAATCAATAAGGTTTTTGATAGCTGATCTGTGTGCTGTCTGATTGTGTGTGTCATGTATATAAAACTGTTTAGTGATTCCTCCAGAATCTGGAGAAAAGATATTCCATTCCATTTAATAATAGAATAGCAATACATGATAAAAAGGATCCATACATACATACAGGTATGTACGTGCTGAAATCCCAATGTTCCATTATAGTGAAATTATTTAGAAGATGTCAACAGTAATAGTTGTGTGTGTATGTGTTTGTGTGTGCGTGTAGCCTGCCCACAAATAAGACAGAAGCTTCATGTTTGTGTGTCTGCTCTCATGCGCTTGTCAAACCTTTTCTTCTCTGTTGAAAACGACTGAAAATAATCAGACATGATCGACAGTACTTAGGATCAATATGTTATGGTTTTTATGGTAATCATCTTCATCATCACACCATTCCCAGTGCAGACACAAAAAACATTTTTTTGTTTTGTTAAAACAAGGCAAACATGGAGTTATATTTTGTATGTGGATAATGTGGTAATTTTAAGATGCTAAGAATGGGGAAATATGTTACTATGAAGTAATAATAGCAAAACATTTTCAATATAAGGTTGAATTGGCTTTTTTATTCCCCTTTTTTTTCTTCCTTGTCAAAAACCTCGCACCCACATTACCCACAATGCATCTTGACCGCCAACAGTTGAGTCAGATGCTGTGTCTTGATTCATATACTTCCATACTTACACTTACTTAGAGCATCAGTATGTTCACATTGACCAGTATGGCAACATGCAGTGCACTAGAAGTACCCAGATGACACACTCCAATCTCTTCCTCAACAGTCGCCATCTTGGCTACGTAGCGGAAGGGTAGGGATGCATGTTTTGGAGGAGGACACATGATCCGATTTGAGACACACCAAGAGATTCATGTGAGTTCTGCATCAAACTTCATTCCTTTAGTCACCAAGAGCTGTCTCCAGTGGCTGGAAACAACGCTAATGTTAGCTCTTAATTTGCTTCTATTTCTATCGCTTCATTTCTTCTACTAAAATTAGCATGCTAACCAGCTAGCCCCAGCCAGGCTGGCTCGACTTTCTGATACTGAGTCACTGTATAATACGGCCTCTGAGCGCTGCGCCCTCTTGTATTGTAAACAACTCAAGTCAAAATTATTTACATAGCTCCAAATCACCACATAAGTTATCTCAAGGCACTTTTCATATAGAGCTTATCTAGGCCGTACTCTTTATAATATTGATTCAGAAACCCAACAGTTCCCACCATCAGCAAACACTTGGTAGCAGTGGCAAAGAAAAATGTCCTTTTAAGAGGCAAAAACTTCGAGCAGAACCGAACTCAGAGTGGGCGACCATCTGCCTCGACCGGTTGGGTTGAGAAAGAGAGAGAGAGAGAGAGAGAGAGAGAGAGAGAGAGAGAGAGAGAGAGAGAGAGAGAGAGAGAGAGAGCAGGGGGAAGGACCACCAAACGCTGTGATGGCTGAAATTGTTGGCAAGCGACCATTACCACCACCCACCTGACAAGAATTCAGATTCAGGGGGAGAGAACGTACAAATAGCGGGTGGCAGATTAATGAGAAAATGTTTATATGAATCAAATGTTCAGGTGCTTTATTTTGAAACGCATTGACAAACAACCTGTTTTGTTGTTTAGGTGTGAACACTGTTGAGAAATCTATTACACACACCACGTTAGCCAGTTGTTTCCTGATTGTGTGTGCGTGTGTGTGCGTGTGTGTGCGTGTGTGTGCGTCCGTGTGCGTGTGCTTAGGTCCTACAAAGCTCCTGGTTCTCCTGCTGGTTTTTGCGGCAGTTCCTCTGCTTCATTAGTGTTATTGGTTCAAAGCTCTTTGTGAGAACAGCTTCAAATAAACAAACAACACAAACAACTCACTTTTTCCCTTTGTATCTCTTCGTCTCATTCCCTCATCACCAAATTGGCCCACCTTCCCCCAAACTCTCTCTCTCTCTCTTTCTGTTTGCTAATTTCTTTTTCAACTTTTTCAGTGCCTACCTACACTCCTCTGTCAGTTTCACCCCCTCACATCCTGTCTCCATCTTCCTCCTCTCCGTTTGTCTCTGTCTTACTCATTGTCAATTCTTTTATCTTTTTCACATCCCTCTCCTCTCTCCTCCTACTTTCCCCAGTCTCTCTGATGTGTTGTTGGGCAGGCTGAAGCTCTGTGTGGTGGTAATGAAGTGCACTGAAGGCCAGAAACGAGCCCCGCACCTTTACACACACGCGCGCACATACACACACACACACACGGGAAGTGCCCCTGAGGCCAGAGGGGCACATGAAAGAGGTAAGTGAGGCGCCAGGCCGATACAGGAGAGCCATGGGTTCTCAGATCACAGCACCTGTCAGAGTATGTGTGCGTGTGTGTGTGTGTGCGTGTGTGTGCGTGTGTGTGTGTGTGTGTGCGTGTGTGTGTGTGTGTGCGTGTGTGCGTGTGTGTGCCTGTGTGTGTGCGTGTGTGTGCGTGTGTGTGCATTCCAGTGGCATCAATGCTTTCAGGACAGGATTGGACGCTGTGACAGTCAGCCTGATCTGAGGCCTGCGTTAATGTGACTGGAGACGTACCACAGTCAACAGATGTGGAGCCATACATCACACACTTACATACACACTCACACTATATCACTTAATCACACATTCTGTGCTTTCTCTTTGTCTCCACGTTGTGGTATTAGAAGCACATCTCCATAAGAACAAGGAGATCAACATCAGAGAGGCCAACTACCTGCACTGCACCTGCCGCTTCTTCTGCTGTCGGACAGTGAATGCCTCTCAAAGAAACACGCTGATGTTTACGTACGCAGCGAGCTTCAGTGGACAAACAGACAGCTGGAATCAAACCTGGTGCTGTGTGAACAGGTTTTGTGATTGCTGGGATACGGAAACACGGTGACGCTGTGACAACGAAGTGAGACGGAGCAAGAAACACGAGCAGCCAGACAATCAGACTAGGTTGTAAACAAGCAGCAGTTCAGACAGATTACCAACCAGAAAAATGTGTGCTCGCACTGAAAGAAATTCAGGGGCTCCAGCAGCACAGGACAAATATGAGCACACATAAATAGAGGAAGTAAAAAACTTATTCTTAAAAATAGAAACTATACAAGAGCAATTAAATTAAAAGGCAAGCAATATGCAAACAAGTTTATATAACGTGCTCGAGATTCATGAAAAAGTTCAAAAGCATGAAACAGTATTAGGCCGGGAACAAACTGGCTGCGTAGGGCAGTGTGTTCCATGGTGAAACAAGTACTGGCTTTTCCATACGTGCAGAAGTGAGTTCTCTCTTCTCTCACTCTGGAGAGATGCAAACTTCACAAGCAAAAATAAACCTGACGGGTGATAGCGGCAGAGACAGGTGAAGTTGACACAGAGATACACTTCCTCCTAAAACGTAACATATTCAAAGAAATAAGGAACATTCACTTGAACCAATTCAGGTCTGTAATCCCAAATTTCAATGACTTGAGGGACACACACACAAATAATAGACTGTAAATATGTAATTAATATACACATTTATATCGATCTTGGTGTTTGCTGCATTTTGTATTTTGTACTTTTGGAAATTGTATTTTGATGCTTTGGTAATATTGTTTTTCTGAAACTGTCAATAAAGCACCTTTGAATTGAAAAGAACCCGAGTGAGATGCTGCGGCCACACATCTGGTGGACGTCGGCACAACCAGGACACAGCTGGAACATGACACGGCCACATCCAGTAAACATAAGAGGTCAGCCTGCACACTTCAAATATGAAGCTCAAATCAGTCACACGACACGAATACAGACAACTGTGCTGTGGAGGAGAAACTTTCTGCTGTTCAACAACATGATCCACAACATGGATATATAGGTTTCCCGCCCAATCGGGATCTGAGCTTCAGTGAAAAATAATTAATAATAGTGAAATCAGTACTACTCGTTTCCAAATGATCGACTTCTTCTCCATGTTCATCAACCTGACAGTTCTCTGGCAGTAAAGAACTGTGCATTTGGAGAGAGAATAAAAGAGGACAGCAGGTAAATGATATTCAAATGTGTCATCTCTTCAGAGAGAAAACTCGACGCTCCCTCAGGAACTGTCTGATGAATATTAATACGTGGTAACAACAGTAGCGGCATGCCAGGCCTGTCAGGTCTGGAGACAGGTTTCTAGTTTGAGGGCAGAGAGCGTCGCTTCTCCACCTCTCACAGCTTTGTCAACTTGTTTTCCCTCTGCGCAACATGGGAGCTTTGTCGCTGGGCTCAGGATTTCTCTTTGCTTTGATATCTTTCCCCAGTTTGCCTTTGGTGTGTACTTCACAGGCGCAGTGGCAGCACTCATTAACACACTCTGACAATTGTTTTCCTCCTCTTTTATACCACTATACTACCTGCTATCTCACCTAATTGTCCCATGAGGGACATGGTAACAATGAGGACATAAAAATGGCCTTAATTAATCTTAAATTAGCATTTGCACTAATGTCTGATGAAGTTATATATTAATGGTGCAGTTTCAACAACGAAGCAATTTTCATATTGGGAAAATTTTAATTAGAATTCAGAAAAAAAGAGCTCTATTTGAATTCAATTTTTTATGGATTAAAATACATAAATTAGCATCACAGCTGTAAATTATATTTCTAATATTAATATTTGCCAATACAATAAACAATGCCAGAGGAATAGACGCAACCATAATTTGATTATATTATCTGAAAAAAAAACAACTCCAACAGTTAATATAATAATTACTTTACATTTAAATGATAATACAGGGATGATATTTTTGTAGGCCAACCAGGAAGTTGTGTCACCCTGGTTCCCTCCACAAAAAGCCAGTGGGATTTTTACTGTTGTGGCTTATAGGTGAATTTTTCTTCTTAAAAGCCAGGAAAATAATTTAAACTAAAAAGTAAGTATTAAAAGAATTAAATCACAGTACGACGGGTCAGAATGAACTTTTCAAAACTATATACTGTACATTGATCAGCCACAACATTAAAACCTTCAAAATGACCATTACGTTGAATCAACACCTCTCTGAAACAGCTGAAAGAGAAGTTACTTATAGGACTGTTGGATGAGACTACACTCGTCTTAGCTAGGTGTTCCTAATGAACTGCCAACTGAGTGTAGTTTGGTGCCGTAAAGACCCTTAATATTGTACGGCTTCTTTCATGTCAGTTTCAAATAATTTTGTGCGTCAACCTCAACACACACACACACACACACACATACACACACACACACACACACACACACACACACACACACACATTGACTTGCAATGCTTCAGTTGATGTGAAAATGTGTGTGTGTGATTAGAAATTCACTTTAATTTGCCTTGCAGCTCCACAGAAGGGGGGGGGGGTACTTCACTGCATGCAGCAGTAGTCTACGCACAATGTCTATAACTATATCATCCATTTTTTATCGAATAGACAAACGCACACACAAAGGGCTCCACCTCGCTCATGTGCCTGCTCAAATCGTAAATAGGAGGGTGTGCTGTGTGTGTTGCTGAGGCTCTTGAAGTTTACAGCAGACACATACGATCAAGCCTGACAAAGGCAGTTCACAATATAGAATGACAGCTGCGCAGTGTTCTCCGAGCTGATTGGCATCAGATGTGGGCGTGCCGTGTTTATTCTGTGTCTGTTGTTGTTACATTACTTCTAAACGAACTGACAGGTTGTAAGAGTCAAACCCCAGATCGCCTGTCAGCCGCTGTCTGTCATGAAGCAACGCTCACCCGGATCTCACCGATGACGAACTGTATTCTGGAAGTGTAAGTGGAACATATGGCGGATCACCTTCCACCTCGTAGTTTATCCGTATGAAATGAGTCATGAGACAATAGGGATGTCATATCACGCCATAGCTGTCCCTTCAACCGTCGATGCTTTAATCCTCTAATACTCTGGAAGTGGCAACCGCATTCTTTCATCTTGTC
Source organism: Seriola lalandi dorsalis (assembly GCF_002814215.2). NCBI lineage: Eukaryota > Metazoa > Chordata > Actinopteri > Carangiformes > Carangidae > Seriola > Seriola lalandi. The sequence goes on from NW_019525022.1 coordinate 979,209, forward strand.
TCTTTTTGAGGTATTTTCAAACCTATGTTTGGTTTATTCCAGTTAATCGGTTCATGAGTCGGTAGTGCCTTTCCCTCTGGTTCTTTTTACACAGAAGATAATTCAAGCTAGTGATGGGTGATCTGGCAAAAAGAAGAATCGCAATCCACGATCTGAATGAACAAATATGTTCTACTTGATTCAGATCTGGAGACTGGGGAAGCCACTGAAGTTCAAGTTTGAGATGACGTTTGCTTTGTGACATGGAGCATTATCCTGCTGGAAATAGCCATTAGCAAATGGTAAACTGTGGCCAAAGAGGGATGCATATGGTCCTCAACAATACTCAGACAGACTGTGGTTTTCAAACCGTCACTCATTGGTATTAAGGGCCCAAAGTGTGTTAAGAAAACATTCCCCACACCATTACACCGCCACCAACCTGGACAGATGACATAAGGCAGGCTGGGTTCATGGATTCATGCTCTACCATCTGCTGCCTCAGCAGAAATCCTGATTCATCAGACCAGAGTATGTTTTTCCGGTCTTCAACCGTCCAGTGTTGGTGAGTCTGTGTCCGCTGCAGCCTCAGATTTCTATTCTTGGCTGCCAGGAGTGGAAGCTGACGTGGTCTTCTGCTGCTGTAGCTCATCCACCTCAAAGTGGGACTTTGCTCACCACAGTTGTAAAGAGTGGTTATGGTAGCCTTTCTGTCAGCTCCAGCCAGTCAGTCCATTCTCCTCTGACCTCTCTCATCAACAAGGTGTTTCTTCCACTGAGCTGCAGCTCACTGGTTGGTTTTTATTTTCGGCTTCTTTCAGAGTAAAAACTCGAGGGGTGTGAAAATCCCCCAAAATACTAAACCAGCCTGTCTGACACCAACAATCATGCTACGGTCAAAGTCACTGAAATCACACTTTCCTCATGCTGATGTTTGATGTGAACATGAACCGAAGCTCCTGACCTGGATCTTCAGGTGTTTATGTATTGAACTGCTGCCACATGATTGGATAATGGCATGAATAAGCAGGTGTACAGCTGTTTCTAATAAAGCGCTCGGGGAGCGTAAAATGTAGGTGATTCATTCTGACAGAGACGGGGGAACGGGGGATCCTGTTTTAACATTCAGGAGCGTATCAGTTCACAGACGACGGAGGTCATTGAATGAGATTTTGCATTTTTAATTTACTGACTAAAACTGAAAGGAATTCCTTTGTTGTTTTAATTAAGGTTATTTCTGATTTAGTTTTCATCTTGTTTTTGTCATTGAGAAAAACATTTTTCTCATAGTTTTTGTCGACAAACTTAACACTGGCTGAGTGTTGGGATGATGTGTTTTTGTTTGAGGATCATATTTTTTAGCAAACGGTTGTTGTCATATCAGACCATCTACTATGTCTGTGTCATCAATATACTTCTACATATAAAAGTTTTTGGACATTTTGAAAGATTATGGAAGAAACACACAAGTGAATGAACCATAGCAGGATGTTTTTTCCTGTCCTCAGTCAGCTCTTACCTGGTCCCAGTCTATACTGCGGAAAAATGTATGTGACTTGATATCTGTGAAGCCTGTCTGGACCTGGCAGCCCAGCCGCTCCTTGGGATCCTGTTGGAACCAAAACAGCTGGTCAGGAACATTAACAGAAGCAACTGCATTTCAACAACATTTTAGCAACGTGAAATTATTCTTGTAATTTGGCATGTAGGTGTAGACAGTGCAGGTTGATTCTACTTCATATGGACAGTAATAAAAGCTTATTATATTTCAGATGTTACACAGCTCCTCAGAGAATGAAGCAACTGCCCTATTCACATGTACAATTAAAAAAGATCAATACATGTGGACAATTAGTGATAATGTTGGCTCCACATGTTTCTTCCTGCGCTGCATGTGTTACCCCCTCTAACTGCTTCACTTGCACTCTGCTTTTTTAATCACAACAATTATGGTGATGACTTACAGAAGCTAAGTGCATGTGAAAAGCCACAGGGCTATCTGAATAAAAAAAGAAATACCCGCCTGCATCAAAGCTACACTAACATGTCACACACATCGAAACCTGTAGCAAAAACATGAAACTGGCTGAAATACATGAACACACACTGTTCTGTGAATGAACACACAGAAAAAATGTGTTCATGTTGATTATAAACACATATATTTAAAAAGGATCATAGCATTTCTTAAAGGGTTGCACCAGTGTTTCAACAAGTTATAGTTAATTTCCTAAAAGTCATATGTGCTGAAATGTAGATATTCAGAGTTTTTAATTGTTGTTTTCCACCCTGTCTCAGGCTCTCCGCCCCAATCCCACTGGTTCCTGCTGAAGAGGGAAAACACCTCACAAATACAAATATATAGTTTCATTTAAAAAAAACAAAAAAAACAAAAAGCCTCAGTAATTTCCTGAAACAGCTGGACACTGCAGCTGTTAACCAACATTACTCAAACAGGAAACAGTGCATTCGTTGGGGACTATTTTCAATGGCGGATTAATCCAGAGTTGGTGCTCTAGTGAATATTTGCAGCAGCAGGAAAGTGTGTGTGAGTTTGAGTCAGGATAAACTACAGTGTGTGTGTGTTCATGGTAAAGGAGGAACATGTCACCCAGTGACAACAGTGTGACTCACTGATGTGTTTTTGGAGACAACAGTGGAGCTTCAGAGGAATAAGATGGTAAATGGCCTGCATTTACATGGTGCTTTTATCCAAAGTGTTTTACAGTTTGATCAGTTCATTGTTGGTCTTGATCTTTTCATGGGATATGTTGACTATAAGAAAAACACAGAATATCACCAGACTGATAATTTCATCCATCACAGAGAATACTGTCTAGAGATAATCTGTTTCAGCATTTTGTTAAATATGCTTATTTGTTTTCTTTCTGGGAGTGAGATGCCTAAATTGATATGTACACACAGGATGTGTAGTTTGCCCAGTATAGCATAAAGACTGGAAGCAGGGGGGAAACTTACAACAACGTCTACCTCTCACCAATTCAGTTACATGCTGGAAATAATTTTCTACTTTGGCACAGTGACTTCTGGGAGTAACAGTAATGTTTCACAGAAAACCAGTGGAGACGTTGCACATAGGCACTGGCAGATGGATAACCTCCTTGTTTTTATGCTCAGTGCTATGCTAAGCTTGGCTAATTGCGTTGTGGCTTTAGCTATTTACCGACAACACGGACGGGAGGTTCATAGTGATCTTTTTATCTCACTCTTTGAAAGGAGGCAAATAAGAGTATTTCCCAAAATGTTGAATTATTCCTGAAAGTCCTGAAATTTTTCTCATCTCAGCGATTAGGGTTTGATATCGTCATGTCCGTACTTCTGTTTTTAAACTCATCTCATCATAAACTCAAACCTATTTCATTAAGTGACCAACAGCGAGTTTCGGCCCCCGAGGCTGCAGCACAGACTGTGTGGCTGAAACATGCAAATCCTGCCACAGATTGTTTCTACAGTTTATTCTGTATTTCTCTCTGTATACTAGTTTTACTATTGCAACACAGGAATAAACAGACTCTGGCAGTCTGAGCCAAATAAAGAGGCCTTCCCTGGCTTGGCAATGATCCCACACGTGATGATTTGACTGAGCAACAGTGCAAACAGACAGAGAGAGAGAGAGAGCGAGAGAGAGAGAGAGAGAGAGAGAGAGAGAGAGGCTGATTGGGAGTGGACGGCTCTCACCTTGTTTAGAAAGCCCTTGAGCACGCTGGCAGCTTTCACCGACAGAGACCTTGGGATGCGAATGGGCTTCTCAAGAATAACTGTTGGCAAAAAGAGAAGGAAGAAAAGCAACAAAAAAGATAAAGAGAGAGAGGGGGAGAGAGAGAGAAAGAATGAAAAGGACAATCGTGAGTAGGGAGGAGGATGATTCACGGTCCAACCTGCCTGTGGGTGCCCGTGTCTGCTGTGTGGGAGTCAAAGGGAGGGAGAAGATGCAGAGGACACTGTTCTGTTCTTTCACTCACTTTTGATGGTCTACACACAACCTTGAGACTCCCACAGCTCAACGATGTCACACGAAGGAGAACAAAAACACTCTGAAAACTCATTTTTCCCTCAAAACCTAAATCCAAGGATGCAGCGCTGCTTCACACATTAGTGCTTCACATTGAGGTGACCAGGGTTTCTCTTTTTCAATCTCAGTTCATGGTCATGTGACCGCTGTGTGTTCTTACATCTATGTGGTTATTTTCCATCAAACGTTTCAGGGTAAGACAAGTGGCTGTTGCGCCAAAAAACACCAGAACAAACCCAGAAATGTCAAATATACGATTTAGATGCAGTTCATTAATTATAAAAACACATAAAACTAAGAACTGTACAACAACCTTCATTCAAGCTATTAGTTCACATTTTATTTGAGGAGAACTGCTTTAGAAACAGGGGACAGGGACAAGCTGACCTAGTGCCATCTCTTCTCTCTCTTCTTCTCAAAGAGCGACCCCTGGTGGTCTGCGAGTAAATTTGGTAAAATATCATGTTTTAAATTTAGTATCTCTCAAACTGTCTGCGAGTGACCACAAAGCCTACTAGTAAGTGGTCTATAAGTGTTGTTTTCAGGATTAAATCTATTCATATGTAAATTAAAACATTATTATTTGAATTGGCTGTTTTGCAGTGTAGTTTGACTTCAGCCATGTAATCGACTCATGTAGCTACACCAGTTCACAGATTATGTTACGATTTTAAATGTGGATGAAGCCAACTGTACGTTCACACCGGAAAGCGAAGTTGGTGGGCGCTAAAAAAAGACAGCTAGCAAGTTTGTTTGGGATCCTTGGTCCTTCAAACTGTATTTAAAGCAGACAGACATGTCAGCTGGTATCTTTGCGCCATCTGACCACAAGTAGGGTATAAGCTAACTGCAAAGAACTGCAAGAAATCTTTGAAATTAGCAACGTTAACGCTACCGAAGTGGTCAACACTGTGGTGCTGGTTAGCAAGCCATTTCCTCCCTCCTGTTGTCTAGAGCGGAGCACTTCTAAACTGTTATTGGTTGCTGCAGAACAAGACTGCTCGCCGGCAAGAGACGCTGGCTCACATAGAAAATGAATGATTTTGACGTTCTCGCCACTTTTGGTCTGAACGTACAGTTATGGTTAACCTGCCCGTGGATACTATATAAATGTAATAAACAGCCTTAATTGTAATTCAACATAATTCTTCTTTTTACTTTAATCCATCCCACCTCTGAGACCTAAACCCGCTCGGTCCCTTTAATCTCATTAAAAACACATCCGATCAGGTGAAATTACACCCAAAACAGAAACGTGGTGATGCTCAACAAGCTCCTCTCTAGTGCTCTACGTCATCGCAGCTGAATTACTATTGGCTGTTGGTACAAACTGGTGAGACGAGAAGGCAGTCTGATGTTATTCTAACTAGGTCTAATCGATCCATTGGTGTGGCTGTTGTTACCAACCTGACCCAAGACTTTGAGATGTGTTGAAAGATCTGGACAAAGCTAGTAGATTCAAACAGTTGATAAAGTGACAGTTTAAATCAGTTGCTTCCATTATATTTCAGTTATTAAAACCTTGTGGCTGGTTTCGCCTCTGAATCTTATGTTTGCCAGTCTCTCTCTCTCTCTCTGTCTGTCTAAAGCCTTGGGACTGGCATGTGGAGCCCTGATACCCAAAGCAGGGCTTAGCACAGGGTCTAGCAAGATGGCATATGGCTGGGTGGCTCCTATAGCGACAGGGCTGGTTTCCGTTGGCAGGCACTCATCCAGAAACCTGGTGCTCTACCGGTGAGACCGCCAGGAGGATGGTGCTAGTGGCAGATGCTAGCCACGGAGCCACGCGATGCTCCTGACAGTCACAGCAGAGACGTTATGCGTCACACGAGGCTTCTGTAGTATGGAGGAATGTCTGTCATGGAGGACTGTGTGGGTGTGAGGGAAGGGGGAGTGGGTGAGGGGGTGAGCTATGTATGATTACCATATGGATTGAGGAAACACATATGTATAATAGTAGGACAGATACTGGATACAGCCACGTTGAAATCATCTCATTTATGTGGTTTAGGTTGTCACAGTGATGTTGTGAGGTTGTCACACACAATCAAAAAGACACATCCACACTAATGTCATAAATGACCCTGATTCATGTTTGCTTCAGCATCTTACAGAATTAAGTAAATGTGCATGGGTGTCATTTCTTGGCTGCCTTCTTTCTAACACCCAGATCCATAAAAATTATTTACATGTAAATTTTGCAGAATTATAATTTGCTCATCATTTGACACCTGGAGCAGACAGAAGAATTAGATGAAGCAAATGGACTGTACTTATATAATGCTTTTCTAGTCTTTTCGATCACTCACACCACAGTGCATCTTCTACGCTTTTCTATCACACACACTCACACACCGATGATACATTAGCAAATCAGGGTTCAGTATCTTGCCCCAAGGAGCCGAGAATCAAACCACGACTTTACAATTAGAGGACAACCTGATCTACCTCCTGAGCCACAGCCGCTCCAGTACAGCAGTCGGAGCAAATCCAAGGAGCGGAGATGCACATTAATGCTGGGAAATATGAAAGTGGCGAACATGCAATCAAGCGTCAAGCCAAGATAATACATGTCTTATTGTCGACGATATGTGTTTTCGTTTTTTTTCAGCAGGATGGTTTCTACTGAACACAACTTTGACAGTTTTGATTGCATTTACTTTCTACTGAAGACACAACTGTCAAACAGAGCCATCTGTGGACACCACCCCATCCGTACCCAACCCCCCAACTCCATGGCACAGTGGTCCCCCCTCCTCACAAATGTATTATCTTTGCATTAAGAAGATATTAGAACATGCAGTAAAACTGGCTTTTTGGCTGGGGAAAGTAACAATGACAGAAACTGATTATTTAAGAGACACAGGCCAGTCTGTGCTTCACAAAAAATGTAGCAGCACATTAAAAAAATACCCATATGTAAGCATGAGTCCAGACTGAGGTCATTCTCCCTCAGTTCATTTTGCTATGTGAGGCTTTCCAAGTACCAGTAACCGCTGGCTTTAGATGTCTACATCCATCTCCTTATACTATTAAAATCATCACATAAAAAGTTCCAGCAACAGGAAATGTGCTCATAAAACAGTAAGTTCTGGGTGATATTTCCTGATACTCTAATCCTAACAGTTACTTTGCAGTTTGACTGATGGAGGACGGAGACCTGTGTTATCAGCTGCCTCAGTGTGGTTATTTGGCGACGTACCGGTTCAAATGAAAATGCTGTTAGCTGCCAACTAATGTAGAAATGCTGAACTGTTCCTCTCATGCATCCTAAATCTCATCTGTAAGAGAGGCTGTGATGTACTGCCAGATTTTCCACAGTTCATGAGGGGTGGGGGAGCAGCCATTACAGCATGTGTAAGCAGCAGTGCATCATTACATGAGTTCTCAAATATTAACCCATTTCTCACACAAAACAAACTGTAACAGCATAATGTCAATTTTTAGTCAAGTTCCATGTGGATACAGCCAGCTGTCACAGTCTGGTCATGCTTTAAGACATTAAAACCAGAGTGGTTTTTAGCCAGGTCACTGTGCATATTTTCACTCATCTAATGGGCTTTGAAGAGTTTAATTAGTAGAATTTCCTCTGACTATGTGATCTGTCAAATGAATTTGCACCACACAAATCACTAAACTGGATTTCCAATGAGGAAATAAGGTGGAGATTTGTGAATTTACAAAAAGAAAAAAAGAAAATAACACAGGAAAAACATTTTTATCAACAGGAAATGTATATTTTCCAGCTGTTAATTCCCTTACCAGGCTTTATACTCACTAATGTGATATATGACAATGTCATATATGAACAAGTAAACTGCTAACTAAAACAAATGAACATTTGAGAGAAATAAAATTAGCCCTGCTTTCTGAGATTCTTCCATTTTAATGAAGCATACTGTGCCCATCTAAGCCTGGATTTACACAGACATAAATCCTTTACAGCCTGGAGCTGATTGTTATTCCATTACATGGAGTCTATTTTACCTACTCTCAGAATATCAGTTATGCGTCACAAAGGGTTAAATTAACATGTGTTTGTTTAAATGGCACCAAACATGTGCTCTCAATATTCATATTTGATTTCCCACTACTCCTCTATACTCCCAATCCCTTTAACCATAGAGAATGGAGTTAGGAGCTGGGTACATTCCTGCTGAAGGAACAGGGACAGATGTAGGACAACATGAAGAGAGGATTAAAAAAAAACTGTCGGCAGGAATTTTCTCAATAAAAAGCTCTTTTTAAAGTGAAAATCTGCTTTTAGTTAATACCTGTCAGAACTACAGTCACTGACAACTTTCAACATTTAGAATGATTAAAGTATTTACTGTTTCTTGTCTTTACATTTTGTAGAAAGCATTCACATAAGTGTTGTGGCCATGACACTCAGTTGGTCATTCCACCACTGTTGTTCAAAGTGAAATATCTTGACAGACATTGGATGGATTTCCCCCCAGAGGATGAACTCTAATGACTCATGAGACACTAGCGCCACCAGCAGGTTAATGTTTTTTTTCTTTAGTTAAGGGTTAAATGTCTCAACAACTATTTGATGTGTTGCCATGACATCTGATGAACATTCATGTCCCTTTTGGATGAAGCGTGTAATCAAATAGCTCCACTTTGTCTTTAGAGCTAACTAGCAAATGTTAGCATGCTGACTAAGATGGTGAACATGGTAAACATTATACTGTACCTGCTAAACATCAGCATGAGAACTTTTCTGATGTTAGTGTTTAGCCCTGAATACAAAGTAACAAAGCTGCTTGTGTGGATGTAACATCTTGTTTGCCTTGCCAGCAGAATGGCCTAAGGTTAGCAATGCCTGCATATTGGTCGATCAGTCTATTTGTCAGCCCAATACTGGTTCAGAGCCAGGTTTGCTATGGGATTTGGTACTTAAGGTGCCCTGAGGATGACTATGATGTGGTGACCCTCTAATAGTTCATCTAACGTCATCAGGTCAACATTTCCTTTGAAAATAGTTCCTTTGTACGCTTACAGAGTGGTCTTTTAAATCTGTGGTCTCTATATGATTCAACCTTTTGAAAAACATTTTGCTAGCCAAGTTGACCTTTCCTGTGGAGGACACTCGCGGGTAATTGAAATTTTCAATTTCCACTGGGCAGATGCTTACAAAATTTAAAAAAAGCACATTCCTTCTACGCCAAAGAAAAAACCTTTTCAATGTGGTCACTTGTTTAAAACCCCTGATAGCTTTTTGAAAATTACGGTTTTGGTACTGTTGCTTTTATGATACGGAACAATCCAGACAGCTACTTGTTGGTAAACCACATGCAAAATTGTTCACTAAAAAGAAAAAGAATTAAATTCCTCTCTCTCACCTTGAAAGAGGTACTCCTCTGTGTTCATGTCAGGATTGTCAGTGATGATGTCAAATGGAGACCTCCCAGCCATCATCTCAAACATCAGCACACCCAGAGCCCACCAGTCCACACTGAAGCCTGAGAGGGTGGGAACGATAAGACATTCAGATATTTATTCAGATGAGTGTGTGGCATGAAAAGACATTTGGCAGGACTGCTTTCCAAACTTCTCCCATCACACCAGAATAAATCACAATCTCAGGCTGGTCATTGTTGGAAATTGTCTGCGTGAATGTGTGCTGCTTTGCATCTTGGCCCACCAAAGCCCAGTCTTTGTTTTTTCATGAATCTTTTGACTATTGGGAACCCTTAAACCAAAGATATGGTTGTTGGCATCAGTGTTTAGACATGAACTGATCCCACCCGGCACGACTCCCGTGCTCACCGTAATCCTCTCCTCTGAGGATCTCAGGTGCGATGTAGTTGGGAGTTCCACAGAAAGTACTGGTGGTGTCACCTGGTCTGATCCCTTCCTGGGTAGAAGAAGAAGAAAAGGAAACAAGTGCAAGGGAGAGAACAGCGGTTGCAGAGATGGAAGAGTGTGGAAGATATGATGAGTACAAGAACATGAATGGTGGAAAAAAAAACAAAAAACACAGAGGCCCTGTTAATACTCCCAGTCGATTCTGATGTACTGCATTATTGATAACCCTACGCCAGCAGTCCACAGTCTACTGGAAAAATCAATCCATCTCTTACCTTGCACATGCCGTAGTCTGTGAGCTTGATGTGTCCCTCGTGGTCCAAGAGAACGTTGTCCAGCTTCAGATCGCGATATATGATGCCCTTTTCATGTAGGAAGTTCAGAGCGATACAGATTTCAGCAGCATAAAATCTGTGAAGAAGCAGGGAGAAATGAGGCGTCAGACCTATCCTCTACCGCCTCCACCAGGCCAAATATTCCCACCTGTACACCAGGAAATATCAATATCAACAGCCACTCGTAGCTGTACATGATGTTTTGTCAAAGTCACAATGGAAATTTTCAGACCTAATAACATATTTGTAATATTTCCTGCACAGCACATACATGAAATGAGCATTCTCCCATTAATGTAAAAGCACAATATAATAATGTAAATGTACAAAATTAATAACCATCAATCTAACAATCTATGAATGTTCATCTGAGTACATATAGTACATGCCAGAGAAGTGAAATGAACCCACTTGATTCTATTACAGGTCCCATATTGTATTAAGTGAGATTTCCATGTCTTTTTTAATTATAAAGCAGGTCTAGGTTATACATTAATACTGGGAAAGTATCAAAGCGCTCAGTCAACAGAGAAACGCACACAGCCTGTATTCAGAAACTGAGCCTTATAATGAGCTGTCAGGACTTCTGTAACTTTGTGATGTCACATCAAAGCAGTCACCATATTTAGCCACGCTCCAAACCCAGACCCACCATCCAACCTTGCAGGATTTGGTTTCTCTGAGTGTTTACCTGAAATCTGCTATATTTTTTTATATTTTTCCTCCTCTGATAAGCTCACTGAACTGTAGATGCTAGAGCTCCAGAGAGAAGCCTGAAAGGGGAGATGTAAAACTACATTGAGATAATTTTTGGTTCTTAAAACTACAAATATATGTCCTTATGGATCAACACTTAAAATAAAACTTTGAGACCTTTAATTTTGTTAATTTAATTTGTGCATGACAATGTTAGCCCCACTACTAGCAAAGCTCGAAGAACAGCAAGATTCTCCAGTATGTTGTTCATTCTATCCAACACATACATATTGAGGATTTAATGAACAATGCAGGATCTAGGGGGCACTTATGTAACTTTTATTAAATGTTGGGAAACTGTCAGCACACTGTCACTGTGCTTCGACGTAATTTCCCTGTATTTGGTTTGTTATAAAGCAAACAAAATACAGAAATACAAAAATATATAATGAACATGCAACACATTTGTTTACGTCTAGTTTATCAATGAGTTCTGAAGTTTAAAGGACTTTAAATCAGTATATTTAAGTTATCAAGATTATTTATTCTGATCCTGTGAAAATATTTAAAGTCAACATTACTCTTTACATACTAATGCTTTAACAGTGACTAGATGTACTGTGTGCCTCTTCGGTGAGTCAGTAGCATGTTTCCTCTCCATGTGTAGGTAGTGTGTATTCTGTCTCTGGGAGATAAGCCTTCATTAACACTGATGAGCCTCTCTCTCCGTCTGCCTGTTGTAAATCCACGATTGTCAAACACTGAGGGAAAGACTGTCGTGAAGCAATGTTTGACAGAGAAATCACAAATCCCACATTGCTCCCCCACGTTTTCACTGTGACAGCCCTCATTGTACAGCGTTGTTTCGTTGCTGGCATCAGACTGATAGAAGCTGCGTCCTATCGGCAGCACCATCCGTCGCCCACCGGCCCGCCTCCCCCACTGCACGGGGGAATGCAGCAGGGCTCTCTCTAAGAGCACTGCTCATGAATATGTACAATCATTATGAGTGATTAACATGCTGCTTTGCATATGTACAGCCACTGTCTCCAGAATACAGATTGCAGGGGCCGATTGGGGCCCAACAGTGCCTCTCTAAATTACCCAGCCTTTGATCCTGCATTTATCAGAGCCGCAGTTGGAGTGCCCTGCAAGTAGACTGGCACAATGAATTATGGGTGCTCATTATATTTCTCAGAGGTGGGAAAAAAAGAGTGTTAAGTTGGGTTTTGGCAGCATTGCCACATCCATGCTGCTAAAGGTTCCCATTAAGCCTAGGTTTGTGAGGAGTACTTAGAGGAAGTATGCTGTTGAGGAACAGTTTAGACTGAGTGCAAAGAAGGTGAATATAAAAGCATCTTCAGAGATGCACACCCACTACAGCTGTCCCACACTAAAAAACAACATGCTTTCAAACTGATGCTTTTTGTTCTAACTGAAAGACAACAACTACAGTGCACACACTCTGCCCTTCACATAACACTGTCACGTGAAGTACAGAGGAACCACCTGGAGGAAGTTCAGTCAGTCTGCCCAAATAGCATGGATGTGTTTCCTGTGTAGCCGGCTGACTCTGCCATGTCAACTCAACCAAGACCCAGTTATAAATTCACCCTCTTGTCTGTCATGCCCTGGTCATGCAGCCAATTCCTGGAGGCCTCACTGCAGTACCTCAACCTAGTCCTGCTATCTTTAAAACAGTCTGAACATTTGAGAACAGCACTCCACTTCAGTTACATTTAAAGGATCGGTGTGTAATATTTAGTGACATCTAGTGGTGAGGTAGCAGATTGTAACCTACTGGATACCCTGCCCCTCAACCCTCCCTTTCCAAGCATGCAAAAGAAAATACGGTGGACTTCAGGCCATGTGACAAGGCAAAAGATCCCCTCTAGAACCAGTGTTTGGTTTGTTCATTCTAGGCTACTGTAGAAACATGTGCAACATGGCTTCCATGGAAGATGACCAGCTCTTCATGTAGATACGAAGGGTTCATTCTAAGCAAATGAACCTACAATGATTCTTAGTTTCAGCTGCTTATACACTAATGAAAACATAATTATTAATATTATATTCAATTCCGCCTCCCTCAAATCCTATACACTGGTCCTTTAAAAATGCTACTTATACATGCACCTCTGGTATGAGTTAAGATCCTTTCCATGTGAAAGTAACACAGTTAAAGACTATCTACTTAAATACAGATGCTTGAATTCTGGACTGGGACTTTTTAATCATGTATGTAAACAGATGTGCTAATATCTGGATATTTACCTCGCATGTTCTTCTGGGAGCTTCCTTTGTCGTTGCATATGAAACATCAAGTCCCCGCCATTCACATATTCAATCACCAGAAATAACCTGGACACCAGAGCATAATGGGAAAATGCATCAGTATACAGGGAATCTTTTAAAAATGTTAACACTAAAGAGTTTTGAAAAATTTTAAAAATACACACATACGCAGACAAAAAAGGTCTTCAGTATAGTAGATATAAAATGGGACATGTGCTTTGTCTGTTTATGTCTCTTTGATTTTAATGGATCTGTTCCTTGAGAATTATTCTGTATCTTTAAATATGATTCTACCAACAAAAATGTCTCTAATGAATGCTACAGAATGAGTGCTAGAGGGAATTATGGGTTGGTTCTTGTTAAGTTATTGAGTTATGGCCTTAACATGTTTTGTAAGGTCAAAGTGAACTTGACCTTTGACATTTGATGATCAAATTCTAATCAGTCAATCTTTGTGTCCAAACGAATGTTTGTGCCAAATTTGAAGAAATTCCCTCAAAGTATAACTGAGATATCACATTTATGAGAGTGGGAC
>NW_019525022.1:992945-993477 GCF_002814215.2 Seriola lalandi dorsalis
CCAGAAATTCTCTGTAATTGGGCAATAAAACAAATTAAATGCACAACAATTTCTGGATGTCCATAACAGAAGCTAGAATTCACGTTAGGGTCACTCATGATCAGGCTTTCTTCCACACCATATCATTTTACAAATTGATCCCAATATGAAATCACATATAATAATGTAGTAATTTATAATGATTTAAAGTCAGACTAAACCATATCGCAACAAACCTCCGTCCCATCACACCTGCTGAGGACATCACACACGCACGCACAAACACACACACACACACACGCACAAACACAAACACACACACAGGTGATATGAAGATTCTTACATTAATTTGGGACAGTATCTAAACTATCATGTGGAGATTTGCTCTCAAAGTGTCTCTTTTCTAGTTTCTATACCTTTAAACTAAAACATGTCACTGCCTGAAGCAGCATCAACCAGCAGCTCTTTGACCCACGGCATATGTGGGCTTTTATTAGCCTGCAAACTTCTTCTAAATCAAAGAGACTTTACTTTTGCTGGTTCCATGTATTTA
>NW_019525022.1:993527-993938 GCF_002814215.2 Seriola lalandi dorsalis
TCGAGATGTTTCTACACTCCCATCCATTGTGTTACTGCCTGGATATTGTTTTCATATCCATAACTACAATACAGTGAGAGCTGCTGTAATTAATAACCTCAGTGTACAGGACACACACACACACACACACACACACACACACACACACCATATTCACCCACGTTTTTTATGAAGAGTCTATACCTGTTTGTACAAGTGAGCTGTTTGCAGTATTTACTCTGACAGACACTTTTCATTATTCATTACTACTTTGCTGCTTCTCTGTACTGTACTCACTCCTTGCTACATAATGTACCTCTAAGCTGCTGCACTATTGACTACTGCCGTGACTTATTATCTTATTGTCGTTTTATTTTTACTTTATTAAATTTAATTATTTTTATAGCATTACGTACAGAAGTTGCAAAATCT
>NW_019525022.1:993988-1052376 GCF_002814215.2 Seriola lalandi dorsalis
CGAGCTCTCACAGAGTTTCACCCTTTTCAGGCTCTTACCGACTTTCTGTCTGGAAACAGGAGTGCAGGCCTACTAAGAAGGGATTGGTGGACGCCTGCTCAAACACATGCTTCTCTGTCTGCACCCAGTCGATATCCTGGTGAGATGAGGCGAGACAGACGGAGACAGAGATGGCATGAAGGAAAGATAATGTATTAACAATCAATTTGTCTGATCAATACACTTCCACAGACAGATAGAGAGAGACCACAGCGCAGATAAAGAATGCAGTTACTCCAGACAACACTCCTCTCACTCAAGATTATCCTCAGACTGTTTTGCTGCATAAACACCAAGCCTGTCTTGAAAACCACCAGTGAGTGTTTGACGAAATGACATACAGACAGAGCTGCTCTTTTATAACCTTAATGTGTTCTAAGTGTAGAAGGACAACCTTGAAGTAAACCCAAAAGCAAAATCCACATTTGTCGAGGCATTTGACTAAATGTTTGGACACAGTCAAATACAGTAGTGGTATTACACTAGTATTACATTAATGGTAAGACCTGAGCACCTCACCTTTAGGTTTGGAGCTGGACACCTACTTGTCTTACTTCCTGAGTCTCTCGGCACAGTGTGTGATCACACACTCACTCACTTGCCTGTTTGAGTTTTTTGTTGTGATTAAAATTGTAATGTTTGATATAAAACATCAGCTCAACCTCAGTGTGATGATTGCTTTAAACAAGTTGGATTTTTCCTGCAAAGGTGTAACTGGGACTGTATATCATATGTTATTGGATTATTATTAATACAAATAGATTAATATGCAAATAAGTAAAGTAAGAGTATTATTTAACAAATTATATCAAAGAGGGGTTTCTAGATTTCTAGTGAGAATCCTGGTTTTCTGGAAATTCAGTATCTGGTCTGTTCCATGTGAATATCTTGGCTTCCCCAGCAAAAAGGGAATCATTTATTTCATTTAAATTCCATCCATCAATAACACAATGACAGAATGTGTGACTGTTTTGGTCATGGGTTTCAAACACTTCAAGGAAGTCCATGTGTCAGTATAAAGGTCCTTGATGTGTAAAAGTTTGAGAACCACTGCTCTAGATGCCTAAATGTAAATGTCTGATTATTGTTGTTTGTTTTGTTTTTGTGTGGATTTCTTTTTTTCCTCTTTTCCTTGAGCTGTGTCCTTAATAATGAATGAATGAATAAAGTTTATTCCTATATCTCCTTTCCAAATCAGATGTCACAAAGCACAAAGAGTAATACGTAAAATACAGATATTTATAAACCTACAGTATCTTTATTCAGAAATCCGTTCTCTGGAATATCCAGAGTGTATCATTATTATGAGTCCTCTGTGGTTTTAATTGCTCATACTTCAGTTGCAGAGAGCTGTTCAAGTTTAGCCTGAGGTGAGGATGTTTGATGCTGATTTAAAGTGTCATTAAGTTGAAGATGGTTTATGTTTTATGTAAGCTAAAACAGAGAGTGTCTGAATTCTGAGCTCCCCATGCTGCGCTCCGACACCGTATGCTTAATTTATAGCACCACAATAGAGACCCCATATTGTGAACATGATATCAAATTCCTTCTGGTCAACTCATTACTAATTAAGGAATTTATAATTATGCAGAATTCACCATCACAACACATCTCCTGTTGGTCATTTCATCTCCTTTAATAGTTTGTAGTCAGCTCTTACAAGCTTCCTTTGATGTGAGGCATTAGACTACTGCAAAGATGAATTATTAAATTAATGTACACGAATATAGCCATTAAAAATGAAAATGGGATGTTCACTCAAAACACTGATAGAATACAATGATTTCCTCAAATCTTTTATGGAATCAGTTTTGTTTTGTTCATAGAAAATTTGTTTTTTAACACTGGATTTAAGTATCAAGTGTTTCTCTGTGGAAACCAAAAAAAGATGATGATGATGAAGCCTGCGACATCATCTATGTCGTCCTGAGTTAGTTGTGCAGATGCTGGATGATGCAGTTCCCCTGGACAGTGTGGATACATGAGTCCATGGGTCCGTGTTTTTTTTAAGGAGTTATATGTTGAGCAACAGCACCATCTAGTGGCAGTATACGCTTCAGCTCTCTTCTTTTATCAGGTCCTATTCATCTCCGTACAATCGCTCTCATGCAACTTTGTCTTTGATTCTTTTAATGTGTACACAAAGCACATTGTGACGAGTTCAGTAAATGAACTGTGCAGGATAAACACACTCTCCTTTCCTTTATACTATAATAGTGAACGATCAGAGGTGCAGCAGCCTTCACGTAATTTCACAAGAGGTACAGATGATTAAAATGCCCAAGATCACATACTTCAGTTCTGTTATTTCATTATTTTTTCTCAATAAACTTTTTTATGGTGTTGCTTTTCTTCAGTGTCCAATAATAAAAGATGATTTGAATTCTTTCCCAAAGTGTCCTTGCAAAATGAAATAATGGAACGGAAGCGCGGCCTGACTAATTTGGGATGAATAGTATGACCATCGAGGACACACTGAGTCTGAAGATGTCTTACAGAAGTTGTGTTAACTTAAGTTCACAGACTTTTGCTTTCCAACTTATGAGTTTTGAATTATTTGGTTCAGAAATACAACTCGCAGCACCTCTTTAAAGCTCATTAACATGTTGCTCAATAGTTTAATCTGTACACAAACAGGAATGTGAAAAATTCATTTTTTTAACATTTGGATGCAGTGACTGTGTGCAGCATTCAGAGAGAGAGGGGAGGGGGAGGGAAGGGGTGCAGGAGGAAAGAGAGCAGATACAATACATTCACTGCATCCAGCAGTGCTAGGTGGAAGGATACACTGCTGCTTGACAAGAAATAGTTCCAGCATGTAACTCCCCCTAAAACTGTAAATTATTGCTGTACATTTCTGTTTGTGTGCAAATTAAACTAATGCAATGCAACATGTTCATCAGGGAGCTGTAAAGGTGTTAGTACGTGCAGGCTAGCTATTTCCCCCTATTTCATTGGAGGAGGCATGTGAAAATGTTTAATTGTAATTTGGGTGAATTCACCCTTTAAGAGACTAAACATGGAAGTGTTGTAATAGTTTTTCTCCATGAACACTTCCAAATAAATTGTTTCTTAAACCATGGAAATAAGGACACACTGCGCTCTTCCAGCTGCACTCACATTAATAATAAATATATAATGTGAATGATGTGTGTGTCTGTGTATTTCCTGCTGTAAGAGCATGATGCAGTCTCTTCCTCTTTAAAATGAAGTTCACGTCATGTTCATCTGGCGATTCATCACTCCAAAAAAGATACCCGGATTTTATCATCTCCTGTGAGTCACCCACTCACTGACTCCTGCTTCCTCCTCAGCCTTTTTTTTCAATTTATGAGCTCTCTGCCACGTTTGTGTCATTTCCAACCCTAGTTTGCTCCCCCCCCACCCCATTCTTTTTCCTCTTTCCTTTCAGAAGCTCCAACTAGTTTCTGACTCAGTCTTTTTCACTCATTCCTGCTTTCCATCTCCCCAAACATCTTTCACTGTTATATTTCCATCCTCCTTCCACCAACCTCTGCCCTTCACATTATACCTCGATCCTTCCTTTCCTCACTGATCGCTGCACTTAGACCTGTTAAATAGCCCCAGCAGTTCTCAATCCATGCCACCCCCGCCCCAGAGCTGCTGCTTTTCATTCTGTCCGGCTGATCAGGGGCTGCCTCCTTGAGATGCAAGGTCAAAGCAATTAAATAGACGATGTAATCCAAAACCAGCAATCCTTTAAGTCTAAGAGCGTGTACTGAAAGCGTGATTCAAAAGGTATTTAAAATTCATCTCCTCACCTATAAAACACATTAGACTCACTGATTTCCCTTTCACCCATCTTGAATCAGTGCAGAAGCCCTACACATCATCACCTTTTGTGTCTTGAAACGAGTTCCACCTCCCAGTGCAACTTTCAGTTTCACTTGGAAATAAGGTGGTTTTGATAATGTGGAAGAAAACTGTCTGATCGTTTAGCTGCTCCTGTTTCTTCACCTGTTGGACTTTGTTGTAGTAATGTACTTGTGTTTGCAGAACTAAGCCATTACTTTGGCGAGTACAATGTTATTGTAATAGAAATAATGGAAAAATGTCATTTAAAAAATAAAACCCAGAATTATCTTCTGGTGAGACAGCACTCAAAGATTCCTCAGGTTCAGTCTAACCGCTGACCTGAGTGAAGCGGCTTCCACTTTCTCTTTCTTTAATGTTGTAGATGAGCCATGGTCTCACACAGTGACCACTTACACTAAGTGTCTGTATTGTCTGTCCATTTCAAATGAAGCCTAGTTGTGATCTTTTATCTTGTTTATCTCATTTAAATGAGAAAAATAAAGACATATTGGCAAATGCCGCTCTGAGACAGGAGCAGAGATGGTTCATGTTTAGTGTGGTAACAAGTGTATCCACGATCTGGTCCGTCTGTCAGCATCAAGCAGCTCTAAGTACCTTGCGTGTAGCTATGTCCCTGTTTCATCAGTGCCTCACCTCGTCATCGTGGACGAGCTCCTTCTTCACCACCTTCATGGCGTAAACTTGCTCGTTCTTCTTTAGCCGAACCAGCAGGACCTTGGCGTAGCTGCCACGCCCGATCACCCGGATCAAGTCAAAGTCACCCAGCCCAAGAGCCAGGCCCTGGGACAGTTTGATGCCGTCAATGCCGTCCACTACTGCTTTGATGTCCTGCAGGGGGAAGAGGAGTGTGTTGATACAGTCAAAATAAATATGAACCTTAAGAGTTTTAGTTTGAATTAGACTGAATTTATTTTAGGCAGAAGAATGATCACACATAAAAATACTTTTTAAATAATTTCAAACACAAAATGATTTATGGCTTTTTCCAAATATGTGATGTGTGTATGATATTCAAAGGATGATTATTTTATCAACTCTAAGAAACTTCAGATTATTATCTATTATATGAATGATGAAATAAATTCCATAGTGGTGTTTGTTGTTGTTGTAGTGTTGTATCTGTTTAAAATTGTTTGGAAAGTATGAATTGAAAGCCAACTAGGGCCAAGAGTTAACAATTAGCCACAGCTATAAACCCTCTGTGCAACACATCAGTGTCATGCTCTGTATCGGAACTATGTTAAATAGCATCTTCTCTATTAAATGAATAGATAAAATAAAAAAAACCTTCTCACCTCTGTATCTGCATCTTCTGTTTTATCCACTGTACAGTTGTGCGGTAAAAAAGGTACTGCAAAAAACAGATACACACAGTAATTGAATTATGAGACACTTGCAATGGAACAGAACTGAACCTGCACTTATTGCTTTAACATGTTGTTCATCTCCTGGCCAGCAGAGGGAGGTAGAGGACACAATAAAGTCTGGCCATCCACAGGAAACACCAAACTAGGTCAATCCGCATGGGGTCCCAGAACATCTCATAGCAGGGACCCCCAAACAGTCCAGCACATCAGTCCTCAGTCTCCTATAATAGGATTTAAGGCTCTGTTCTATGGGATCCCATCAGAGAGCAGTAATGTGGTTAGATAACAGTGGAGAGTCAGTGTTACATAAGCAATGATAGTGAATGTGAGCTTAAGCTACCAGGGTCTACAGTGAATCTTTTCAACAAAGTTCTATTATTCATTAGTCTGAGACTCCAGGATTTACATCAAGAGTCCCTGACGGCTCCTTGATCCCACTCTGGTAGCCATGCACTGCTGTATATACTGTACTGTGCATGGAGTTTACAGTACACACAGTGTCTTCAAATGTACAACTACGGAAAAAAATACTGCCATAACTCTTCACTCTAAAGTCACAGGAGCTGTGTTAAGTCACGTATGCCTGTGTGTTTGCTGCTGTGATACAGGTGTCACTGTCGTGCTACTTCAATGTGAAGAGCAGATTGTGGATTGCGGATGTAAATGGCCACCGAGTCAGAGATGTCTGTGCCGTTTGGACAGTTTCACAACAATAAAGTCTGACTTATTTCAATCCTAAAAAGTTAGCAACACTATCCCCAGGCTGACTCTGAACTAAAAGCCATGTTTTCATGGTGATAGTCGTACTTACTGACTCCCGGCTCCATGTAACAAAAAAGAAGGAAAAGATCGCTCATAATAAGTGGTTTGCTGAAAATGCTGTGGTGTGTGCATGATAGATCTGAGACATTACAAAAAACTGGAGCCAATAACATGGCTGCTGTCAACTCCCTTGTTCAAAAAATAAGAAAGAAAGTGTCTTACTTCCATCTGTGTCCTCTGTATCATCTGGTGGAAGGTCCACCTCTTCACTCTTAGCATCTGAAGGGGGCTCCTGCGATGGCATGACTGGATCCTGAAGAAAGAAGTCAAAAAATCCACTTAAATATCCCCTAACACATTCCCCCCAATACCCGCTGAAATATCCACTCAGGCTTTTACACTCCTGGAAGAGCTTATAATGAATCATGTTTGCAAGGACGAAGGAGAAGTCTGCTCTAAGCTAACGTAGAGAAACGCTGTTGCTCCGAGACTCTAATGACAAAGTGTTAGTTTTACTGGAGAAAGAATTCATCTTATCGAGCTGCAAAGTCACTTATCAGGCGCTGAAGATACCGAGCTGAAGCTGTGATCACTTCACCCAGTACCAGAGCAAGGATTGTATTGACTGCATTGATTTCCTTGTCAGGTTTGAATTCTGGATGTTTGTGTTTTGCCTTGTGGTCAGATGGATTGATTGCATGGAGCACACTGATTTGCTGTCACTAAACTTGAAGTCTCATTTCAATAGAATGGGAGAAAAGAACAGGAGAACGAGCTGCAGAGAGACAGGAGACGTTCAAAGACTTGTGCTTGAACACATTGATCTCTTTGATTTTTCAGCAGCTTACAGCACGTACTCAGGGGAACAATTACACATTTCCTAATTATTCGTTAATACAGCTGTGTGCTGCCAGTGACTGTGAGATGCGGGTCACAGAGACACTAAGGAGGTTAAATGATGTAAATCAAAGTGCAAACTATTTTTCAGACTAAACTAAAAAGTACAGTGAGCAACACTCAGTGCAGCGTGGGCGCTTTAGGGTTCTGGCCACAGAAAACTGTACAAAACTGAGCAGGTGTTGAAATGTAATTAATGTTTTTCGTGCACAGAGGGTAAGCTACACTCATTTCCCTTCAGTAAAACTTTACATGAAGATCACTTCACTTCACTTAAGTAGTAAGAGCAGAACAGATTTTATGTCTGCCTCTGAAAAGAAGTAGAAGAGTCTGATTTTCAGTTACCTGAACAACCCTGAGCCCACTGCAGGATTATTTCAGTTTATTACAACGCAGTTTATAGACTCACTTCAGGCTTCAGCTCTGACCTGCTGAACTTGCGCACAAAGTTTCAGGTGTTCACACTTTGGAGTTTATCTCTGTATGAAGTGGTTAATCTGGTTAAACTCATAGTCATATTTTCTTTCCTATCTTTACTCAACACCGTGATCTTTCACTAATTCTTCATTTCACATTCAGATTTTGCTTTCTTTCAAAACACTTTCCTCTCTGTCAAATAGTCTCTGTTTATGTGCACAAAAGCATTTGCCTGCACTCAGATACTGCTGCTCATTCTCGGATATTTTGCGAAATGACTCAAATGTTAAAATCACCCAACCAGGTATGACATTGACCGATTAAGTCGTCACTGTCTCCCTGCAGGTGCGCTCCCTTTCTGGCTGTTACTGTTTAACCAGCTTCGAGGACAAGTCAGGCCAAGGACCTCGGGTCAGTACTTCATTTTAACCGAGCTGTCACTCTCTTCAGATTTAATGGGTATCCATAATAATATGCTTGGCTTTCAAATGTGAATTTCGCTTGATTATGTGAACACTGTTGCTAGGCAACAAACAACAAAAAGGACGCCGGGGTGTTTCTAACCCTTAAACTGAAGTGCGGGATGTTTGTGCAGCAACAGTGTATCTGAATGCAGGTGAGCAGGATTTCTATAGGAGAGAGAGAGGGCAGGGTTAACTTTACACAGTCTGAGGATGAGATGAAGGGTTAATGAAAGACCACACTCTTGAATAAAGACAGGAAAGAGACTTCATAAGCCTGTGCTTCTTTCTCATTTCTATAGCAACTGTAATGTTCAATAACTAACAGTGATGATGACCAGAACTATGAATATAAGGCCAAAATGATGCTTTAAACCCAAATAAATGGTTGTCTAAAATGAAATATAAAGGAGAGTCATGAAAATGTATAGTATATATATGTGAGACATGTTGTTACCACATAATACTCTCCCGCTGGGGGAATCAAATCTTCCATCCTTCACGTGGACTATATGTAAGCTTGATTTAAGAGGCTGTGTTGGTGTTGCTGTGACAGGCTGACGCTGTGCTTCCCGCTGCTCGGGACATGATGAGATACTCACCATAAGCCTTTGGCAGGTCTGAGGGATGAGTCTGTGACAGCGCTTATGGACCAGCAGTTTGCAGTTGATACACTTGTAGCCCTGCCTGCCCAGCCCCCATATCCTTTCACTACAGTGGCCACAGTAGGCTTTCTGTAAGACAGGACACACACGGAAAGGTTAGTCTTTAACTCGCACACACAATCACTGTTGATTTGTCAAGGGTTAATTAAGAGGGAGCATTGAGAGATATACGGTGGAAGGATGTGATGGACAAGCTGTGACAGTGTTGAAGCTCAAAACATCACATATCATCATGGCCTTATAAAGTTGATCCAGTGAACGTGATAGCTTAATCAGTTTCTATTTCACAGACGTGCAAATTTATATTCTGCACTACCTCTATGACGTGGAACATTTACTGCTGAGCAGGTGATTTGTTTCTATTTAATTATTGATGCCGGTTTCTATTCTGTTTTTTTACCTTTTGTGTTGTTGTTTCTGATTTTTGATTCTTTGTTTCTTATATTGTGGTAGGTGGAGGGTTTTATGTGTATCATGTAAGCAACTGGATGCCTGCATGTCCTTCTGGAATCATAAAGTACCTACCTGCCTACCTACACTCACACATCCAGCAGAGACAGAGCAACAGTAACATTCATTTGGAGTCATGTTTATGGCCACCTGACAAATGTAAATACACTTTGAGGACAACTTGCAAAACGCAGCCTCCACATTCATTTGAATGGAGCAGGTCTGGTGATACAGAGGGGTCAAACTAAAACAACTCTATTAACAAGTTCACTTATCAAAAATAAACAGGTATTGTTTTGGTAATGACCTGTTCTGCACTGACAAAGACTTTGAATTACACTGTTTTAAAAGTTAATTTGATTCATTCATTCATTCAGATAGTACCAACTGAACACTGTCTGTATTTCATATGGCAGCCCCTAAGGACAAAGCTCATAATGGAGAAAAAGCACAAACATTAAGAAGAATGTGCTCCAAATACAAAAACGCTGGGCTCAATAATCAGAGATGTACACACAGACTTTTTCAGGGGAAGAAATCTAACACAGTGACAGTGAGTGTAGTAAAAGATAAACCTATTTTCCAATTTGTAATATACGGTATATTAAAAATGTAATATAGACCACATTGCCTCTGTTCCTTTTCATGTACATATATTAGTTCTTACTGAAATGTGGTGATGTATCTGCGAACATAAGAACCCAGAGTCCACAGAGGCAGTGCTGCTGTGAAACTGTCTGGTAAAACATAAAAAGTATTCATTATGTTTTCAGCCTCAAACAAACCAGCAGCAACAGATTATTATATTTCAACTCTGAGACTACATTTTATCTTCCACAAGGAATTATAACATATTTCAAAACACTACAGACAACAGAGGCGGCGAGAAAGAGACCGTTCTCCTCGGGATGACGGTGCTCATTGAGTCACCTTGGGATTCAGACTGCAAAGCGCCAGTCTCACCCGGCAGGGGGTCCTAACAAGCTACACTACACTACACTAAACTGAACATATCTATTTTTATGTTTACATTTCAGTTGTTACTGTATCCTACTATCCTGTATTCACTATATTATTGTGTGTGGTGCAGGGCCCGGGCTCCTCCCTTTCCTCACATACATCTATAGTAAAGCTGAGACTTACTGAAGTTCACTCTGTTACATAACGTGGTCTCCAGACTGTTTGTTCTTTGATTGGTTCTTTCTTTGAGGTTATTTTTTTAGCTCATCTCTTACATGGCTATATTAGTACCAGAGGATGTTTTGTTTGCAACTGAACGTCCCTGGACATCAAAAAATATGTCGCTAAAATGTTTCACTGGAGACCGAACACTTAAGATGCAGCGTGTGTACTTCGGTGCATCGGCTACATTCATTCACAGGCTGTATATGCTGACAGTGTAAAGAACAAAGAGTCCCAGTCAGGGCTCTGTTGCCATGGAAATGCAGCGAGACTTCAAAGGCTTCCCTCAGTCTTTCTAATCTAACTCTACATAGAGGTTAAGGCGAACATTTATAAATTAATCACACACTTTTGCTGCGTTCCCAGTTCCCTTCCACACACACACTCTCACACCACCTGAAAATAATAAGTAATGTGAGGTAAAAAGAGCTGCTGAGGATGCCTGTCACTGCATCAAGCTTTGGACAGGCTTGAAAACACCAGGCAGTGCTATTAGCTATGCCTTTTATTCCTCAGCTTAGAAGACATCCAGGCGCATGCTGCTTTACCCTGAGTTTCAGGTTACAGATTGCAATCGAATCAAGTCAGACTGACGTCTTTAAGCTTCTCCTTTTATGACTATCAGAGATCTACAGCAGCAGCTTTGCAACTGTGTAAACAGTAAGTCTAGAACCATGCTAACAGCTCTGTGAGGCTGCACTCAGGCAAAGTGGTGCTTTGAGTTAAAACACTCACATGTGATGTCACAGTGATATTTAGCATGCATAATGTCCAAGTTTAACAAATCACAGACAACACTATTTTCTAGTTTTGTTAAAGCAGTGATTCACAGGAGTCTGGAAAGAACCAGGGGCTCTGAGTGACCGGGAGACAGTGTTTCACTCAGCTAAAGTCGTTAATTGCCCAGGGGCCCCCACCTATCAGCATTCATTACCATTATGTAATAAATAATCTGATACAAACTAAAAATGTAGAGTTACAAATGTTTACATTAGTAGCATTTTCAAAATATAGATCATGAAGAACCATTAAAACCTAAAAAAAAAAAACTAAATTACGTCAGATCGTAAATAACCCACATTATAAGGCCAGTGCTCATCAACACACAAGCCCCTTCAGGGATGTTTCCTACTGAGCGGTGTTGGTAACTTAACGATTGTATGTGCAGGCTTTACTAAAAATAGTTTGCAACACTGCTTCTGAGACGTCGTTGCAAATCGTTCATTGGTTGTTTAAGAGGAAGGGAGATGCATTTTGAGACATTGCTGTGGAGTTAAGTTTGTCAGCCCCTCGGGGCCCCTTAACAGCCACAAAAAAACTAAAACATTCAACGCCATAAGAACCATCAACAGTGGAGGTATATTAACTTGATGCTCTGACTGGGATCAGAGCAGTTGAGTCCGTCAGTGACGTCCGTGACGGAGCTGGATCTCCACACTGCTTGATGCTAAAATGTAAATTTAATCCCTGAATCCCAGAGTCTGCTCCAATGTGGAATTTCATTAACTTCAGGATTTACCACATTTTCATCTAGAGCTGTCTACATAACCTGACATGAAGCGATATTCCAGCCTGACCAGTGCAAAAGACTTCACCACATTTTAGGGTAAACAGGAATAATGTAATTCAGTCACTGGAACCAGCAGAGACGAGGAGTATGTTCTTCTTCCATCTGTGTTTGTCATGTGGAAGCACTTCCTGTGTCTCAGATCAGATAATACAGTCACTCGGTAGCCAAGATTAAACTAAACCTTTTGACCATTTTGAGTGCACCATCCACGTATTTCTAGTGCACTTCATGTTGTCATGCTCAAAATATTAGGTGTAAGTAGGGAAGTGTGTGAGTTGAGTCTTGAAAGGCTTGGGAATAAAGGTACAAGTGTGACATTCCACCTGGCCTCTGTTAAGTGTCTTTCTGTCACCTGTCACTTTCTCAGTGTGTATGTAAGTGTGTATGTATGACCTGGTCTTCCCCCATTTCAGCTGTCAAAACGTGAAGTCTACTGTGTGTGTCCTGTCCTGCCTGCCGTCCCTGTGTTCACTGTTTCCCTGTTCGTGTGACTGTGCATGTCTGCCTGCTCCTCACTGGATTTGTTTCCCTGATTGGACAGCTCTCTCTGGTTTTGACCTTAGCATCCCTCGCCATCCCATAAGGCTTTTTGTTCCTCCTCACTGTAAATACACCACTGAAGTGCATCAGCTCTGCCTCAGGTTCTGCGTTTGGGTTCTGTCCTGTGTTTTTTGGTTGCCCTGCTTGCACTGGTCGTGACAACGAGATGATGATGAAAAGCTTTTATCGATTGACAGCCTTCCCTTCAGCCCAGCAGGGAGCATCACAGATCATACGAGTGCCTGGAAGCTGACTGGAATAATATTCTGAGAAGTGATGTTTGATTCATCTGTGACAAAGAAAGTGAACTGACCGATGACATCTGCAGTAACCAGTGCAGTGAAATCGGGTCATTACAGCAGATACAACAAAAACAGCCCCAAGTTCAACCATATTTATTTCCATCATAACCGAATGCAGTATCCACAGAATCAGAGACAAGACAGGCAGCAGGGTGTAAAGGTTAGAGGCTCCATCGCTAATCATGAAACTAGGAGAAATAATATGTAACCTTTTCTCAACATCATAATCCCCTTTTAAACAGATATCCCACTACATGGCCGTTATGAAGAGCACTCATTAACCGCCTTTGCTTGTTTACACTGAACCAAACACAGTCGTCATAGTGCGGCTACAGTGTGAGACTTTGGAAAACATGTTCAGGAATCAGAGGTGTGACATGTAAGACAAAAGCATTTGGCGTCTGTCCCTCCATGGCGACTCTCCCTTTCCACAGACATCGATCCTGCTCCATGACCGCCTCCACTACCGGTTTAATACCAGAACAACACTAAGAAGCAATTCAACTAAAACATTACCACAATGTGACATATTCTTCTTCTGTGTCATTTTACAAAATATCTACTTCACATCGACAGTAAAACACATGGTCACATGGAATCAGGAATGATTTTACCATCATTTTTTTTTTTCCTATTACAGTATGACTGAATGGATATTTAAAAAAATACAAATAGAATACTCACTGTTTTCTAATCAATTATCTTTGTTCTACATTTGAACTTAAGGCAGGAAATCCCAGTTCCAAAGAAAAGAAACAATGTGTTCTCAGGAAGTAAAAACAGCAGCTGAGTCTGAGGCCCAATCCCAATGTCCCTCCTGGACGTCACCTGGTAAGCGATTGAGTGTGAGAGGCTGCGAGGGCTCAAAATGGTATAAAGAGGAATGGGAAAGCACTTTCTCTGTCACATATCAAGTTACCCCGACGACGTCAAAGCATGTTGCATACAATTGTGGGTTCGGGACTTTTGATTATAAACATAATGGTGATGTTGGATAAGAGCTGTTGAAAATAGATTTGGAAATTCATCATCATACTCTGAATCTTGCTTGATATCTTGCTCTGAATCACCAGTGACCTGTGCGTTTATTAGTGTTTGTTCCATTCATGCTTGTTTATTAACCGTTCTTCTCCTATCTTCTTTTTTTCCGTTTCATGGTGGTTGTTTATCAATCTTTTAATCAACCAATGTCTGTAGAGTTCCTGGTTCAAGATTTTTACAAAACGTCCTTTCAATCCATCCAATAATTGTTGAGATATTTCAGTCTGGACCAAAGAGGAGCACCTACCAACATTGCCGTCTCTAGACCCACACTGCTACTGTAGCTAGAAATAATGATAGTAATTTTCAACCAATCAAATTAATTCAAAACATAAACCTAATGTCTGATCCCTGCAGTAGCTTTATGTGGGTAAAGCCCAATGCTTGTTCTCCCTGCTGTGAACCCCAACAACTCTCTCCCCCACCCAACCACATCGTTGCGGGGCTAAGTCATGGCAAGGGCTTCAAAAAAGCCTAAACTGGCCAAAGGTGCACCGTGTTATTTTAACATTTTTAAACCTAATGTGTATCCAGACGGGAAGTTTCTGCCAGACAAACAGGAAAAAAACATGACATTTAAAGATAACTGTGTAAACGTGTTTCCTGAGCGTCACTGGAGATTGATTTTGATGCGCATCCACTTCACCTCAGCTCTTATTCTGATAACACATCTCTAGTCAGTGGTGGAAATGATTCCCTCTCAGCTCTCGGCAGCCTGCACGAACCAATGAGACTTCTTGTTTGGATTTCCTTGTCTCGTACTATGAGAGGCTGGTGTCAGTCATCTCCCTAATGGAGCGCTTGTGGAGGCAAACAGCCAGTGGGGACGACTGTATTCTGTTTCATCACGTGGGAGACAGGGGCTAAAGAGACCCCATTATGTCTGATGGGAGGGGATCCACAAAGCAGCTTTCTCCACTGCAACGTCAGGGGGAGATGGAGCGGGACCGAGTGGAGGGAGGAGAGAGATGGAGACAAACATGTAGAGAGAGATAGAGTGAGAGAAGGGAGGAGAAACCTGACCTACTTCTCCTCGGCTTATTTATATGCAGAGGACAACATAGTGAACCAACCAGAGTCTGAGGAGCTGGCATAGCAACAACAGTCAGAAAAATCCCTGTCTGAAAACCAACTGGTTAACAATACCAACACGAAATGCTAAATTGTGAATTTATGTGAAGACGTCTATTGAAATAATCTGTAATAATCTATTTTATAAATCTAATGATTAGTTTATACATTAAAAAAAAAAATCAGAAAATACTATAATTTCTCCCTGAACTTGTATTTTAAAGAAAAGCCTGGTGTTATTCTATATTTTCTTATTGACAAGTCTGCCTGTGTCTGCCTTTCTGACTTTCCTACCCTGTCTGTGACACTCACTGGTTCCTAATGAGGATTTACATGTTTAACAAGAGTTGCATTGCACTGCATGCTAATATCAGCATGTTAACATGTTTGGCATGAAAAATACAAACATGCTGATGTTTAGAAGGTGTAATGTTCATGTCACCATCTTAGTTCAGCTACTTGGTCATAAACTTAAGTATTATTGACCCGATGGATAATTACTCCATCCAATAGGGGAACATGAATATCTGTCAGTCTGTTTTTTTTTTGTTAAGTTATTTTTTTGGCCATTTTATGCCTTTATTTGAAAGAGACAGACAAGAAATGCAGGGAGAGAGTAGATGATTGACATGCAGCAAATGGTCTGGCCGGCTGGGAGTTGAGCCAGGGACTCATTTGAGCCCATGTGGTAAGTGCCCTATCCATTCGGCCATCAGGTCGCCCCCCTCCAACTGTAGTCACCACTGAGAAGAGGGATGAGATGGGATGCAATGATTTCTTAAATATTTAAACAAACCTCCACCCAGTGTTTTAGCAGCTCATCCCTAACAATGAGTGGGATGTACAACATGAACCACAGTCTACAGTGTCCATCTCCTCGCTGTGGCTGTGTCTCAAATCACTCTCTGTTTACCACATAGTGCACTGTGTCCAGACTGTCACATTTTATTCACTTAAATGGGGAAGTGATCTCAGGCTTTTGGACCCCACTTTATGTGACGTTAATTGAATAAGTCAGGCCCCACAGTGCTTCAGTAGTAATGACACCATCATGTGGAAGCAAAGTATGACTCAGCAAGATGCTGGGGCACTGAGCTTATCCATTCTCTGGTTTAGATATTAAGACTATGGCACCCATGGGACATGTTTCGTCCCAAGAGTTGTTTTCATAACCAGGAAGACTCTATCAGTGATAATATATTTTTCTTTAAAACTCCCCTCTTGTATCTTACATTGGTGCCGTCTTTAAAATCTTAGTATGCCACCGACAGGAATTATGTCTATGTCACGATCCGCCCCTCACTTCCCCTCTGCCCCCTGTCCCATCTCCCCAGACCTGCCATTATTCATCTGCCCACTGTTGTTTTCCTGTTTCCATACACACCTGTTTCTTATCTTCAAGCACCTGCACACTCACACACCTTTCTCAGTTACCTCATCACCCAAGCCAGTATTCAAACCTGCCATTGTCACCAGTTCATGTTTACTTTCCCTTGTTGTCTGCTCCTGCCTGCCTGTCTACCTGCCTGTCTACCTGCCCCTCTGCTCGTCATCCTGTCCGCTGTAAGCCTTATTTAACCAATTAAACCTGGTTAATCATGACCTGTATGACTGAGGATCTTATGACATCTTTACCTATTAAACTTCCATCATCACTGAACTGGTCCTCCTGCCATGGACCCAGAAGATGAACTGCAGGATTTGTCCTATAATCACATGTGCCTCTATGGTGAGTGGAAACGGGAGTCTAGTAGGAAGTACAAAGAGGCTGCTTTGAAGATGCAGCCGTTGCCTAAGAGCTCCTGAAGTGGATGGCTTAAGGACTTTCTGAACAACCCTGATTCTCTGCTTGCCTCTCAGTCGGCTAGCCTCCTTTCTTTTGCTGGGAGATATCTAGAGGTTGGAGTGCCTAGAAGAAAGCTTTGGTCTAGTAGATGTCAGTCCCCTATGCTGCCCAGTGCCACAGAGCCTCCACTGCACAGCGCTATGATCAAGGGCAGCCCCTGGTGACACACTGCCAGACCTCCCAGACCTTCAGTCGGCCAAGCCGGCTCCCAACGGCAGATCATCATCATCCGCCCGCCTGCTAATCAACCCGTGAGCCTGTAAGTCTTATTTTATCTATTTATTATGATTCTGTTTTCAACAACCTTGACAGTGAAAGTGTTGAACTAGACTGAACCGAACGCTGTACTACACACCTCTTAGGAGGAGCTGATTTTAAAATGAACTGACAGAAGCTGGATTCTTACGCCCTACAATGAATATGAAGCTGCCTCTCCTCGTAGGTGTTCCTGTCACTTCTTATTTATCTGACAGCTGTCTCAGCTTAAATGTTCAACCATTTAACAAGGGACAAAATCATCATACAACAATACGGCACGATGTGCTTCACAAAAGCAGTTCAACAGCACGAGAACCTGATCTTCTTTCTTCCCCTTCAGAAGAAACCCATTAGGTACTTAACGCCAGTTTGAAAAAAGCATTAACGTCTTTCTTCGTCTGACTTCCACAGTGGACATATAGTATTATGGAATAAAAACACTTAACGCTTAAGTCCTTCTCTCAGACGAGCTGGCAGCGTGAGCAGGTGCAGCCTTTTAACATCTCGGCAGGGAAATGATGAGAGCCCACATGTGCATTCAGGTGTGTGTGTGTGTGTGTGAGTGTGTGTGTGTAGCATGGAGCTGAGAGAGACAACTGCTAAACAAGCCATAACTAGGACACCATGAATTATGCATCAATATCCAGATAGCTTAGCTGGAGCGGTGACTTGATTACCTGTCATATATAATTTAACTGCAGTATGTTTATGACAGACTCTACTGTAAACTCCACAGAGAAGCAGAAAGACACTCATGCACAGGTTTAGAAGCACAAACAGATATGGGTACAGAAAAACCCAGTTGTTTATGAGGAGTTTATCAAATAATAGTAAATGACTATTTCCTGGAGTAGAAATAATCATCAGTGTTGCCCTGTGATTTAACTGAACTGACTGAAGCATTATTCAGGCATCAGCATGTGTGCTCCCTAGTCAGGAGTGTGTGACACTCACCCTGTTAAAGCGCTTGGCCTGGAAGAGGTGTCCGTTGACTCGGTAGAGTTTCCTCCATCTTCTGGCCCCGCGGCGATAGATCGATTCTAGGAGAGAGAGTAAACAGTTGTAGAGTAGCAGCATGGTGAGGGGGTGAGGGACTGATGGGGGGGGTGGGGGGTGAGGGTGAGTGGGTGCTGCACTAGAGAGGAAGGGAGGAGATGGAGTGAAAAGTGTAAAAGCTGAGGTAAAGGTCCTGAGGCTTGTCCTTCATCTTAAGTCTGAGCTCAGGGAAAGAAAACCATCAGGTTTCTCTACGATGTCTCCACATGCACACACACTTACAGACACCCTTAAAGTGCTTGACCCCCCCCCCCCGTTCAGTCCACTCTCTTTTTTCACCCTCCCTCTTCATCTTCCTCCCTCTTTCCCTTTCTTCATCCCTCCTTTTCTTTCACTCCTGGTGATGAATGAACTCCATAACGCCTTTTGTTCAGACTAGACTGTGAAGGTGCAGCCGTAGCTATTTATAATAAGAGCACGTAGTCAGCTATTAATACACTGCATGGCATAAACAAGTGACTAGCAGTGTGCTGAATCTGGGAGGTTCTGTCACTATTTTAAAATGATGAGGAAACTTTATACACTCTTACGGAAGCTTTACTTGGATTCAGCAATATTACATTATTTATCTTCATCAGGGATGGGATTGTGATAATTCAATGTGGTGCTAGATTTTTTTTAATTTTATTTTTATTACAATTCTTTGGATATAAAGAGATGATTAAAGAAGACAAGAAGAATGATTACCTGACCATTTTTTAGTTTTAGTTTTTTTAGTTGAGTGTGCGGTTCTGCTAGTGGTGATGTTCCAGTTTCTGTTTTGGTCTGGTATTCTCTTTGGACCTAGTCTGGGTTTATAAATCCTCCTGGATCTGCCTCAGTTCTTCTGGGTTTAGCCTCATATTTGCTAAAAGTTTCTCTGCAAACTTTGATTCTCACCTTCCACTTGTAATTCGGGATTCAATCAAACAGTAAAGGATGCAAGTTTGTTGTCATACATCTCCTCCTTTGTGAAACTGATGTTGTGATGTGATCTGACAAGAAGCTTGAATCTAAAATCATTCTCGCCATGTACTATGAGCTGCCAAATTTACCAGTCACCAAATAAAAGACAGTCATCATATACCCTGAAGTGCATAAACATTATGACCACCCCTGGCAAATATGCTGTTGGTGCCACCAAAAGAACTGCGAACCGATGAGGCCTGGACTCTCCCTCTGCAGGACCTCTGTAGGTGCCCTGTGGTACCTCGCACCAAACCATTTGCAGGCAGGGTCTGTGAGGGGGATCGTAATTGTTGCAACACCCTGTGACTTGGGTAGACTCACCACTGCTGAGCGGGAACCCTGCTGTTTCAGAGATGCTCCGACTCCGGCATCTGGCCATGAAGGTTTGTCCTCTGTCACAGTCGCTCAGGTCTTTACCCCCTCCCACATCCTACACAGTGACTACGAGAACCGACTGCTCGCTTAGAGCCTAATATATGTTGTAACAAGATAATCAATGCTATTCACTTTCTCTGTGAGTGGTCATAATGTCTTGGCCCATCAGTGTACTGCACTGCAACTACACGTTTAACAAAACATGCCCACAGTCCAGCGCCCCTGTCAAACGCCATAATGAGCACAATTACTGTTTGTTTAACCATTATGCATCATGTCTGTTGTTTATATTACTTAGTCATGGTTCAGACAAGTGTGCAGATGAACTCTAAAATCAAAGTGTCAGGGTAATCAGTGATCACTGTGGGAAATTATTATAGACAACCATTATATTTCTATTAGCAGCAGGAAATTTGGATTTCGGGGTGTTACGTAAGACAGAGTTGAAAGAAGAACAATTTCATTTGGTGCACTACCACACAGCAAAACAGCAGTGGAAATCAAAAGCAGTTGGGTGACTTCCTGCTGAATTCTGGGCATATTCTATATCCTACATCTAATACCCTATATCTAACCTATATTCTATATTTTTCATATTATCAACTAATCCTGTGAAAAGGCCCAAATCAACAATCAATGTATCCTACTGACAAACATTGTGTGTCTGTGTCCTAGGCTTGATGTACAACACTGTAAATTTTTATCCGTCACACAATAACCATCAGGAGGCGTCTGATTGGTCCCAGATTCATTCTGCAGCAGGAAGACGAGCCCACAGATGGTCTGGTCTCCACAGAGCCCTGAACTCAACATCATGGAGCCAGTCGCTCATGAAGACAGACTGAATCCACAGATGAACTGTGGCAGGTTCTCAACCTGACTGACAAGTACCTGAGGAACTGTGTACAGGTGAACTGAGGAGGACTGCTGCTGTTTTGTTTACTGCAGTTTGTATGTAGTGAACTGATAAATAAAAACTACTTATGGCAATATTTTTGAAAGGATCCTCAAAACACACACCGTCCTGCTGCCAGAAATACTCAGTAGAGGGGGCGTCGTGTGGCGTAGTGGTCTAAGCAGGCGCCCCATGTGTAGAGGCTACAGTCCTCGTTGCAGTTGGCCCCGGTTCGAGTCCCGCATCGGACGGCCTTTACTGCATGTCATTCCCCCTCTCTCTGCCTCCTCATTTCCTGTCTCTCTCCACTATCCTGTCCAATAAAGGCACAACAGCCCAAAAACATATCTTAAAAAAAAAAGAAATACTCAGTAGAGCACTAAATCTGAATTCATCCGCCACTGAAAACAGTCCCCAGCACATGCTCTATTCCTCCTTTTTGACAATTTAAGAAAATAATTCTCAGACTTTACCTTCTCCTGCTTATTTTCACAGGCTGACACAGTGCTGACAAGTGAACTTGTAAAACTGGTGCAGTGTCCCTTTAAAGGCCATAAAGTGGCGTGCAACACTTTTTCAGTGTTGACTGAAAAATCAGCAATACAAATCATACAGATCAATAAATTATCAGCATGAAGGGAACTGGTTGGCTGAACCACATCAGGCGCTGCCCTCCTGACTCCCTCTGATTATTCAGTAGCTACTCTCACAGAGTGGCCCGCCCCCTGTCTGCACCGGTTTTCCAGTCTGGTTGGTTGCTCCAGTGATGGGTGCGGCTGCGATATACTCTTCGACTCACTCATTTTTTTTGCCTCTGTTGCTATGGTAGCCACAGCCCACCATATACTGGCTATTATTGGTTGGTTGTGAGGATGTCGGGATGATATTGTCTGCAAATAAGAGTATATCTTAACAGCGATAACCCTTCTCCTCTTCTGAGAAATGACTCTACCACTGCACACAAGCTGAACATACTGTACATCAGATTTACTGTTTATCTCTTGTGCAGTGGGTGCAGAGCTCAGCTTAAATTTGCATGCCCCGGGGTGAACTCTTGTTCCAGATGGTTTTAACACAAATGGGGCCTCACACCATCTTGAACATTTAAGCTAATAATCAGCATCCTTGTCTATTGTCAGCAATGTGCAACACTTACATTATTCAAGGCAATATATATATATATATATATATCTGTCGCTTTAGTTTGGCAAGCAACACTGACAAGCAGATTTAGTCTGGTCCCAGCCAACGTTTAAGTTGTGTTCATCTCTGTATGCAAATCAGCAGCCATAGAGAATGGGATTTAAACACTGTACCAGACACTTGGTACATGAGGTACTGACTGGGATTAAAGGGCAGCACTGCAGCAAAACTCCTGTCACAATGGTAGTGTATGGTAGCATAGAGACTTCTGCAGCCTTGAAAATCTATGCATTCTGCCTTTTTTTTTGCATGGCGATGAATGTTTTTGTGATTCTTGTATCTCTGAGTCGGGGCAGCGGAGATCAGAGAGAAAGCGAAGCAAAGGGGAGACACAAAGAGGCCCTGCTCTTCAGGGTCTCATCTGTGAACTCCCTCTAATCCTGTTAACTCGAGGCCTCTGAAGGAGAGTGCCGCCTGCCTCAGAGATTCACTACACTGTGTTTCCATAGTTACCCAATATTTCTTCCTCCGCGCCCATACTGTTGGCTGAGTGAGGGAGTTGGGAACGACACAATGCGCTGGTAAGTCTCTGAACCTACACGTCATGTTACACGTTCTCGGTGCCCACATCAGATGCTAAACACAGTGTATGGGATTAAATAATTGATGTGCAACAGATGTTTTGTTGCAGCTCTTAGCTCAGTGTCTTCAATCAGAGTGCTGATGAATAAATGACTGGTTACACAGAAGAAATGTAAATGGAAAGTGTTTCCTCTTAAAGACCTCCACCAATAAAAATCAAGTGTTTAACCTTGTTGACATGTCCATATGTTTTTTTTTAAATATATAATACAAGACATATTATGAGTGAAATAAGCAATCAACACCGTGACTGTTATTTCAACCTTGGAATTGCAGTGAACTAAGGACAAGAACTAAGGTTTCATACGTCACAAACCTAAGGAACCGACCCTGTAAACTTGCTGAGATGGAGGGCGGGGCAAAATAAACCTAAAACCAGTCAGGTCAGAGAGCGAGAGTTTGTATTAGCACAACCATTAACACTGTGTCAGCTGGAGCCAGTTACAAGCTCAGGAAGTAAGAGTAGATGTGCTTTTTTTTCTTTTTTTTTTTCCATACAAATCATCAGTCTCTGGGTTTAAGTGGTGATTATACTGTTAGTAATCTATCTGTCTCTGATGTACAAACACATTTTGACATTTTTTATTGGAAGCATCATGGCCAGTATAAACTATTCCATAGAGAACACTTTAGCAATTGAAAGCAGGACAAACATTCGAAACTTAATACTCAAATACTCAAACTAATTACTACATGTATAAAATAATTCAGAAAGAGACTAATTCAATCCACACTGGAAAACAAATGAATGGATGATTAACATCTATACTTTAAATGTATGTTTGTATGTCAGTAATATTCATAAATGACATTAGATTAGATAAAATTAGATTAGTTTAGATAAGATTACACTAAATGACATCAACATGTAAAAAAAAAAGTGTTGCTCTGTGATCATTATAACGTTGTGAAAACATATGTTCCCCTTCTGCTTCTTCCTGTGAATGTTGAGGTTCTACTTGTGCCAGAGTTGGAACAGTTGTTGCTCAGATGGTTGTTGGACATTTTTTCACTGCTTTTAAGTGGGTGGGGCCCAGTAGAGAAAATGTGATGTCATATGTTTTCATGCACCAATCAGAGTTTAGCAACATTTGAAGCAAGATGTGATGATAGCTGGGAGGTTGTTTGCTTATGTTAACAGCATTGTTAGACAGGAACACACCCACACGGTCCTGATGGAGCTGATTAGCTGAGATTTTGACCAGTAAGCTACGTAATGAATAAGGATGTTTTTTTCTAAACTTTAGCCCTGCTTGTTGCTCATTCATTCCTAAATATTTAATATTATAGAGAAATAAATTAGGATTTTAAACCAATTAGTCATCCTGCTTGTCAACATGTCATGGATTATAATGAGCAGATTCAGATCTGATCATCATCACATGACAAAAATGTGCAAGACAGAAAGTAAAACCTTTTCTTGCTGCTCTTTTGACCATGTCCACTCTTTAATTGGTGGAGAATAATCCTTCAAGTGTTGGTGCTCTTTCTTCTGTCTGGTTTGTTCATGTTGATCTTGCACAGAACTGAGTCTAATCAACCTTGAGTATATTTGGTTTGGGTCTGACTGTCTCCAGTTTCTTTCCTTTTTGGGTAAATTTTCTTTGGATCTGTTTCAGATCAGGACTAAATCTTTGAACCTCTATAAACACGTTTTTAAAAAATTTAAAAACTGAATGTGTCAAGGATTTAACTTTCAGATACTGCTATCTGCATGTTAAAAATGTTTTCATTTCTGACTGATTTAATTGAATTTCTGAACACTACCCATATTCTAAGTCTGAGTTAAGTCTGCATTAGCTTCAAAGAAAAAAAACAAATTTTTAACTAACAAGAACAGCCTGAGTGTGAAGTGTGAATTCACACATTAAATAAGGCTCAAGTGAGGAAGAGTGTTGCTGCAGGAGAGTGCAGGTGATGTTAAACCTGAGGTGAAACCAGAAGCGATTGTGTGATGACCAGTCATTTCTCCTCAAAGACACCTACTGCTGCGAGTCGTCATGACGCTGTAAATACTGCCACAATATTGGCTCAATATCAGTCAGTGTCAACCACAACTAAAGATAAATACATCAGAGGGATTTCCCAGCCTCATCTATCCCTTCATGCTTTACCCACAGATAACAGCAGCCTCTTAAATCCCCTCTGGTTATAACAGATGTTATTTCTTACTGCATCTAATTAAAAAGCAGTGTCTGGATCAGTTCTCATTTACATCTTGCTAGGACCGTCCCGGCAGCCTGAAGGCGATGCGAACTAGAAATGCCGCCACTGCTTCAGACTTGCTGCAACACACCGCTTGCACTTGACTAGCAGACCTTCAAACAGCTGACCTATTACAACATTCCCCTCTGAAATAGCACGAGTGTTGCATTGCCCCATTTTTATGCCAAGGTGCCAGAATGAGAGTAAGAAAGACACGGAGTGAAGGAACAAAGCAGGCAAAGCAAGTCAAAGCACTTTTTTAAACTATGAATCAAAACACAATACTACACCTCCGGATGCAAAGGCCAACGCGCACAGTCCCGCCATTTTGTCCGTGGAAGGTATAAAGAAGAGCAGACGGCCTGCTGGTGTGGGAGCTGTGTAGCAGGAGGACAGGGTGGTACTACCAAATCCCTTCAGGACAGGACATTTACAAGGGCTTGACTCATTTCCAGACATTGTTCCTCTTACTCACAGGGAAGTAGCAGCATACAAGTTGCTACCAACAACACCCGCCCCCTGCCTCAATTACCCCTCAGAAAAAAAGAAAAAAAAGAAGAGGAAAGCACAAGGCCTCAGGACTGGGAGTACACTGTACTGTATGTTTTCAACGATCAGCAGCAATCAGCAGCGTGTGACTGCACGTATCCCTCTGTTTACGGCACTTGTCAACTTTTGCAAAGTGTCAAGTTATTTTCTGGACACTCTGTTCCTGCTGCCAACTGTTGAGAGTCATTACATAAAGCAAGGTTATTACAGGCCTTCACTTCCAAAGGAGCTGAGAGGCATCAATGAAACAACCCTGAGGCTTTTTTCAGACACAATTAGACCTCTGTGATAGAGGATGCTCAACAGAAGCATGACTAACTTTGTTAGTTTTACTTTTAATTAAAGCGTTTATTCAATTGTCCTTTTAATCAGTGTGTTCCAGATAAAAGGGGGAGAGGACGGACGTTGCAAAGTGCATGAAAATTATAAAACAAGTCCAATTTAAAAGTAGGGATCACTGAAATTAGATCCGGATTTAGGAGTCGTGTAGAGCTTTATGAGGACCGTAGGGGTTTTGTGAAAGTGACAGGGTAGGAGGTAGACACGGACGTACTGTACAACAGGCACACAATCAGTGTGTGTGGGATTCCCTGGGCTGCAGATAAGGCAGTGTCACATGGTGATGAGTCAGCCGCTCTAGGTGACACCATTGCAACAGCTCCATCACGTCTTACACCTACATCCATGTCAGTGGATGCTAACGTCTCTCATCCCTTCTGACCTGTGTGATGTGTCTCCTTCCAGAGGGGGAATTTACTGTTTGGCCATAAAGAGCATGAATACAATACTTTAATCTGTCAACACAAAATATCAACTAAAGACAAGAGGAGAACATTCAAAGACAAGATAGGAAATCCCTCAGTCAAAGTCAATGAACCTGAATAACCTCATTAATGGGCATCAAGGTGAGAACTGATCACTATCAGAAAAAAAAAATCAGTATGATACTGAAAAATGTGGTGGTGTGAGTGTTACAAGACGCTTGTTATCAATACCTACATTCTTTAGTTATTATTAGTAGTAGTGACCTCAAGTGTTAACAGTAATACGTGGGTTGTAGTTTTATCTTTTCTTTATATAAAATCAGCATTTTCCTACAAGAAATAAATAATAATTAAAAAAATGATCAAAATAATAATAATAATTTCACCAGAAATGCAGCACCCTGCACATCCCTACTCTTTTTGATTATTGTATGTTTTAAGCTGCTGGTGTGAGCCACATATTCTGAAATGAACCCAAATCAAAGGCTAAAGTAAAGTAGGCCACCACTGAAGATCCTAATGTCACAACGACATCAACCAAACACTATATTGATGCTTTTTCTGTCCGTTCATTTATTTTATCTGTTAATTTTTAACTCTCAGACTTTCCATTTGGCTACGTCACATGCTCACAGTGTTACATGACAAAAAACAATGAACCTTTCACTTTTCCAACCTTCTTTACTTCTATTTTCTCATATGAAGTTGTTCTAAACTGTCCTCACCGTCTGTGGGTTCTAATTTACTGATCATCATCTGTCCTCCTGCAGCTCATTGTCCACGTCCCTCTCTTACAGTGTGTGATAGTCCTCACAGAGCAGGTAATGTAATCAGCTTTCAGGACTGCACCTGTGCTCAACTGTGACTATCTCCAATCCTCTGGTGACGCCTCTCTAAATAACCTGCTTTATATGTTTAGGTGCTTGATTCAAAGAGCAACACTTCAACATGCAGTGTGTTACTGCTGATACGGTGAAGATAGTTTTGATGGTTTTTCTCGTGTATAATCAGACATCAGTATTTACATAGAGCTGATTTATAGCAGGTTAAGTCTTGCTCACACTGCCATTAGATTTCTGTGTGCACTCGTAGTGAGCTGGTTATGAATACTGCAGGTCACCATGTTTTCATGTTTTTGCTGGGTTTTTTTATGGGT
Source organism: Seriola lalandi dorsalis (assembly GCF_002814215.2). NCBI lineage: Eukaryota > Metazoa > Chordata > Actinopteri > Carangiformes > Carangidae > Seriola > Seriola lalandi. Next base: position 1,020,427 of record NW_019525022.1, read on the forward strand.
GCATCAGGAGGGCAGGTAGTTTGATGAAGTAGTCTTGGAGCACGCCGTGACCTGATCATCTAATATTTAGGTCCACACACCAAAGAAAATCTAGGACATAGCTTTTGGGCAGGTACGGAAACTGTTTTAAAAGTCTGTCAGCGCACTGGTCAACCAATCCTGACCATCTGAATACTAACTGACAACAGTAAACACATGGCGAGCCTAACTGAGGTACTGGGGTACTGAGATCTTAGCATCCCATCAGCATATCTACAAAGCAACTGTTTCCATTTCTGCTCATCTTCTCCAAACACACTCATGGACCACTAAATAAAAGCTGTGCATTGATCTGGAGAAGCCAGTCTCATCAGTGTGGTTATATAATCTATGCAACATCTGCAGTAGCTTATGAACCCATGAAACATACGGACACATACAACATAAACAGAAAAGTGATGATATGGAAGCATCTGGAACATTTCTACCTGCCTCAAACAACCAGAGTACGTCAGAAAACAATCTTACTTCTTAAAGATTTCAAACCTCATTAACATCTATTAAACGTTGCTGTTTGAGATAACAGATGACAGTTTTAAACGTTGTGATTGTCGATAGTTTAGGAGAAATGCGACAAAGCTTCCAGAACTGCCGGCATGTTTTTCTTTTAGTTTGGAAATCAGAAGACCAAAAGAAAGAGAGTACATCGAGTCCATCCACTAAAATCTGAGAGAAGGCAGTATGATTAATCATCCACTGAAGAGTCTCAGGATAATTCCTCCATGTCTATTCCTTCAGTAAGAGAGGAGAAAACTGTGCAATGACTCTGAGAGGTCGGTCTTTTACAGTTCGATTATCTGGCTGAATGTGGTGATTTACTGCCTCTTCTGTCTCCATCTCATGTCAAACTGACAGGTGGATTAGTTTAAAACAGCCTCCAATCACTGTAAGTGACAGTTGACCTTATACAAAGACTATCCAGATATAATATATTGTACATGTTTGATCTGCAAAACAAGTCACAACTGATTTTCTGTTCTTTTTTTTGTTTGTTTCTCCTTTGGTTTTTGTGTCTTTAGTCTGTGTGCATCTGCACTGATGCAACTAATAATTGCTTTCATTATTGATGAATCTATTGACTTCTTTTTCAAATGTTAGAAAGAATTTTTTTTTCATTTTATTTATTTTTCATTTTATTTAAGTACTGAATTGAGGGTTACATGAAACAGAAAATTCACATTCCACGCAATTCTCCACATCTTTGTGGCTGTAGCCAAACATTTAGTACTTTTAATTGTGTTTGATGAAAAGCGCAACACTAGTGTTTCTCCGCAGCGCTTGAACTACCATCGAGGACATTGAGGTCACGTCTTTAAGGTTTCTCTCTGAATACTTTACATCCTGCAGTAAAGAAACACAGATGATTTCAGTATTTCTACACCAACAAAAATAAAAGGATGCAGGGTTTCTCAGCAGAATTAGACTCCAGCAGTGTTGAGTAGGTTTTGAAACAGCATGTAGACCTTCACCTTGGGAAAACATCCACCCAGTGGAGTGAATAAATAAAATAAGAGAAATCCAAATAGTAAAAGTGTTGTGAGACTTCTGTGAAAACGTCTGTGTTGTGGGTTCATGACCTCAGTGTTTCTATGGCGTGTTTCTCCTGATTTTAAACTTATCACAGGTTTCTACACGAAACCAGCAGCTCATGTTATTGATTGAAGAGTAAAGCTGAAGTGATGGCTCAGTTTATTGACTGATGGAAATCACAATGAGTCATCAGCTGCTTTCAGCTGAGGATTTGCTGCTTTGTGTTGTATGACTATAAATTCAGTCTCTTTGGATTTTGGACTGTTGGTCGGACAAAACAAGACGTTTGACATTTAACTCAAGGTCGTCTTACTAGTTTTTTACTGGACACTTTTACCACATCACATCAGCTTGGATGTGATGTGGTAAAAATGTCAAAAAAAAAATACTAAACAGTGAATTTTTTTAACTTTTGATTTTTTGAATTTCAAAACACTTTTTTTAACTACTATTAAGCAATGCACAATGAACGTATTATTTGTCGTCTTATTGTCTACCTGGTTGTGTATTTGAATGCATATCTAAATGCATTTAAATATGCACTGATCATTGTTCATAAAAATACATGTCTGCTTGTTTATATGAATATACTGTATATCTGAATATATATTTAAATAATTGAAATTTTGTATCTGCAACATTTCTATTTGGAAATAATTATAATTCAGGCCTCATTCACTGCTTTAGATTTGAAGTTTATATTTATTGCTGTTGTCTAGATCCATGTAATCTAAAAATAATACGTACTAAGCTTATCAAGTGCAGTTAGTATATTATTTTAATCTCTGAATGGCTCCTATAATTGAGTTTTCAAACACAATTCACTCTCTCCATCAGCTGTTATGATTTTAAATAACTCATTTGCATGATTGCAGCAATAAATATGTAGAGTCGTGTTGCTTCAGACTCCTGGGAGTGGTTAACAGAAGCCAGACTATCCTTAAATCAACAGGGACATACAGTATCTTGACTATAACATTGTTACTACTCACTTGTCCAGGGAGACAGATAGACTGTGGGTCGTAAATAGGTTATTTAGATCCTAATCATTCGCTGCTGTGGTACTGAGAACAACCAAGAGGCACAAGTTGTCAGGGTTGACAGTCTGCAGATGACAGAGCGGAGCCTCACATGCTCCCAGCGAGGAAAGAAAAGGGGATATTCAATTTAGATGCAGCTGCTGATGTGAAGACGAAACACACACACACACACTCTGTCTAATAGTTACTGAGGAGTCTAATTGACCTTGTGGAAAATGGATCTAGTTCAAGCTCTCTTTGCATATAAACCACAGGACGCATGCAACAAGACAGTGGAGCAGTTTTGCATGATTAGTATAAAAAAGAAGAAACACGCTTCAGCAGAGTAACCTATTTCCTTAACCAGCTGATACTTAATGATGTCATCGCTGGCAAAGAAAGGCAAAGCAGCTCACTTCAACTTAACTCACTTCCAGTGCAACCTCTCTGCTGAGCCTGACATGCTCTGTGGCTGACTGTCTGTCGCTGCACAGACCTCAGGTGACCTAACGTTGTCCGGATCCCGGCGGCAGAGCCGTCCATGCTGACCCAGGATCCCCTACCTTTGAGTCGAAGGTAGAAAAGCAGCGTGAGTAGCATCCCTCCAGCTGAACGGTACCGCTCCCTCGCCTTCACACCCTGGATCTCATGGTAGTCTCCCGTACATCCTCCACCACTCCTCTCCTCATCCTGTCTTCCTCCTCCTCCTCCTCCTGCTCTCACCAAACAGCTTCGCTTGTGTCTCTGTGTCACTCTCTCCTCCCTCCCCTCCCTTCCCTCCTTATTTGCTTTCACTCCCCTCCAGGCTGCTTCTCTTCATCTTTCTGTCACACTAAACACACACTACTGATAGTACACATCACAGAGGGATTATGCAAACATGCGCAAATTACAAAATACGCTTTAAAAAATACATTTCTTCATGTGCACGTCTGAACAGGGATCACGCCACATGACTGAGGTTTGTCACAGGAACCCATCGTCTGCTTTGTGTTGCAGTTACACCATGTTGCCCACAAGATGGCAGAAGTGGCTCTGAATCCGAAAGCAGCATCTTCTGCACACAACACATTTGAACCTAAATTTAAACCTTGAGGACTATTTTTAGTGTCAGTTCTATGCCTATTGGAGTACATCGTGGATGACAGCTACACTGTCCTCAACACCTGTATCTGGATGGACTCAACATACTCCATCAAACTGAGAGGAAGTTTGCTGCTCCACTAATATTCCAACCTGTGATGCTCTTACAGCACACTGCACATCTCCTGGACAGAAAACTGGGCAGATGTCTGTGTGTCGCGCCCCAAAAAGGAATGAATGAATGATTCCTAATTAATCACAGTTTAAATTAAATCATACAACTGTTAACCTTAGCTCCACAAGTCTTACAGGATCCGTGATCGCTAACCTATATGACGTTATCCTTGCTGTTAAAACCCAAACTTCCTCTTTCTAAAAAACACATTAAGGCACTGGCTACATCAAATGAATCTGTTCTTTTTATTGACCAGGCCTGGAATGTTAAACATGTTTATTGGCTTATTGCAGATGTGTTGTTATGGGTGTATCCGTCAAAACAAGGTGTGGTCACCCCTGTTGTTATTTGTGCGACACCTGGGCCCGGTATTCACCAGCCAATAAAATCTAGGTCCGGTTACTCTCTCTCTCTCTCTCTCTCTCTCTCTCTCTCTCCCTCTCTCCCTCTCTCTGCAAGCAGCCTGTTGGCGCACCACACACCCTCTCCGCCCGCACTTCATCCACCTCACACTGATCTTACTGACGTTCACGCTCCACGCTTTGTGATTTTTTTTTTGGGTTAAAATGTATTTCAGGGATTTCTGTTGGTGTGGTATGTGGCCCTCCCTGTCATGGCTGTAAGAGCCAGGCTGTGACCCTAGGTTTGAAGTCATTTATAACCAGTGTCTCTATTACACAGCCTGTCCACCAGAGAGCACTCACAAGTAAAAGGTCCTGCTCAGTATTCTGGTCACAACTCTTTAAAAACACAAACATAAGCTATGCTATGTGATTATGTAAAACATTAATACTATCATCTGATATATCATCAGATTTTTAAAACTCTTAAATAACAATATCAGCATCAGCCTCAAAAATCTAGCAAAGTATTCATAGGAAAATCAGAAAACTAAAACCAGAAGATGCTCCTTCAGTAAAGTTCAGGCCTTAGATGACGTGATGATCAAATCCTGTAAATTCCACCATGAAAACTGATTGTTTTCGGACAGGCACGCCCAGAGCTCTCTCCCGCTCTCCCAGCGCCAAACACAGACTTGGACAAATTTATGTCTATCCTTGCCCGCCAGTGTTGCAATACCGGGGAGGTTGTGCAAGCATTTTCTGCATTCCTTCACAGTGAGGGTGGAAGGCTATTCTCTAGGCTGGACCCACAGCTTTATCAAAGCAACTTTCAACACCTTTTAACTTTATCAGCGCTACCAGGAGCAGGTGGTGTAGCGCAGCCACTCGCTCACTGTGAATCGACACTGTGGCTGGGAGCAGTGTCGTGCATCGGAAAAACACAGGCTGACTGGTTTTAAAGAGGTTCTCCACTGGGAGGAACTGAGTGATTGGAAGTGGAGATACAACATTCCCTTTACTCTATGTGGTTATTGGCACTCACTCAGTCCTTTCAGCTACACCAGCTAACTTCACTCAAACAAACATCTTCCTCTTTAAGGCACCACTGCGGCTTGTTTTTACATTCTTGATAGTAGTAATAGTGTTTTACAGAGGTTTTAAAATATCAAGCTTCTCACATTTAATATCTTTTTTTTTTTTACTGCAATAGTATCACTGCCATGATCAAACAGTTTGAGACACTACTTTTTTCTCCAAATTCTGAACCCTTTTCCTCCTGGATCCTCTGGATCCTTTAGTATGAGACGTTCATCTCAATTCAGTTCAATAAAACTTTATTTGTACCTGTGGGGCAAATGTATTCAGACATTCTATGTTACTATATTTTCTATATAAGCTATAAATATCTATATAGCTTTTTTTCTTTAAAGGTCCCATTATTGTATAAAGTGAGTTTTCCATTTCTTTTGACTATAAAGCAGGTCTAGATTCCATATTGATATGCACACAGGTTTTGAGCCTCTCTTCTGATTGGCTCACCAACCTGTTGTTACTGGAGCTCCAGAGAGAAGCCTGAGAGAGCAGATGTAAAACTACACTGAGATGGTTTTTGGTTCTTAAAACCACACGTATATATTCTTATGGATATCAACACTTCAAGTGACTGCATCATGCATTAGTTGTCTTGCTATTTCATGTCATGTCCAAAATTATTTGGGGAGGGTTTCTCACACTATCATAACTCTTGACCTACAGGTGAGGCTTATAAATACCTCCTGTTAGAAGCTTGGGGACAGTCACCACTCGCAGTGCTAGTTGACTGCACTATTGTACCTGACAAGCTAACCGCTACACACTAGCCAGCTGTGACATAACAGCCTAGGTCAGTCGCAATAGCTCCCCAAATTAAGTGGGTGCTAGCTAGCTCTGTCACTAACCGCACAAAAATCTCCAGCCAGTTTATTCAAAAGACGCACTTGTTCCACTGACTCCTGCCTCGCGTCTGTCTGCAGACCATGCCTCTTTTGTGCCGTTTATGGCCCAGCACAGCAGGGTTATTTATCACACAGCTGATATGATTGCTTCCTCTATTTGTCAAGACAGCTATTGATCAACTGCACAAATATGCATGACCACAAAGAATATATATATGTATATAATTACATGTTTTCACCAATATTGTACAGTTTTGCAAATGATTTGTCAGCTCACTTGCAATACCTTCGCGGTGCACCAGTGGGCCCTGGCCCACAAGTCGGGAACCACGGATCTAGTCACTGAAACCATGCACCTTCACTGGATATCAAAGGTTGACTTTGTAGCTTGTACTGAAATGTAACAATGGTGCTCCACACTCAGCCAACTTAGCCAGAATAACACACACAACAACCCACAGTGCTAGACCCAATATATTAAAGTTTGGCTAAGTCCTAATGACCCAACTAAATCCTAGTTTTCCTGCTCATGATAGAGTTTCAGCTCCTTTGTCTATAAACCATTCACAGGCCATTGTGCTGTATTACTGTATTATGTAAGATTGCAGGGCTTTGCACAAAATGCTTTGACTTCAGAATATCAAAAACAACAAAGAATATCAGGGTGACCTGGTCAGGCATGTGGCGCACTGAGCAGAGGAATGCAGACTAAAAGACAAATGCAAGAGAGTGGGGTTAAAAACAGAGATGAGAGGAAGAAAGCAGAGGAGATTGACAGATGAGGAGGGGTTATAATATAAGAAAGAGAGGACAGTCAGACAAAGGGGAAAAGCCGGGGAGAGGCCTCTGAAATGAGGACAACAACTCTGCCACAGACAGTTAACAGCACTCAAACACGAGTCAGCTCAACGTAGCAGCTTAGTGGTCCTTCTCTCTCTGCTCGGCATGTAGCCACACCGAGGCTAGCGTGAGCGGCGGCATTGTTGTGTGGCTGGTTTGTGCCAGCGTAAGTGGTTGCCCAGTGGGAGCATTATGCAAGGGACCCTAGCCCTTTGTGGATTAGCCTTCTGAACAGATGTGCTCCGGGCTAACGCTATTCACTGCAGAGGTTCAATAGTGGGACATGCCAACCACTCCAAATCCAGCTGCACAACAGAATGAGGTCAGCAGCAGAGGTAGAGAAGAGACGAGTGCTTTAAGGCTGTGCTGAGTACTGAACACTTCTAAATATTGTTATGGAACAAACAAAAACTGTTTTATTTCTTGTTGCAATCGTGCTGCTAGTTGTAAGGATGCTTGGGTGTCGGGTTGCTCATGTGACAGTAAACAGTACTGATATCTGTCTAGATCAAGCAACAACTAATGCTGGATATCAAACCTCTGATGCAGAATGAAAAGTAAAGTGTGAGCTCTAAAATCAACTAATGAAGCCAATCTAAAAGAGCTATACCTTGCATTTCCTCCTGTGGCCACAGATGTTGGCTCCAAGAAAACATCAGTATTAGATAACAAAGTTAATCTTTTTTTTTATTTCACGAAAGCGTAAGGTCCAAATATTTCACTTTTTTATCGTGTGTCTCTATAGTATCTCCTCAATGGAATGATTCTCACAATGAAATATAATGTCAGGTGTTGGTTTGATTGACAGCTTGTCACAGCCATGTTGGCTGCCATCACAACAGCCACTTCAGTTCCACTCAGACTTCCTCCAAGATTTAGATTTTGGCCTCAAAAGCTCAACTCCAGCAGGGATGGGCACTGACTAGCCAAATAATGGCCACTGCTGACAACTGACTACAAGTCTGCAACCAACTAACCACAATGAGACTGGAGCTGTTCTTTGTGTGTTTTGCTTGTTACTGAATCAACCAATTCAGGTGTTAACATCAGAGTCTACACAGCAAGTGGTCCTGCTGGAACTTGCTGTCCCCTCTGAAGACAAAATCGAAGAGGCTGATGAGCAGAAAAGGGCAAAATATGTGAACCTGGTGTCAGAGTGCTGGACAAAAGGCTGGACACTGTGCTGTGAGCCAGTCAAGGTTGGGTGCTGTGGTGCAGTGAACACTAACACTCCATGGAGTGAGACGACTGCAGCGCATAAAGGGGGGGGGTGGGGGTGGATGAGCACGCCACTTGGACATAAGTCAGAGGCTAATCACTCTAGGCTGGGTCGGCCAGGTGAGGGTGTCTGATGATCCCCCGAAGCACCCGCTGACCCTGGGTTCATCACTGAAGACGTGTCCAAGTAGGACCAGAAGGAGTATTTTAGAACTAATGTCTTCTAAGATTAGTGTTTTACCCTGATCTGGTCCCTCTGGTACAGAAACACGACCACCTTCCTAACAGTCCTGCGGGAAATCAGACCTATTTTTGTAGGTAACATGTTTCCTCTCATCTCAACTCATCTCTGAGTCACTGTCTTTGTTGTGAGAAGAGGAAAAAAAAAAACAGCTCTCTTTCAATTTTGCATGAACCGTTCAACACACTGTAAGCTCATAAGCTCTTCCCAGAGAGTCCTCTGCTGGACGGGCTAACCCATCAGATGTGTCAGAGAGGAAAAAAGCTTCTGATATAAATTAACTGCAATCCATAAAGCCAACCAGCAGAGGGGTTGTCTTTATATAAAACGCCCCAGTTCTCAAAGCTCTAATCGTTTCTTTCCTGCGGATTTGGGGGACAGGGATTGGTCTCGGAGGCACAGGTTAAAGAGAGTTTGAATCATCGGTCCTTAAGTAAAACATTTCTTCATCTGAAGGTTGATATGACCCACATTCAAGTTGGATAAGACAACTGCCATGTTACTTAAAGGTTTAGTTCCAACCCAGTTAGTAAAAATAGGAGGAGAGGAGAGAAGGCTCTGCTCCCAGAGGACTGCTGACTTTGTCGAGGCTGGGCTTTTCCAGAAACCAAGTCACTCTCACAAAAGAAGAATAAGAATAGTTCAGGTCAGATTCTAATGTAATGTGAAGTCATATCAAGCGTGAATAACACCAATCAATACATCTGCAAAAGAAATCTGGATTACACGTAGTTATAAAGACCTGTACAAAGCTAAGATAAGTGGTCTGAAAGAGGACATAAACAATGGGACCTGCTGCCCCTCTCTCTGAGTGGAAGGATCAATACCATCAAGATGAATGTTTACATAAACCTCTTTATCTGTTTCCTATATTTCTGACCAAATTCTTCTTAAGCTCCATAGACAAGCTTATATCAACCTTTGTCTGGAACAAAACAGTCCCACGTATACAGAAAAGCATACTGCAGAGGCCTCGCCTCCATGGCGGTACAACACGCCCTAATTTTTTTTTGTTTTATTAATGGGCGGCCGACATCAGGGCGTTCACATTCTGGATGAGTGACTTAGATAACTCACATACCCCTAAATGGTTCATTTTGTAGGCGTACCTCCTTACCAGCGTTACTGTGTACTGAACCTCCACGACTAAAGCCCGTTTCTTATTATACCACAAACCCTGCTGTGACACATTCAGTGAGAATTTGGAACCAGTTCAGGAAGGTCTTTTTCTCTCTTGAAGTGTCTTACACTGCACATACTGTTTACTGTAGGTAAAATGAAGTTGGCTCCAGTGGGAATGTACTGTAAGTAAAGAGGTGCTACCAAATCTGACCTGCATCAGTGGTTCATTTGGGTTTATATCAGCACCAACATCTGTCACTGAGGGAACAAATTAAGAACAAAGCTGTTCTTTGAGGAAAAATCAAACACGCATACATGAAGATGTTCTCAATTATGTGCGATTCATTATGAGTGGACAGCAGAAAGTTCTAATGACTCAGTCTCGGGCTACAAGCTCAGATCTGTGTTTTTCTGTTCATCCTCCTCTGCTAATATCTAATGATATACAGTATGATCCAAAAGAAGACACAATAGCACAGTTAATGGTACACTAGCGCAATAAAAAAAATTTTAAAAAAGGATCTGAAGCAGTGGAAGTTTGCATTTGGTTCTACTTTGACAGAGCAACCACAGAATGCTTGGAAAGGCCCAAGGAGCTGGAAACTGCCAGAAACACAGTCTGGCATCTCTTAGTGCCCAGAGGATGTGTTAGACAGTCACTGAACTAAGTAATGTTTTCACTGCCTGCAGCATAAAAACATTTAGTTGTGAAGCTGAAAGAGTTTCAAATAAATACCCATCGACCAGCAGTTATTTAGGCAGGTGCTGACGTCGGCATTCCAGCAGCAGTAGTGTGAAACAGCACTGGAGAATTTTTCTACAAACTACAAAAGAATCTGCCATCAGGAAACTTGAATGATGAGAAATTAACATTTAAATTCCACACATAGTGGCTTGAAGTAGACAAAGATTATTTTCCATTCTTGCATTGCCTATAGTCATTAACAGGTCAACGGGGATATACAAAGCAGATCTCTCACTGTTGGTTTGACTGCTGGCTGAGTTGAATCTCCTCTCATCAACTCCTATAGGCATCTGTTTACAAAAAAGGGAGCTCTGATCAACCTGCTGTAAACTAACTGTCCAGCACTAAACAGCAGACAGACGCAGCCGGAGCATTTAGCAGCTAAGGAGCCAGGTATTTTCCTCAGGAGTTGTTGGAGACTGAACCAGAAGGTTCTTATTATTGTGTTATTGATTGCTTGAACACACTGTGGTTCGGGGTGGGCGATCTGGCCACAAAGATCATATAACAATCTCCTTAGATATGATCACGATCTACAGTCAGAATCACGAGTCTCCCCGCAGACCTTGTTGTGCATATGTTCACTTCAACTCAAAGGCCCAACTCACAAATCGTTGCATACAGTTTCCACTTCTTTCGGATGTTTGTCCGCTCACTGCTATTCTTCTGTTTACAAATTGTGTCGCAACCAATTACACCTTAGCTTAGATGGAGTATTTGTCTGGCTGTTAGACCTTTTTGTGTGTGTTATATGTAGCTGCAGCGGTGGTGACGGTGGTTCTTCTTCTGCTCAGGTGCAGAACTGGTGCATGTGACGCTACACTGATCTTAGTCAGTACTGCCGTCACCAGCTACAGTTAGCGGGCTAGCTGTTTAACCGTTAACAATGGGCTGGTTAGCAGCTACTGAACTTTTAAAATGAAAAATCTAAATATAGAAACGTTTAATGAGGCAACCTGTGCAATTAATCTGAAGTAGATCATATGCCAAAGTAAGATACTCCGGGATATAAGATCGTCTGATCGCCCACCACTAACTGTAGGTGCCTCTGACAGTTAAAATGTGTAGCTCACCAGCACACAGCTTACTGACAGCACTTACGGTGCTGCCAAGCAACAACAAGATGCCTTTCAGTGCAACAAATGTTCCACTGAAATCAGAATCAGAGCAGCGGGGGGAAGCTTTATGTTGAGTGCACTGTTTCATTCCACGACTCCCAAGCTTTTATGTGATAACTCAACTAGAGCTGAAACGATTAGTAAACAATTAGTCAATTAACTAGGCAGAAAATTAATTGGCTTATTTAGATAATAAATATGACTGATTCATACTTGTTCTGTTGTTTGACAATAAAAACAGAAAAACATTTAAATGAGAACAGCTTTATTGTGAATTCAGCTGTATTAAAATACTGTATACGTGAGCACAGAGAGGAGGAGAGAGGCAAACAGATAAAGAGCCGAAACCAGCTGACACCAGGCAGAATGAAAATAGCCTATGATGTGGTTCATCCATAAACTAGGGTTTGACCTAGTCTTGTTTTCTAATTTTAATGTCATCCAGCCACTTCCACAACACCCACCACCTCATTTTTACTTTTACACTCTAATTTTACTTTCAGCATGTATGTATGGTCACTTTGAGCATGTCAACACATCCCAGTATTATTAATATAATATGATATGGAACAATCCTAGACCAAAGTGTGGTCAAGGGGGACTGTTTGCCTGATGGTGGCAGTACATGAAAGGTCAAGGGGTCACCAAAATCATTACAAGTCTTCCTTTGGGGGCTGTGACTATACAGACAAAATCCCACAGCAATCTGGCCGATAGCTGTTGAGATATCTTGCTCTGGACTAAGGCGTTGGATGGACAGATATTGCCATCACTTGGTCCTGCTTTGAAGGAAAGTGTTTGCATCTGTGTTATGAAAACGTAAGAAAAAGAATCCATCTGACTACTCAAGCCACTGATTGACCCTTTTGACCCCGCAGGCGTATCAGCAAACACTCTGCAAAACGATCTTCCTTGACAGTTCAGTTCAGTGCAGAGATTTTTCAGTATTGGTCCAGCTAATCCAAAACCTACAAAGTCCTTTGTGCCGTGCATCCACAGGCCATCTCAAGGAAAAAAGGAATCTAACCTTTCTCCAATCTTGTGCACTTCTTAAAATTAATGAAGGGGTTTAGAAATAGAAAGGATATATGGCAGAGGCAAGGCTGTAACCTGTCAAGCAGTGAGTTACTCACAAAGCAGCCTGTTCATGGACTTTTTAAATGGAAACCACGTAGGTCGAACTCCCCCCCATTGAAGATCACACTGTAATGTCAAATTCCTGCTTCTTCTACATCTTCAACAGACTGAAATTAATTTGGGCTCAGCTGTACTTCATTATGGTTCATTATTGTCTTGGAGAGAGATTTTCAACTCTTGAAGATGAGAACATCACATCAGCAAAGACAAGTAAGAATATAAAAAGGCCTGGCTAAACCTGTGTAATAATAGTGTCAATGCATCAGACGTATAGCAGTGATTCCTCACAGAGGCCAGAAAGTGGTTTTTTTCATCAACTCGTGCGGGAGCCTGTCTCGTATTGACTCGCAGGCCCACACAGCACACACAGCTCACTAAGACAACATAATGAGAAGTCAGTCCATTGCTTCTTGAAGCTGAGAGCTCAGAGCAATCACTCCTGGGAAATCAGGGATTCCTCAGTGGGCAAGAGACCAAGGATGATGTCCTGCTGCCGGGGTTAGGGTTGGCTTTGATGTCTCCTGCAGTCACGGCATTATGTAATCAGTGTACAACAGGGACAGACACAAAATAAGTGTTGTGAACTACATAAACACACAGATAGTGATGTGAAAACAAAGAGACGACCAGTTTCTACAGCTAATTTCTTGACTCCTTCACAGTATGTGTATGCTCCGATAAAAACTATTGTCTCCATGTCAGACAACATATTATCTATGGCAGTCACAAGTTACACGATGTTCTGATGCTCGTACACAGCGTCAAACCTACAGTGTGCTCCTGTTAATGAATCATAATGCTAGCATTCTTTGTTAAACCTGCTCAACAACAACATGCTGTTCTGTTTACAATAATCCAGCTGAACTCTCACTCTGAGAAACCCAAACTATCTCAGCTATGCTAATATTAGCTGGGACACTGAGGAATGTAGTGTTTGCCCAAGGTCAAGCTCCACCTAATCATTTAGATTATTCTGAGATTTAATAAAAACAGGAGTGTAGTGAGCAGTACAAGATGTCAACTTATTTTAAGCTGCACTACTCTTACATTCAAAATGGATCAACTGTCTTTATATAAAGGTGAAATGTGTGACTTGTAGTGACAAAGGCACAGAGAATTATCACTAATCTCTGCAGTTGTCCTCAGTTCTTTCGCCTCTTTTAGCTCCTTGTTTTGATATAAAACCAGAGATAAAAACAGAGGGGATTTCCTGTGTACTCTGGGTATTTATCACCATATTAACAATTTTATAAAGTGATTTATGTACCTGACAGCATGAGCACTGAATTGTAAAGTAACACTGATGAAGAGACTGTATTTGATGTGGCTTAGTTGCAACTGGCTGATACCTGCTTAATAAGTTTGGTATTTTTGCTGGATCACTGCTTAGTCTTAAATGCATCAAAATAATAAGATTATATTTTTGCCGCTCATGAACATTCCTATGCGGCCTCACACCAGACGACTCTCCAAGCGATTTCACTGTCACAGACAAACTTCCATGTCAGAATAAAATCAGTTTTGCTAGAGTTGTGGTGCCTTCCCCTCATCTCAATTGTTTGGTGTAAGGTGTTCGTCCGAGCTGTCTTAAGTTGTTAGCTTCTCCAGCACCAAACAGGAAGCAGCAAACTGAGCTTATTGTGAGCATGGAGGCGACATCAGGGAGAGAATGTGGGTGTTAGTAATAATAATAATGATGTACAATTTTAAAGAGAAGAAAAGTTTTTTTTTTTCTGGTAAATGTCCACCAGGAGCATGATGGGAAATAATCTGAAAGGAATCTAGTCATAGCTTTGCAAATAGTGACCCTGCAGATCCCCAGTCTTTACAAAATGTTTTCGTATGTGAACATGTCAGGAATCCTCCCAGCTCCATCCACAAGCAGGCAATGAAGACAACAGTTGTTTATGTTTTGTGTTGCATTTTGTATTTCCTTATTTATACAATAAATAATTGATCACAAAAAAATCTTATAGTTCATTCATTTTCTACCGCTTATCCTCTAGTAGGGTCGCGGGGGGGGCTGGAGCCTATCCCAGCATCTTTTCGGGCGAGAGGCGGGGGACACCCTGGACAGGTCGCCAGTCCATCGCAGAGCAAACACATAGAGACAGACAACCGCCACACCTATGGTCAATTTAGAGTATCCAATTAAGCTAGTCCCCATTTTGCATGTCTTTGGACTGTGGGAGGAAGCCGGAGTACCCGGAGAGAACCCACACAGGCAAGGGGAGAACATGCAAACTCCACACAGAAAGATCCCACGGCCGAGCCGGGACTTGAACCCGGAACCTTCTTGCTGTGAGGCGACAGCGCTAACCACTGCACCACCGTGCAGCCAAAATCTGGCTGGCAGGTATAAGTGTTAACAAAGCAAATATACGTATTTCCCAAAATGCTGCTCCTGTACATTGGTGATGTTTGTAGAAGCAATGTTACACTGTATCCAGCCGATGGTATTCATCACCAAAGTTTAAATGCCATTATTTTCTTATCATAAATCGCTACTTACTTGTTTGTTTGGGAGAGAATTGTACATTAAGTGGAAGTGATAGATTATTTTTAGTTCTGTCACTGTTTGCATGCCAACACATGAAAACCAACACAGTCCCACTGGATTTGGCAAAATTTCCAGAGAAATTAAATGGGTCAGTGAGCGAGACTGGATGGGAAAACCCCTAGAGTGAAAGTTCACTGTAGCTATAGGTGCATCATAATCAAAGCTGTATTACCTCACTGTGTGCTGCTCTCTCAACATGTCATGCTCTGCTGAGGCTTCATCTGATTTATCACATCATACACAGCCACTTTACACTCCTCTCCCTCTCTGTGTGTGCCTCTCTCTTCTGCACACATGAGCACACTGCAGTCACCAAACAATCATACTCATCTGCATGGCAACTGGATCATCCAAGCCATTACAGCCTGAGGGGGAAGTCAATTGAGTGGTATGTCATCAGAGATGTGATAAACAGTGTTGAGAGACTGGGAGTCTGTGTTGGACTGGGCCGATGTGTGTGTGTGTGTGTGTGTGTGTGTGTGTGTGTGTGTGTGTGTGTGTGTGTGTGTGTGTGTGTGTGTCGTGTTGACAGCTCAGTACCTGTCAACAGCTGTGACAATACACAGGAAATGGGTTGCATTTCGACAGCATCCACTGCAATGCCAGATGTACAAAAATGAGAATAATATTTACTGCAGAGCGTCACATCCCTCTGCCAGTGAGGACCTGCAAACCCTCATGTGGGTGTAAGCAGCACCACAACGAGTCATTACAATTCCTTCTTTACATAAGCAGACACAGCTCACTCAACGGAAACATTACAGCTACGAGGGGAGACAAAGTGGAACGATTTTCCAATTGGTCTTCATTTCTGTTCATTACTATTTTCAATGCCGCACATGATGGTCTGAAACTCCTAGAGGATACTGCTGAGGTCTGTGTAGCACAGATGGAAGCTTACTCACTGAGCACTTTATTAGGAACACCATACTCATACTGGATAGTTAAAAACAGCCTCAGTTCTTCATAGCATGGATTTAACAAGATGTTGAAATGTCTGTATCACATGATTTCTGCAGATTTCTACCACATCCCAAAGCTGTTCTACTGGATTCAGGTCTCACGCCAACTTGAGACGACTTTTACTTTGTGACATGGAACATTATCCTGCTGGAAGTAGCCATTAGAAGATGGTAAACTGTGACCATAGAGGGATGCACATGGTCAGCAACAATACTCAGATATGCGGCATTCAAACCATGAGTGATTGGTATTCAGGGCCTAAAATGAGTCAAGAGGACATTCCCCACACCCTTACACCAACACCGGCCTGGACTGACACAAGATCGTGGATGTTTGTATCGTGGTCTCGGTCTCAGAAACCGCCATTACACACAAACTTGAATTCTCAGTAGTCATTACTACAACATTAAATGAATACTCAACAGTTATAATTGCATTGTCCCATGAGTACTCAGCACACATGCGTCGGACCACACCCATTTTCAAGCTCAGCCTTCATTTCGATCTCAACTATACACCTGTAAAGTTTCGTGACAGCGTCTTGCACAGCTGTGACGCTGAACACCTGCCAAAGTACTGAAAACCACCTCTGTGGTAGTTCCTGCTACAGTAGGTGTCTCCAGGACCACATCTTGCCATAATGACTCACACACACACCAACTCACAAAACCAGCCCTGCTGTCATGGCTGATAACAAGACATGTTCTACGTTACCTAGCTCCTGAAAGATTTCAAATTTTATAATACTAATTATTAACTCTACAATGCTATGGTCTGCTTTGGGGAGTGTTTTTGGGAAGAATAAGTGATTTGCAGTGGACTAAACATTTTATATTACTATATGATAAATATTTGTGCTTTGACAACGCTCGCAGCATTAGCCCCAAAACCTCTTATATTTCGACCAAAAAAGAATCTTTACTCAAAGTCCACTTACAAGCTTTTTCCGGAGCTTTGAAGTCACTCTTCCACTAAAGGAGAGCTCAAAGGACACAAAGCTATTTATATCTAAGGTCTTCACGCCTAAGTAAAAGTCTTATCTCTTGCCTATCTGCCCAAATTTACTTGCCCACAGAGTATCACAATTAAATTTAATACAGCAACTAACAGACACCATGCTACAAAGGTAGAATTTAATTCAGCTTTTTAAGATAATTAAATAAACTTTATGAGGAAACATGTAATCATTATCCTTTTGCTTATAACCAACAGTAATTAAAAAAGAAAAAAGAAAATCCAAGAGCAACTAGTAAAATATTTTACTTGTGTGTTTCAGTGGAACGGCCCATTAAAAGACAGCTTTTAGTCAACATATAGTCCGAACACAAACCCAGTGCTGTCTCAGGAGAGAGCCTCTGTCATCCACGATGCATCATTCCAGTCAGTATAGAAACCAATGTGTTAAAGGCAGAACAATGGCACTCTGCTGTGCCACCGTCAGCGCTCCACTAACAAGGCTACCATTGACAGCTTCAAAACTATGTTAGCTCTGTATTGGAAGCTATGCTGCTGCAGAAATAAACCTACCGAGGTCCAGATGACCTCACAGGATATAACCATAGGGGTGCAGGAAATGCCCTGACCAGGATGGGCTTATTAAGGCTGCTACTGAAATTCTTACAGATGCTAAATGTATTATCAAGGTTTCCATGTCTTTGAAATGTGTTGTTTTTCCTGCAACAATTGCTGTGAGCGAGATTAAGAACAGTCTGATTCAAGATTCTCCCTATTTTTAATAGATCTAGATAAATACAGCCAACTATTGATAGAAAATGACATCAGTTATTTGCAAATCGAATACATCCTCACAGAGCTGGCTAGCTTCTGCATTCAGATCAATGCTAGAAAGCTTCCCAGCTGCTTGGTTATCAGCAGCAGGGAGAACATGTGGGTGTGCTGCAGTGCAGCAGGGAGGCCTGACACATTACAAAACCACTGTTGCTATTTCTGGAGCGTGAGATGCTTATAAGTCAAGAGGTGTGCTGAGCATTATGGGTGTGGAGTCTGAATGCATGTCCAGCTGCTCTCATTAGTGGTAACCACAAATGACACATGGCATATGACATTCTCATTCCTTCTAAATGAGCAGTTGACTCGCTAGGGGCAATTAGTCAAGGTGAGGGAAATAATGTGTGACATATCTGCTAAGTTCTGAAAGGTATCTCCTGCTGCTGATACAGGACTTCACCATGAGCTGATGGATCTCACAACAGCTATGGTTTCTAATAATCTCTAGACTAGTTATGTTGAGACTGAATGATTTAATCATAACGTTATCAAATAAGTTTTGCCATGATGTCTCTATTCAAGGGAAGATTTACAAATTATAAGTCAAATCCGCAAGTCCAAAACTTTGTTTCTAGAACTAGTCGTTTTTTACATTTTGCCAAAAATGAAATGCTATTTAAAAAAATTAACTCTGATTCACCAAAAATACTGAACCCTAAAGTAACACCAAAGTAAGAGTTCAAACCATGTTGTGCTTGACATTTAGTAAAACTTTTACAGACGCAACTTACAATGTAACTGGAAGAAAAGTTGTGTTTGAAGGAATGTGACCTGACGTGAACGACCATGAGTTACACTTATTGACATGACACATAGATGATACAAAAATAGTTTAATCAGCAGTGAGTCATGACAACAGTGATGAGTCAAACTCTTTCTATTCCTGTTGTATGAGGTTATTTTAGACAGCCAGAACTAAAATTACTTGTTTAATCCAATGGAGTTTTGTAGATTGTTCAGTTATTTGTTTGTCACAAAGTAGTGGAGCAGCTTATATACAGAGCAGCTACAGCCACAAATAGAGGCTAATTCTTTGGGGATCACTGGAATCAAATCGTAAATACAGAGCAGGAGGAGGCATTGCAACCGAGCCAAGATAAGGCAGAAGAACTTGTTAGTAAAAGGACCGTACCGTATGGTTATTTTAAACCATTTCTTAATTGAATTCAAAGAACAATTACTGTATTGTGCTATAAACTGTCACGCTGATATAAAATTACATATACTGTGACATAAGATTTTGGCCATATCGCCCTTCCCTGTTGATGGAGGCAGGGGTCATGAACTTGACCCCTGCCTCCATCAACGAGCCAGATGCTGTGCAGGTACAAGATGTGCGAGATGTAAAAGCGGCACACCAAGCCCCCCACAACCGCCAGTGAACTGCAGTGCAGACCTCAACCCCCAAAGCGGGAAGAAAAAGGAAGACAGCAATAACCTCCCTAAGGGAGGCCAAAGACAAAGTTGTTCTGCAGCCTCCTGGATTATTAAACCTGATGTCTCACAAAGAGAAACATGTGCTTGTAAGATCCACAACAACTAAGATGAAGAGGCTTCACCAGCTTGGCATCTTGCAACCTCATCTACAACTCAGACATTACATGTGTTGTATGCATGTTGTATTTGTTTTTCTATTGTTTTTGGTGATTAGTTGCAGTAATGAGAATTTTCAAGCACTTGTTTGATGAAATAGGAATAAAAATGTCATGGACTGTCAATATATGTCATGAAATTAATAGTCCAGATTACCTAAGACCTTGTTTTTATGTTTTAAAAGAAAATAACCTTATTTATGTCCTTTTTAAATGTTTCATGTTTGAAATCTTTCAAACATCAGAATAGCCCTCACACCGAGGGTCTCATCTCACTGGACAAAGACCTAGAGGCATAAATACATGACTGGTTTGATCCAGTCTATTAACATTCTCCCTCTGTGCCCCCCCACCCCTCCCTCTTTGTCTTTCAGTCGTGCCCGGCGTGTCCCAGACTAAAGTAAGTCATCACTGCTGCACTGGCTTCCACACTTTGACAGCTGAGTCTTGTGATGCGTGAAGGACCTCCATGCTGACTCGTGTCTCTCGCTCGCTCTCTCTCTCTCTGCCTTCTTTCAGTCTCCCAACAGAGCTTAACAGTGCACCACGCACTCAACAGCACCAGTCCTTACTTACCTAGCTGTGTAAAAAAACACCCACCCACAGCCAGGCGTAGACACACTGTTAGATTTAAAAAGACACCTGAATTTCAAACAGGATGTAAAACCAGTGGTTTGTTTCCATTAGAAGACATAGATGAAGGCTTATTATCCAAAATATTTCAGTTTCGTGATGACTCTAATATCTTCAGTGTAATGTGATTCATCAATCATGTTGATTTTTATTTCTATTAGAGCTGCCTTTTCCTCCTTTTGGGAGATCTGTAGAAATCACAGCAGACTCTTTTTGCCTTTATTTGACAGCTGACAGTAGAGACAGGGGGTGGGGGGGTGGACGACATGCGACAATGATCCCCATTAGGAATTGAACTGAGGATGCTGCAGTTGTATGACCTTAGAGCTCTAGGCCACAGCCTACACCACTTGCTTGTAGTTTTGGGAATCATTCTAACATGTATATTTTTTACCAGTGTCACATGTCCCATTGTCACTGGTGCTTTTCCACTGAACTGAAGCTACACAGATGCTGTACTGAAAACTCAACAGTCAAGCAGACAGTCTGTCACACAGACAAAGCTGGGCATTAGTTTTAAGACCCTCATCCTTTCCCTGCTATCATGACATGTTTTGACTCCTATTTGTCATAAAAGCTAAGCTCTGACAGCTGGAGTCAGACCAGGAGCTGGTGAAACACTGACATGCTACCAGCCAACAGTGGAGGTAAAACCCAGGCCAGCAGGAACAGCACTGCGCTGGACACAGATTCAGCTCAGTGGCCACAGCAGAAACTGGAGGTCACGTGACAGATTCTGACCCAGAAGGAATGTCACATATACAGCCATTACTGAACAAAAAGATGAAAAACAGCAGCACACACACTCAGGTCCGGTGTAAAGCCTTATCAGGATATTTCTCTGCCGTTCATGTGCGGCCAGCTAGCTCAGCCAGAGGAGGACAATCATGCTCATGTGCAATTGGCTCAAAAATGTGGAAGCCTGAAGAACATTTTCAGCTCAGTGCTCAGTGAGCACCTGAACATCCAGGCTATACACCTGACATGGCCTGGAAGTTACTCGAAGTGACGTTAACTTCCATCAGCTGGAGGTAAGAGTGCAAACATCAGGGATTAATGAAGCCACTATTTGGAATTAGTGGTAGTAGTAGGTGTGCCATGGCAGTGGAAACTTAGCTTCATGTTAAAGACCCCCTCAAATGAAAATCAAGCTTTTAACCTTGTTAACATGTCCATATCTTGTTTTTTATATAATACGAGACAAGAATACAAGATATAATACCCCACCTTGAACTGCAACGAACCAATGACAGTCTCACAAAAACAGATTCAGACAGCCGGGGTTTCATTCGTCACAAACCTAAGGAACCAATCCTGTCAACTTGCAGGGACAGATCATCAATACAGCTGTTGCTTCATGTCCTTTCTATCGACTTGTTAGAGCTTGTGTACAGAGGATTTCAATTTTTTTTTTTTTTTAGTCAAGTATTACTTGTGCTAAGGGCGCCATGTTGGCCCAGGGATTAAGGTGTCGACCATCAACCACAGCAAACCCAGTTTGTGTCCGGCTGTGCACCTTAGTTGCATGTTATTCCAATTTCTCTCTCCCCTCCTTTCCTGTCACCTCTCTACTGTTGGCAAACTTATTAAGACAACAGAAAATTGATTTTAATTCTGTTCTGCCAACAGTCACACATTATAGAGAAAGTAAAGACATCCGTCTTTTTTTTATATAGACACTAATATAGTTACAAATGAGCAACACAGAGAATGTATGGTTAAACCAAGGTGATCTAACCCGTGTGATGCAGTGTTTACATCAAGTCAAGCAAAATTCACCCCTCCTGTGTTTCTGAACAACAGTACAGAGCAGATCTGCTGCCCTCAGAAGTTTTCTTAACACCATGATTTCAAATTTCAACACGTGAGAACTTGGGCCAACAATCTAAAGAATGTCATTTAATTTTAATTTCACAGTTTTTCAGTGCGTTCGTTCACAGAGATTTAGCTTTCCTTCTCAGGACAGATCTTCGATTCCGAGCACAATACACACTTATGCACAGCATGTTCTCGCAACGGGCACAAGAAACTTCAATTTTGAAGAGCTTTACACTTTGTTAAGAATAAGTAACAGAAATCACTAACACACTGCCAGAAGGAAGGAACCCTGTATTCTGGTTGCATTTTAACCAGACTTACAATGATCTGGATGTGAATTATTGATATACATGTACATAATATATACTATAAATTATGAACTAATTTCTCTACTAGGGATGTGGACAGAAGGCAGATGATGAGTATCAGTTTGTTAATTCTACACAACATAAATAAAATCCATAAAGAAGTTCCAGTTCACACTGAGAGAAGATGTGGATCGAGTATAATAAAACAAAGCATTCACAACTTGTTACCCATTGTCGGCATATCATTTAACAGACTTTAGGGGTCTGCCATGTTAAATAAAGAAGATGGCTTTGGCCCTAAACAGTCATTAAATGGTATTGGGTATATGGGAGCTGCTGTTGCTATACTGAAGTAACTGGACCAATCCTCAGCCTACAGTATATTTCAACTCATGCTCTGCTAGGTCAGCGCAACATACACTGGGCTAAAACCATCTCCCTGGATTACTGCACTTAGTAAGTGTATAAAACAATTTTTAGATTTAGTTTAGATTTAAATTGACTCTAATCAGTTATAATGTTCTCAAAGATAACACTCCACAAAAACTCCCTTTGACCTTCATGGTGATATGGAGGGAATCAAGAAACATTTACGTAGGCAGAACGTGCTCAAAGGCTTAATTTAAAGAAGGATGAGGAAAGTGGAGAATGACTTTATTCGCCACTTGTTTTGTTCACATCTGGTAGTGCTGGATTTCCTCTACGGTTCCTCTAAAGATAAATACTTGAAGCCACGACACTTGCGGGTACCACCCATGTCCTCAGTGACATGTCTTATACCAGTGGGTCCTTCATCATTACAAGAAATGTTGCAGCTTGCAGGCAGAAATATTTACCTGAGGACTTAACATAATGGTTCATGTGAGGTACATTAACAACAAACATGTTGAGTGTTCTCCACAAGCCTTTTGATTTTACATGTCAAAATTTATTTACTCATCATGGGGAGTGACATCATTTGAGGAATCTTGGGTTGGACTGGGAGACTACATTACAACCTGAACTGTGAAGTTTGAAAGACATGGGTATTTAAATGGTAAATGGTGAATGGACTGCACTTTATACAGCTATTCTAGTCTTAGAAATCACCAGAAACGCTTTAGAACACGTGCCACATTCACCCATGCACACACACGTTCATACATCAAACCACCGAACTTCCGATTAGTGGACGACCCGCTCTCCCTGCTGACGCTATCAGGTTGTGAAGGAAGAAAGCTACCTGTATTCTGTCAAATGAATGCAAAACCAAGGAGAGAGGGACATCATGAAACCAAAGAATATATAAATTTCTCCCTTTCTGATTTTTTTTCTCAATGGAGACCACAGGACACAGGATTTACAGAGCAGATATGCACGCTGTAAATACATGTTTTTTGTCTGCTACTTAAGTATATTATCCATATACCCCTGGCCAATGTGCCCAATTAATTTTTCGACATGATTTGTATATATCCACTGGAGGCTACAAGGTTCAGTACACCCTAAAATATGAAAGTGTTTCAATACTGTGCTCAAAGAGAACTGGGATTAAAATAGCTGTGATTTTGAATAATCAAAATCAAAAGAAATTCAAGTGTAAACGTGCTCAGCAAACGTAATGGTAAACTGTTTAAAGTAGTTGCTGTGGTGGAGTTCGAGGAGAAGATCAGGAGGTAATTAAGACTGAGGTGTTCTTCAAATAAACTATATTGCTCAATTTTCAGCCAAAAAAGTGATGGAGATAGTTGTGTAAAGAATGAAAACAGAGAGCTTGATGAGGTTTCAGATGCTGTTGGACAATCTTTCACTGATCCCTTTAGGATTCCTCTTGTTGGGATAATGTATATCCACAGTAATTTCAGTCAGATAACAACAAAATCAGACTATGACTATCAAAACCAAAGTTTTAATAGTAGTTATTCTGATACCTCCGGTGTCTGCCTGTCCAACACTAGCAACCTGCTCTAGTGACATGCAGACAGACACACAGACAGATGGACATCTGACCAACAGTGCCTTTCTTGGGTCCAACTGTTGGAGGAGCATCAAATACTCCACCATAATTTAAATGGTCCCAGAAGTGAAAGGCAAACAGGCAACAGCTCCTAACAGTGATCAAGTGTTTTAAAATGAATTGCTCTTGTTGTCACACTTGATACTTATGTCTCATAATGTCGACAGCTGTGATCAATATGCTACCATAAAAAACAAATAACAGACTTCTCCTTTAATGTCACAGAGGAAGTTATTGGTCTCTGGCTCAGCAATGCCTGTGGCGCCACTGCTCATACTGTAGCTGTAGCTACTGCATAATGGACAAGTTACATTAAAGAGACCAGAGGTGTTAAGCTAGGAAGCTGTGCGACATTACGTCCCTAAACAAGGCAGCCGTTCTTGCCTGGAAGCTACTATAGTTTGCACTGTGTTGTTGCTGGAAGCCTGTTGTATTTTCATCCTCAGGGTTGGTCACAGTTTCATTGCAGTGATTAATTCCTGTTAGTACGTTACATAACACTACTGTTACAGATGCAGCTGATGAACTGGTCCCACTTTATGTTCAGCATGTAACAGTAAAGTAATGCTGCACTGCTGCACTGATGTGATGCAGTCACTTGTCTATAAGACACCATTAACCTCAATTGATTCTATTCTATTTTAGCACCCCATTGTATAAAAATGGTTTCAATGCTAATGACTCTGTATTTGAGTTGAATATCAGGGGGGAAAAAAAGCAAACAACTCTTTGTATAATATACATAAAAGCCACGTTTGGTGGAACACTTGTGTTTATTTTTTGGGACTCTTTGGTTGTGGCACAATTTATAAATAGAAGACAGCATTGTGGATGAAAACTAGCAGTGTGCGGACAAACATCCAAAAAAAGTGTGAAAGTGGCGGAAAGAATCATAGCTTCTGGTCAATTGGTAAGAGGATGCAGAGATATGTGGGTCGCGCTTTTGAGTTGAAGTGACAGGTCTTGTTTCCAGGCAACCATGCACAATTACTCATGTGATCACGAGTTAAACTAAATCTGAGTAGAGACTCGTGATGAAGATCGTGGATCATGATTCGACCTGAAAAGATTGTGGTATGATCTTTTTTGCCAGATCGCCCACCCCTAGTTACCGTCTATGGGCAATACCACAGCTCCTGATGCACTGAACAGACTGTATACAGACTGTAGAAACAGATGAACATAGAGCTGTGATATCCCCTGTTGGTTTCAAAGTGACTTTTTTAAAGTCTTGGGTTTCCCTCAGGATTTGAGATGTAGTGAGCAAGCTACTTGCTGGTTTTCTTGTTTAGATTATGTCTCCTTGTGTTTCAGATTATATGGTGGTTGGTTTTTTTGGTAATTGTCCCAGTATACACCCTAACTTGGTAGAGTCAACCTACCCCCATGAAGATTAACTCCACCCAGCCACTGCATCACCAACAGCAGGTGGGAGTCCATAAATAAGCACACCCTCTCTTTGGCCCTCTTTCGATTTCTAAGACACTAGTGTACACTGTTGGCTCTTGCATCATAGATCCCATAGTGGATCTGTGTGGGTGTCAGGGAACCAAGACAAGAAAAGGCAAAGTCCAAATGAACAGCATGAGTGTGTTACTGCCACCCAAGACGCCATCAAAAAGCCACTTGTTTCCCTGAATAGTGAGTGTGAGTAAATGAGTGCAGGGACTATGAAAGGAAGAAGAAATCATTATCGTGGGGTCAGGGGAGTTTTTATGTTACTCCTTGAAGTCTCCTCTGACTCCTCAGTATTTACTGCTTTTCTGATACAACTGACAAAAGGGAACATTGTCTGACTCAGTTCCCAGTGCCAGAATAATTTCTCTTTTTTCTGGAGCTCCGCACTCACCTGCAGCCTATGAATGAGGTCATCTGCTAGTCTTAACGACAACTTGGGTCTTAGTTCTACAGTTGTCACCACATTTTTCTATAAGTTATGATAACATTGTGATCACCAAAGCTACTGCTGAGGTCTGGGAACATGGCATCATTGCTACAACAAAGTCTGATAGAGGAATCACATGATCAGACAGGTGGTAAACAAACCGACAGTTTATTACATTTTATGTGTTATGGGTAGATTGTGTCATTATTCCCTGTTTGTTTGTCCCTAGTTTGTGTTTCGCCTTCTTTGTGTGTGTATGTGTGTATGTGTTTATGTGTGTCTGGCTGGGCGTGGCTACCCAGTTCCTTCTCCCACCGTTCCACCTGAACACCTGCTTCTCATCAACTCCCCCAAGCTGCAGCAGTATTTAAACCCCCGGCTCATCCCTCCACTCTTCACCAGTTCGTTCAGTTTCTCGTGCAGTACAAAACCAAATTCTAGTATATTCTTTCCGTGTTCATGATCCTACTTCTGTTTACCTGGGGTTAGCTGCTGCCACAGTCACCTGCCACATTCATCTCTGTCGTTGTTTCCTGTTCCTCACTACAAACTCCAGTGAAAATATTACTGGCGACTCTTGTAGCCAAAGTTTGTCCAAAAAGTCACAAGATTTGTCACTAGGTGCATTTAAAAATAAATAAATAAATAAATAAATAAATAAATAAAACTAATGACAAAAGCACCAAAACGTTTGCAACATTGCAATACATTTTGAAAGAGCAACGGCCAGTTCTTAAGTCTTAGTCAGATCCTACACCTCCCATAATGCAACTGAATAGCATCTCATTAGAGCTTCCATGTTACTCGTTCCTTTCAAACTCCATGGCCCTGGTTTGTAACCCAGGCTTTGCTTTAAAAACTTGTAATCCCCAAGCACAACCTGAGGTAACCATAACCCAGATGACATCATCAGGGTATGTCATATTAATTGTTTTATGGAAACAACGAATGACATTAACAAAGATTTTTGATAAGCATTCCTTTTATTTACTTATTGATGGGGGGGTTTGAACCCACATCTGACAGAGGCAATCAGATTATATCTTTCAATTGAGGCATCCCAGAGATTACATCACTGGCTACAACTTAAAGCAAGTAATGAGTATACTGAAATTGGATTTTCAAAGTAGCTTCCCTCCATCGCTGGTTCCAAGCCAGGCCTGATGAGTTTATGTAATCCCACGGTTTGCCAGTATTGAGCGCACCAAGTGTGCTCCCTATTGAAATGCATTGTGGTAATAAAGCATGAGGACGACTTGGGGTCATGTTTTAACAGGGCTAAATTGCAACGACAATCATTGCATTTTTGTGCTTGGGTTTCTTGAACTAACATTGCATAACAATCACACAAATTCATGCTAATCAACAGAAGCAACCACCCTCATCACTAATTGCAAATGCAAACTGTTTCAGTTCTAAGACTAATCCCTCGAGGCTGGAAGCGTTGTGTCCCAATGCCCATTTATAATTGGAGCTTTATCTGATGTGATCAGTGATTGTGGGATGGAAAACCCTCTCTCTTGTTTGATGGCAAGAACACTTTGTCTTGACAGAGGCCATTCTGTTAGACACGCAATACACTCTATTCTTGTGTGTTTACATGCTGTGAGGATGGGAGCTGATATATGCGGTGTGTAATGGTATTGGGCGGGAACTATGAGCAGCAGAGCACTACGATAGTCGAATGAGAGGAAAACAGACGTAGCACCCCCATTAGATCAGAAACTCACACTGGCACATGTACCAGCCAGATATTGAAGGCAACAGCCCACTGAGTCTGGTGGTCTCCAGTTAACCAGTTTAACCACTTACAGACTGGCTAGAGCTCCATAATGCAGTCCCAAAGGAACCTCTCACTCGTGCAGCAGACAACCAGAGGAGAGCTGCAGCTGCTGATATGAATTGATACACAGCCACATCCACTAACAAGAGGAAATGGGAGCAGATGTATCATTATGTAGCATTAGGTAACAACGACTGCATTGCAAACTGAGTTGTTCAACCGAGCATTATCCATAAAGTGCTATTAATAGGTCAGTGACCAGTCAGCAAAACTGACACGCAGGAAAGTAACTTCAAACCAGACACACACACACACACACACACACACACACACAGCCACAGTCCCACACAGGCTCATAAATAGTTGGAAACAGCGTAGGGATCAATACACAGGATGACTCAGATTGCACAGAGCATGGCCACTACAGCCCCAAATGCTCCCAAACCAGATATAACCTCTGAGATGTAATACTCCAGCTCTGTATTCACCTGCCAGCACCGCAGAGAGCAGACCAAGGACAGAGAGGCTGGATGCCGAAGTGCCTCGTCATTTTAGGCAAAGAAACGTTAAAAGTAAACATGTCTGAGCGATTACTACCAGGCCAGCATCAGAGAATACACCGGAGCAATTAACACAGTGTCTGTGACAATGAATCATGGGAGAGCCTTGGAGGATGAGCACTCAGCCTGGCTAGCTTTCCAGACGGACACTGGCCTTATTTCCATGAAGTACAAATAGGAGTAGACATAATAAGACAAACAGCTTCATCAAATCACATGAACTTTCTTTATTATTCCACAATAGATGGTAATGGTCACAAGAACAGTTGTGGATTGGATGGCCACAGCTAATCTGATTGTTGTAAGTGGACTCACAGAAATAGCAACTGCAAAATTGGCATATTTCTTCAATCGATGTGAAATATATTATACTAACTGCTCTAAGCAACCGCTACTACAGCATCTGTGTTAACTAAAAATGGTATTGGCAGGACTCAGACGCCATTCACTACTGACTGGTTATAGCAAAACAAAACAAAATAACCCCGTCCAAGCAGAAATCAGCTATGATTTCTGAATGAAATTTAATACACTGGCAATTCAGTCTGATGATCAGACTAACTAGCTCTAAGCACTTCACTACCCACAATCTTCAGCAGTTACTAGTCAAATACCCTTTTTACACCAAAATTATAGCAGGTATAAGCAGGGTTTTTAAACGCGGGTAAACCTGCTAAATAAGGCAACTGACTCCTTTTACACTGTCAGCCGAGTTTGCCTGAGAGGACTCACACAAGTGCAGGGCAGGGAGCAATGTCATCACATGCAGTTAGAGAGCACACACACACACACACAGACGCAGGGGAGAAAGAGTGAGCTGCTAGCTGCCGTGCAGACTGGTGGAGCCTCCATGTGAGACGCTTCGATTGGTAATTGTGTGTTTTTGAAACTTATTTCAGGGCTATGCTCGCTCTTTCATCCCCGAGCGCAGTGTAGCTGCATTGTTTCTGGCTTAACAGCACCATGCTGGGCAGGTGACAGGTGTCAGTTTACAGTGTTTGTGCTCTGAAAGACATAACAGCTCAGAAAAGGGGCAAAAATGTGCGTGTTCGCCCGGGTGTTGTGTTTACATCGATACCGATCAGAGCCAATAAATGCTCAGGTCTACTGCAGAGTCATTCAACCCGGGTTTGAATTCACTGATCGATTGTACTCTTTTCCGTTGTCGACAAAAGCCCGATGTTAGCAGGTCGGAGCGGGTTTTGTGAACTGAAGACACAAACAGAGCTGCAGCAAATTCAAAACACTTTGTTGTTTCAAGAGGGAAAATCCCTGCACAAAGAAAGCTTTAGTCCCGCCTGGACAAACTGTCTTTGACTTTTCGTCATCATCATGATTAAATTGGTCCCTCTGAAATTTAGTATTGCATTTCCATAAAGTTGGGGGAATTGCAAGGAAAAATGATCAAAATTGATGCAACGGAGTTGTTTGTATTTTCATTCTTTGTCCAGGGTCTGGCTAAAATCACTGAATCCTACATATCCCATAATGCAACTCGATAGACCCTTCTTGCATGGTAAACATCCAGGCCTTTTAATGTTCATGCCCACAATTAAATCAAAATAATAACAAAATGAAAGCAATTCTAGAACACGTGTTGTCTCCAAGCCCAAGCTGAGATAACCCTGATGACATCAGCAGGGTTATTTCCTGAGCAGTAATAAACATGACAAGTAAATTGATATTGGTGTGTAAAATTTACCCTTAAGGCTTTCACAACACATACACAGCTGCGCTAGACTTCCATTTCTTTCTCTTACATAGAGAGGGTGGAAAAGAGGTTTTGGCATTTTTATACTCTTTGTTCCCTGAGCCTCTACTCTGTAGAAATGAGCACAGCCACCAGGCAAGCAATCCTATGAACCCTCCACACACACACACACACATACACACCCACGCACACCGATATATATACATACTCTGTGTCCTGACTGACAGAGATGGAGAGAAATTTTGGTTTGTCTGCCATATGTACAATTTGGCTGCATAAAGAGGTTTTTGAAGGTCAGTCTTAACGTTGACATTGTTGGAATAAAACAGCCATCACCACTATTTTATCATGATATTCAGTTTTTAACCCATTTTCATGGAGCTAAAGATAAAAGGTTCTCTGACAGAAAGGTATTCTCGCCAGGATGGATAAACCTCTGAAACAGCATTTAGACCATCAGAGTCAATTTAGGTTAAAGGATTCCAATAGAACCTGTGTAACAGTGTTCTAATGTGCAATCAACCTGCATTACAGCCATTACGCCAGACATAGATGCCACTCACTACAACATATCTGAATTTCAGACCAGCACTAGCCTGATATTAATGGTTAAATCATACACCATCATAACAATGCAACCGTTAACACACAGACAAACACGCATGCACATCAACACCGTGTCGCACTCGTTGGCAGGTGCAGCCTCTGAGCGGACTGCCAAACAGACAGCCTTCCAGGGCTACGATACAGTGAAGGAAGCCAGCCAGCAGCAGGCACCAGCCATGTTAGCAAAGCTAGCAGGTTGCATGCACACAATACCTGCCTGCAATGCGTGACACGACAAGCGACAAGGCATGAATCAATCACACATGGTAATCATGAAGGCAGATAGATTTCCCACACACACACACACACACACACACACACACACACACACACACACTCTCACACAAACAAGAATCCAGGCAAGGACACACTCGCCCAAATCCATTGTCTCTGGGTTTGGTATTGAAATACAGACGGATTAATGAAAAGATGGATGGAGGGATGGATGGATGGTTGGATGGATAGATGGATGGATGGATGGATGGATGGAAGTATGCAGAGATAGATAGCTCACCGGTTTGCCTTCTTCCTTTCTCTCCACCTCTTTCAGCACATTATCCAGGCTAAGTGTGCGTGTGTGTATGTGTACATGTGTGTGTGTGTGTATGTGTATATGTGTATGTGCGGTGAGCCGGCGAGGATACACACTGCTACATCCCCTCCTCTCCCTCTCTCTGACGATCCCTCCCTCTTTCTCTCTCCTCTCTGGGATTTATTTAATTATTTCCTCCCTCCTTCCTTCCCTCCCTGCCTCTCTCACTCGCCCTTTCTTCCTCTCTCTCTCTCTCCTCACAGCTGATAGAGTCGCCTTGCTTTTCTCAAGGCTGTTTAATTCTCTCTCTCTGTCTGCTTCTCCCGTCTGCTTCTAGAATGTGTTATCCTCGATGAAGTCCTTCCTCTCTGGTTTTTTGCTGTGGCAGGCTGAGCCAAAAATAGAAGAATAAAGACAAAAAAAAAATGGAGTGCCTGCTTTGTATATTAAGAGCTGATATCTGCATGGTACAATGCTCCCTCCCTCTCTCTCCCTGTCTCTCACTTTCACACTATGTCCCTCACCCGCCTCTATGTCTTGTGTGATGCAGCAGCGCTGCAGGCTCCTCCCTGGAGAGACAGCGGTGCCACACAGCTGAGAGAAAAGCGAGGGGGATGCTGGGAAAAAGTGGTGGCAGTGGGAGGGGAAGGAGGAGGGTGGGGCTGTGGGG
>NW_019525022.1:1052426-1052995 GCF_002814215.2 Seriola lalandi dorsalis
GTGATGTGCCATCATCAACACAAACATCAGTTACTACATTGGACATATCCACCTGCTTTGTATCCATGTTCATGAGACATTTGAATTTGGTCCCCAGTCCATTATTACACAAGACCCTCTTCATAAGGATCCATAAGGATGTGTCCTGAGTCAAAAGGCCGCTCTCCTCCACGCAGTTGATCTCTTTTGAGCTCCAGTGTAAGTAAATAAACTGTTTATTCATCATCATTCCCAAATGAAAACGTCTACTGTGAAGAAAATTTAGAATTAGGCTGAAAAAAGCCATTTGTCCCATGATGCTGCAGTAAAGGACACGTTCAATATCCCAGGCTTACTTTTGTCTGTGTGAGATCATGATCCAGACTGTAGACCAGCAGCTCTGTAGAGGCTGGGCTCAGTTTCTTTGAGGTTTTATTTCTGTATCCTGCAAAGACAATGTGCCAGCACCCGACTGGATTATAACTGGGTTCTACAGCACATTTACTCTGCAGTGAACACACTGCACATCTGATTATCTCCAGGTTGTTTCTTCTGCTGAGGAGAGAAATACATTCACTTAAAGCAGAAAC
>NW_019525022.1:1053015-1060031 GCF_002814215.2 Seriola lalandi dorsalis
AAAGATACATACACAGTGTCTGCGCTCTGCACTATCCAGAAAAGCAACATCAGCCGAGAGAGAATACACAAACACAACAAAACACACACACACACACACACACTTTAAGCCTGAAACAAACAAAAAAAAAAAAGATGCTTCCGACCTCTGTCAGTTTCTCTGTTTATTTTGGTAACATAAATTTACCATAAAATATCAGACCATAACCAAGCAGACCGGATGCCACCTATACTGGGAATTAATTGGACTGCAGGACAGAACAAAGACAGATGATGTCCCTCTGCAAACAGAGCTGTAGGTGTCAGACTGTGACGGCTGGTAACGGGGGGAGTGATAAGATAATGGAAAAATAATTGCCAACTTGTTTTTAGGGAAGGCAGTGTTGGCCCACTACTTTCCATATTTCCATTAAATGTGGCACAGATACCCAGGGTCCCCAGAGGATAATCCTAATGAATCTGGTGCCTCCCTGGCTGTTCTACTACAACCACCGTGACACTGATTCACAAAGAAAGGCCGACTACTGGATGGGTTGCCATGGAATCCGGTACATGGTGGACAGCATTGGTGATCCTCTGACTTTTGATATGGTGCCAACATCAGGTCAGAATTTCAGTTACCTGCTAAACTAATGACATCAGCCACAAATGTTTAGTGCTTATAAGTAAATGTTAACATGATAAACGAAGATGGTGAACAAAGTAAAGATTATACCTGCCTAACATTTGACTCATAACATTATCAGTGTGAGCATGCTAGCATGCTGATTTTAGCATTTAGTTCAAAGTCCTGCTGCACAGCTTCACAGAGTTTTGTTACAAACCCCTTCATCTTGTTACACTGAGTTCACCACGACTGCTACAATCAAAAACAAACACACAGCTGCCCGTGTGGCTGTAGACCAGAGGTCATGAATAGGCGCACCATTGTCCGGATTCGCACCCAGTCGCCATCCTATCCAGACCCGGACGAGTAACCCATACATTATTGAGAATTATAATATTGAGAGGTAACCTACCTCATATCCCTTCTCAAATCAGAGCTAACAGCAATGTGACAGTACAATAACAGCTCAACAAGTCAGAGGATAAATTACAGGCTAAACTCTGCTGGACACAAATATGACAAGATGTATTACTGTAAAGAAAACTAAACACATACTCTACACAATTACCTTATTACTGAATATATCTTGGGCTTCTACTTTTGATTGAAGTATGACATCACACAGTCTCACTGTTATATATTCATTTGTGTTCTTCTGGGCCTAAAATGTTTATCATTATTATTTTGCTCACTTTTTTGGAACCTAACCAGTCCCGCACAGTTCC
Organism: Seriola lalandi dorsalis; assembly: GCF_002814215.2. Classification (NCBI taxonomy): domain Eukaryota; kingdom Metazoa; phylum Chordata; class Actinopteri; order Carangiformes; family Carangidae; genus Seriola; species Seriola lalandi. The sequence continues at coordinate 1,054,347 of NW_019525022.1, forward strand.
TCAACAAACACTAGAAATGAATGAGAAAGCCTTCCTCCTCTACTCATCCTCCTTCTTTACTCCCTCCTCCTCTTCCTCTCTGAAAACAACAGCTCTATCCTCCCTCCTCTTTCCACTCATGTACATCAACAGCAAGCAAATGAGGTTTAAATGGGAGAAAACACAGCAGGAAGCCACAATTATTATTGTCACATGTAGAATATTGCATATTATTCCAGGGCACAAAAAGCAAAGCACACACAGACACACTATCCCAGTGTGTCTGTGTGTGTGAGAGACTGTGTGTATCCTTTATTACCTACCTACAGTATGACAGTCACACTCTGCTCTTCGCACAGTAAACCAGTGGTCTGCCTCAGGGCAAAAGCACAGGGCTGCCTTCCCATCAAACACACACACACACACACACACACACACACACACACACACACACTGCAGTCCACAAGCTGCTGAAACATGCTGACAGTCAGCAGTTGACAGTCAGGGAGTGCAGCAAACAACATGGGAGTACATGAGAGAGAGAGCAGCAGTAACTAGTAACTGGTAACGTTAACACAGCAATGGCTCAACTTATATTACAGTTCAAGAACAATCTTTAGGCTTTTTTAGGTAGAATACACCATGTATGGATGTCACAAAGAATCCTGAAAGATCTCAGATAAGGACCCCGCATTTAACACATGGAGGTGTCAATCAATTAAGGACAGTTTGACCACTACAGGCCAAACTAGCATGAAATTTGATGTAGATATTCATGGTTCACAGAGGATGAACCTTAAGGTTTGGTGACATCTTATCTCTTCTGTTTTCCAACTATAAGTCCAAAGTTTCCCTTTGTACACTTGAAATATTTGACGCTCATGGATGGTTTCAATCTGTCCATTAGATATGAATATTTCTTAGTCATTCTCCCAGAGGATGTAAAATGGGTTGTGCTGGGAGTTGGAAGCATTGTGACTACTGACTTGCAAAAAGTTCATGCACTTTATTCAACAGCAGCATTTCTGTGGAACTTCTGAAACCCGGACAGAGCAGTGCTATATAAAACTGGATGGTCCATCACAGCTAATATGAATCCTCTATTTTTGGACTTTTTGGTTCTTCAGTATCTCAAAGGTCAGCACTGTCAAGATGGTTTGCAATTGGTCAGCGGACTGAATTCGTATGTCTAAGTTCACCAAGGTTGAAGACTCCATCAGTGAATCCACTTACTGCAGCGATTCCTTTGCAAACTGTCCAATTTGCACACAACATATTGTATACTCTAATAGAAGGACAGCATTTAATTGGGTGAGCACAGTCATGCTCCCAAGAGCTCAAACCCATCAATTTTAATGACCACGCATCCTTTCCTCTACCAAGCCATTTGAATGAGTGGGTATTTCATGTCATGTAATTAAAGAAGTCGTTTAACTTCCAGGAAAAAAATCCAGGAATATAATCAGTTTATTTTGGATTTCTTTAATAGATGAAAATTTGATAGAAAATAATTATACAAAGAATCAATAACTGATCTGTATGAATACGTATATGCCACCAGGATGCCCCACAGCTTTGATGAAACTTTCAAACATTTAGTTTATATGAGCTTTAATTAAACATGATTATAAGTGAGTGATAGAGATGAAATCACTGACTATGATCCATTAATGAGTTTAAAATTAAGTGCAATTTTAGCATTTTGTAGTTTATTGAAACTTCCTCATTTTGTCAATTATTTGTGATATTTTTGCATCTCAATACACTTTGTAGCTGCAGTTTCATTCTGCTCATATATTTTGTATTGAACAAAATGTGATGTAATGGTCACAAATCTTAGAAAAATGTGCAGATGTCTAGGTTTTAAAAAGAGTAAAAAAGAGGATATTAATCTTTAATCATCACTGACTGAGGGCTGGTACTTAGTTGAGCCTTCTAGAGCTAACTAGACTAACTAGAGTCTAACATCTTTCCAAAGAGATCCAAAGGGCTCTTACACCACCTCAATTTAGTCCTTACACCAGGTTTCTACACAGGTGCTTAACCTGGTTTAATGGGATCTTGTGTATCCATGAGCACATAAAACTAGGGGTCTCACTGTAATTGGGAGACCTAGAGAGGGATGAAGAGTGAAAGCAGAGCTGATTTACTCACTGTCTTCTCCAGGGCAGGGCAGACCAGGCCGCTCTGGGATACTGGGGAAAACTGCAAAAGACAGACAGTAAAAGGAAACTGATCATTAAAATCTGTTGTTTTTCTTCACCTGTCACCAAGCAGAGGCGTGAGAGAAAAATGCACGGACTGTGAAAATGAAAACATTAAGGGTCTTATGAAAATGTTGTGTCACAAGAATAAAATTGAACAACAGAAATTAACTGACATAAAAAAGTTTTAAGATGCAGGAACACAATGTTGATGTCTGTGACTAGTAGACAGGTTTTTCCAGATATGCACTCCAGATGATGAACACCTTGAATTATACATGAATACAAAGTCGCACAAACTCTTTAACTTAATATCCTCAACATAAAGTCAAGTTATCTCCAGTCAAAAGCCAAAATAAACAGTTAAATAAATTTTGTGGAGTGTCTTGTCTTTCCTTAATTGTTAAGGTGTTTACGAAGGTACTGTAGGTACCTTTCCTGTGGTGTTTAAGTCCCCTTAAGATTTCCATTGTGATTCTTCTGTTGATAATTATAAAATGAAGAGCCACCTCACCATGCAGCGGCAGTCCAGACTTCTTGGTCCGATTGTAAATACGAAATGCTTCCTCCAGCTCCATCTGAGACGAGATGGTACAAGGGTCCCCTTCACACATTCAAACACAAACACATTTTCATCAATATCACCACTGCAACTATAAGTCTATAAAGCGCTTAGTTGTTCAATTGAAAATTTGATGCTTTTAATTGTGTTAAGATTACTTAATTGGATCTCTCTCTCTCTCTCTCTCTCTCTCTCTCTCATACTACTGCATGTCATTGGTCATGGAAGCAAATTTGTGAGTGTGGACAGCTGGATATGAGGACTTGAAGTCATTCCAGTGTGCAGTGTGATGTGGCAGTGATGCTTTACACTGGCCAGGAGCGCAGAAAATGGGCGTTGGGCCAGAGTTTAGCAGTAGCACATAAAGGGCACAGAAGATGCCTTCAGGACGAGACAGAGCACGCAGACTGATGTACAGAGTTTGAGTGTGAGGCACACCCACCTTCATCATCGATCCACTTGAGCGTGATGGGCTGCTGCTTGGCAACGCTGCACATCATTCTCACCTCCTCACACAACTCCACAAAGGTTACCGTGGCAGCCAAGTCTGTGATCAACATGTCCCTGAATGCACACACACAGAAAATGTCAAGATTGAGTCACTTTGTCTAAGTGAAGCAGAGATCAAGAGATCCCTCAGGGGGTTCAAGGAGTCAACAACAAAATGGGAAACTCTTCACCATTCACCATTATTGAATTCAAAATACATTTTTCCTGTGCTCTGATACTGCAGGTTACAGACAAGGAGGCTCACTCCTCAGTTATCGGTTGGTTAGTTCAGCTGTTATTTGACAATGTATTCACAGAGTATTCGGATGCGCAGACAGGTTTGATAGAGAAAAGGATAGAGGAAACTGTTAGCTGGGTTTGTAGCACAGTTAATGGCATTTTGACTGGAGGACACTCGGCACTGTCTGTTGTGCAGCATTTACTGTTGGCTCCAGTCAGTCTCAGCTGCTTACCAGCTTGCGCTGAAGTTAACTGGAGCGTTCAGAATAGATTATGCAGGTGTTGAATGGTGCCATCCAGGCTTGGACAAATGGACAAAATTATAAGTGGTACTACTTATAATGGTGTACCATCTGATGATGAAGAGAGAGACAGTGGTACAGCTGGGCAATTAACCAAAAAAGTATCAAAATCTGCATTTAGAACCTCTCAACAATTTAATCTCGCTCATGTCGGTTTATTCAGTTAATACTTTCCACAATGCATGCGTCCATGAACTGTCCCCTCAAAAAAATACTGCCTCATGTTCAGATACCTGCCTCCACCCAATCCCCGTTCAATTTGTCCATTTAGTCCGCATTCACTCAGAGCAAAGTCTATAATATGAACGACACAAGCGCAAACACTGAGCCTCATGCTACATCCAAACAAATACATTTTAGTTTTAAAATGTATCCATTTTGAAAGAGTTATGTTTACACATGCCGTTGTTAATGGTAAAACAGCTAGCAAGCTAACTAAAGCTGGCGATGGCAGTCCTTGTTCTGCTCTTGGTGAAGCGCCACATGCACCATTTCTCCACCTCAGCAGAACAAGAACCAACTTTAGTCCAAGATGGTGGAGTTGTGCAGAGTAGCAGCGAGCAGACTAATGTCCAAAAGAAGTGTCAATGCGGCTGAAAGATTTGAATCACAACTTCCAGTCAGGACTTTCACAATAAAATCAGGGCGCAAACAAGATTCAGATCATGATTCAGATTGTGGACTGTGATTCTACCCAAAAAGATTGTCATATGATCTTTTGGCCAGATCGCCCACCCCAAATATAAATAGTAGCAATAGTAAAAAGTAGTAACAAGTACAGTAGCAGTACAGGTTATAGTGGTAGTAGTTGTAACACTAGAAAGATCTGAATAGCTACAGTACTGCAATAACCTCTCCACAAAATGTACACATTCCACAATATTTTGTTCCCACTTTCTGTTCAGCTGCTTAAAGGGTAGATCCAGCATATGATGGCTAAGACAGGGTATCGGTAAAAAAAAATGTCATTACTTGTTCTGATAGAATATCTGAGTTTCAGTACTGATAACAAATCAATACTTTTGAATATTGATGCAAACTCTAGGGACCTGGCAGTTTTTTATACTCAGTGCTATGGACACATTCTGATTGGTACCAATTGGAACTGATGTTCAATATCCTGCCCTGCTCAAGACAGACTAGAGGTTTGTCCTCATCAACCAAGTGAAGGACGAGTTTAGGAGCCACTGTGCTCTGGTTGTTACAATAAATGACAAATCATACAAAATCACCAGGAAGACAAAGTTTACCCAAACAAGTGAGAAGGCTTTATTATTTATCTATTTAATATCATAAACAAAGACTTTGTATTAATAAGGTGTAAACTGAGCAGCAGGGACAGACTCTGGTTTAAATCAGTGGCCATGAATGATTTCTTTGACCTGAAACTGAAAAAACAGAGTGGCTGAATTTCATATCAGAGCTGGCCTTCAAGTACCCTTATCAGTGTAGAGAAGTTGCGTGCATGTTCAGTTTCAACATCAACCCTCACTGCTCTGCTGCTGGCTGAATACGATACTGTGGGCCTTGTATTCACATACAACAGTGCAGCCACTCTCAGCTTATAATGGAGACAGGAGCCAAACACACCGATAGATACGTGTGTGTTTTATGCCGTAAACAAATATCATCACCTAAAACCTTTAAAAAGGAATAGGAGCTACAGTGACTGAATCCATGTGCATGTGTCTGACAGGTTTCTGGGTGTGTGTGGCCAAGTGTTTATGGCAAGTGTTTGTTGGACTCTGACAAGGTGGAGCAGAGACAGCTTGCTTCCCAGCAGGCATTGCTCCACACAGTCAACACCCACACAAGTCAATGTGGAATGACACACACACACGCACACACACACACACACACACACACACACACACACACACACACACACATAGAGAGAGAGAGAAAGAAG
>NW_019525022.1:1060081-1062735 GCF_002814215.2 Seriola lalandi dorsalis
TTTAAATATTTGTTTAACATAATAATTGTTTTTGGATTATTTGTAAATTAAGTTGAAAATTAATTTCTATGGGTAAAATAAGAAAAGGAATTAAGAAAGAATTAATATTTATTATTATTATTGTAATGTATTGTTGATTAGGATCCTCCTCCTCCTGTCGCCCGTGATTACAGGGGGACCACAGCTGGCTTCTTTGTGTCTTTTTGCCTGATGGATTGAGTGAGGCATGGGAGGAAATGATACAGTTTTTCGACCGCTAAATACGTTAACAATAACAATAAAGACTCTAAACTATAAGTCAACCTAAGTTTCTTTTCCTTTTTATTTATTCATTTGTTTATATACCGAAAGTCAACCGGAGATCGTTTTTTGTTTATAGGAGTAAAAACCAAGTTTTTAGTTGAAGCCATCTCAGTGCGTGCTTATTTTGTTTTAGCGAGTCGTAGCCCTCCTCCTCACAGACTGTTCTTTTATTTTGAACTTTTTTGAATCATTTTTGACTTTGTTGGAATACAAGAGCAGCCATAACAAGTCGAAAAACTTCACGGACGACTGGAAAGAAGACGGAGAATCCGCGGATTCAAGCAATCGCTCCACTCGCTGATAGAAACAATGGAGAGGCCAGCTGGCGTGAGTAAAATCAGCTGATCGATGGAATTTAAGAAGGAATGCGCCGCTGCGCTACAAGTAAGCAATTGGACACTATTGAATGCAAAGTTGTGGACCTGTCTCTTATACACATCTTTCATCCTTTAATATTTGGGGTTTGATGAAATGTTGTAGTGCAACTCTTTTCTCATAAGAGCAGAACAAGATGGATTTTAATTCACTATAAAGGAGAAATCACATCAGCTTCATAAACAAAGCAGCTACTGTTTGACACGACACTGAAACTATCCAAATGTTATTAACTTCATTGCTTTATGCAGATATTTAAGCATCAGATATTTATGCTTATATGATCAGTAAACATCTCGACCATCAAGAAGTTACATAAACTACATTTTAACACTTGGAAACTTTTGTCCTTCAGACAGTTTAACATCCATGTTGTCTGGGTAACGGGGTAATGACATAAAACAAGAAAGTCATTTATGAAGAAAAAACAATGTTTGTGTTTTAGATGTGTATAAGAGACAGGTGTACACACACACTCCCCTCTAAAAATATATTTGAGGATATAACCAAACTAAGAGCTAAGAAGCAGTTCTGACCCAATTCAGAGTTTTCAGTAAGTTCTACATCAGTATACTGCTACCTGATAAGCAACACTCCTCTGAGTAGTACAGCCAAAGGACGGACGGACAGACAGAGGGACGGACGGACGGATAAATTATAGAACATTCTCATTTTAAAACCTTTTCTCACAAAGTTTAAAAGAGCTGAATACAACTCATCGCAATGTTATTTTGAGCTATGTGGTCCTTCGTGCTAAGTAGATTAATAAACCATTAAACAAGGTGGCTTTTCATTCTCAGGCCACAACATTTTGGTCGGTTTAACCGTTTCTGATCTCTTGATTATGAGATGCCAGTGTACGCCAGGTCCAGTGTATTGTGGACCTTGTTACTGTTAATCCAGCAGGGATCTAGAAGGCATTCCACAACATTATTTATTCATGCACTTATGCATGGCAGTGTCAACTAGCTAGTTCTGAGATGTTGATCTGCAGGATTAGATTATTATTTATATTTGATCAATTTTTAAATTTATCTATCAACTAACATGCCCAAAAATAGTACTACAAACAGAGTGGCTTCAGAAAGTATTCATACCCCTTCACTTTGTGAATGCTTTGTGTTGTAGATTTAATTGAAAATGGATAAAATTCCCCAACTTCAAAATTATTGAAAATCAAAAAGTGAACTCTCTCATTTACAGAGGTATTCAGGTGCACCCACTCTGAATACTTTCTGAAGCCACTGTAAATCACCAGGCCACCATTATTGGCTGATATTAACATACCACACATATATAGTATCATATTATATCTGTATCCCAGGAGATAATAATATGAAGGCGTGGCCCCTTGCAGACATCGTAGACCACGCAGACCAAACCGAAATGAGACGGTCTTGCTGACGGATGATTCCTGCTTTGCGTCACCAGTTGCGCCCACCATTACCGTTGCGTCACACCTAGCAACTTTCACAACATTTAACTTTTTTCCACAAAAACTGGAGGTTTTAGGGCCCCTTGGTTTTTTAACAGTTGTAACATTAGCTGTTTAACTAAGCTGAAACCCAGTGCTTACATTTAAAAGCGTAATCATCGGAGACTACGCCCACTACCCCACTCACTATTATGTCTAGGCAGCTGGGCCCAAATTCTCAAATCAGTATCAAGTATTTTGACTATTTAGTTAGTTTCATGGCATTACATTATCGTGTCTGTCACTTTGGTGTCTGGGCATTTTCCCTTATTCATAACATTTAATAAATTATTAACTGAGTAATCATAAATGATGGTGAGTTGCAGCCCTACAGATAACACTGAACCTCCCTGACCTACTGCCGGCCGTCTAGGATGCTTCATGTCCATGATACTCTGTTGTTGTTTGTATAGATTATGAGGTGCACAAAACCTGGTCTGACTGTTTGCCTCCTATTGTTATTTTATCCATATGTGATGGGAAGGACCCAAATTATATAAAC
>NW_019525022.1:1062785-1063147 GCF_002814215.2 Seriola lalandi dorsalis
ATAAACTACATTTTAACACTTGGAAACTTTTGTCCTTCAGACAGTTTAACATCCATGTTGTCTGGGTAACGGGGTAATGACATAAAACAAGAAAGTCATTTATGAAGAAAAAACAATGTTTGTGTTTTGAACCACAGTTGTCCACAACACTGATGTCAGTGTGTTTGGTCCCTAATCTTCACAGTATAGAACAAACTCTCTACAGACTATTATGATATTAACATGTGAACAGCAACTTTCCGAACTGGATAAAGAAGATGAAATGCGTTTGCTCTCTGCAAGTCTGTGGCTGTACTCAGCCAAAGATGTTGGACTGACTGTTTCTCTAGTTCCATCAACGTCAAGAGTCACATTCCCCCAGT
>NW_019525022.1:1063253-1074652 GCF_002814215.2 Seriola lalandi dorsalis
TACAACATGTCTTATAAGTTGGCAAGAAAACTTAAAACAACACATGAAAGTGTGCAGTTGCTGCAGGGTTGTGAACCAGGTGTAATGGTGACGCACAAATATTATTATTTTCCAGACTGATAAAAATCTCTACTCTTGGAGTCTTTGGAGTTAAAGAACAATAGACTTATGTTGTTTGTCCAAGTTGAACTTATCATGAAAGATGACATAATTTCATAGTTAAGACAAGAGATGAGGCAGCATAAAAAGAATCAGACCGACAGAGTGTTTAGACACATTAGAGAGGTGCCATGATTTAAGTCCACAAAGAGGGCAGGCCAGTCCACTCAATAATATATGATCCAGTCACGAGCAACAGGTTTACAGTCACTAAATATTATGTTCAGTGATTCACAGTCAAACTGAGGCAGAAACACTGGAAGGAGGAATAAGAATATAAACATAGTTGAGCTTCAAGGATCTCCAATAAAGTTATTTTACTACTTTAACTTACATCATTGCATTTTTGTCATGGTTTGGAGCAAGGTTCTGTTGTCATTCAAGATGGTTGGTTGGTCCTCTCTATCAGGCCGACCTATTCTTTTTTTTACAAAGCCCTTATTGGGAAATCACCATCTTACCTTACATCTCTCTTGATCAGATCAGTTTATTCACACCAAACTGGGTCACATGACTAATTAAAGTCTAATTAGATAAAGATTAAATGTCTAATGTGGATTTAGTGTCTAATTAGACATTTGGATCTAAAGCTCCAGACACAATGAATCTTCTTGCATATTTTAGAAACACTATCTTAAACCTTCCCAAAACAGAATGCAATGGTTACGTTTTAATCTTGGCATTTTATATGTTTTAAATTTTCCTTGTGTGTTATTTTTATTACAGTTTTGTAATGTTTATTGTTGTTTATTTGTTTAAATTGAAATGAAAATTTTTTTGGACCATCTGTTAATTAATTGTTTTTATAATGTTTTTATGTACATTCAGGTCTCTCTTGAAAATGAGATTTCTACTTCAATGAGATTCACCTGAATAAATAAGAGTGAATATAAATATATTGGCTGTGCCTCAATCACAACAAAAAAGTTTCATTTCATCTACTCAAGAGAAAATTTGCATACATAACTCATACTAAAGTAAAGAATCAAAGATAGTGGGTTACAGAGCAGAAAGGCACATTAACACATATGAGTATGGGAAACAGTTAGATATGAGATGTCAATCAACTTGTTGATGCTACTACAACCATATATCTTATGAGGTAGTAAAATATAAATGAAGTAAAATATTCACTACAAATATTACATTTTCTTATCAGGGTGGGGAAGCCTTCAAAACTTAACACAATTCAGCCATTTATTTTTATTTTCATTAATTATATTATACCTAGGTGGGTTTGACATTGCTCAGGTACACAGGAGTGACTGACCTAGCTTAAACCCAGGTACCTTGCTGAAAAGTCAAGCAGACGAGGCAACACATTGACCTGTAACATCACCACATAGCTGAAGTCTCAAAACCACAGGTGTTTTCCCCGTATCATCGTTACCTGCCAGCTGACTGGTGTCTACTTATTCCCTCCGGACAGCTACTTACCCACAGTAGTGTGCTTTAATTTTCACCAACTCCGTGTCCAGGTCCATTATGGATCCGTTTGACGCTAGCATATGCATTGTGCAGTTTGGTTTACCTCCCAACGAGCCAAACGTTAACGGGACAGGCCTGAACTCGCCGTATCACCCGGTCAAGTCGAAAAAATAAAAGTTTACATAACACGAGCAGGAGTAACTTTTCATCCGACACTGTCGAAAGAAAACTTGTCGAGCTGTTTTAAAGTTTCTTTCGTAAAGACACCATAGAGGCTTTGCTGGCGGAGGAGTTGTCAAAGTGGTTCGTGTAACGTCACAATTTCCGGTTGTACGTTTCAAAATAAAAAACACTAACAAATGTAATGAGAGTAGTACTTTTATTTTGAAATTAAAATCTCTTCAGCCCTGATCGCGTGAAGGCAAACTCACTGGCTAACTTGACACAGTTTCTTGTAGCTCACTATGGTTACCGTAATCCAAATTCACCTGTTTTATGGGGCTTCTCGACTGCCCCAGTAAAAGAAGTCCAGTATGCATGTACGGATGTATAGACAGTGTATGGTAGTGAATTATTAACGTATTGAAAGTTGAATAATGGTATTTTTCCTCTGTAGTTTCCCTTCTGCCACAGTTGGTCTGCCTAAGGTATGAATACTTAATTAAACCTTCGTGGTATGTCCTTGTCATAGTCCAGCATTAGAGGTAGTCTCCTTCATTCCCTGAAATAATTTACTGTTAATGTCCACAAGATTTCGTATTAATGTATTTTTAAATTGTTTTTATTTTTTATTTTTTGTGATTTAAGATAATTTTTAGTGAGTAAAGTTTTCACGTGTGATGCAAGAGTTTTTATCAGAGGAAAGGCCCATGAAGAACAACTCAACCGAAGCTAACAGAATAAACATATTTCATTGATACAAGGTGGCTATGGCCTCAACCATAATGCAGTTGTTGAGCGCCACCTGCTGGTTAATTAGTAAACGACTTCAAGAAGACATTAGGGGGATGAAGTGTGGAAAATTAGGTTGGACTTTAAACAAATCACAAAAAATAATTATAATTCATCTTTACAGTAAAAAAAAAGGCAATAAAAACCAACTATTATTGCACTACATACAGAGGTGGACAAAGCACAACTCCATTACTTAAGTTAATGTAGATACTTTTGGTCAAATATTACTCCAATACAAGTGAATTTTTCAGTCACATGTTTACATGAGTTAAAGTAACTTGCTGCTGTTAATTTGCTTAAAAAAAAAAAGTACACTTTCTTATGTCTTATGTTTCTTATGCATTTACAGAACCTAATGACTCAGATACAACCTACTGAATGACTGACTTACTGAACCTGTAGAATAAAACGCTTGTAGATTATGCTACAAAGCCTGTAGAAATGGAGATAAAAACACAACTTAATCAACAGCCAACTACCGCAAGCTGTCTGTTTAAAAGTCTGGAATTAAACAAACGTTGCATATCTCGACATGCTTTCTCAAGTTGCACTGCAAATTTTTGGGGGCAGCGTTGAAGGTTGGCCGTGGTATTTTCAGCATTTAACAACATTAAAAACAAAATGAATCTTTCTGTTTTTCTAAAACAGCAGACATGGACTTAAGATAAGGCCGTGGTGCTCTAGTGAACAATCCTCAGCCTCATCTTTATCTAATGTAGAGCCATCATAAGGACACTGCCAGGTTCAAACTGAACTGTTCAAAAAAGCAGCAGCACAACATGACTAACAGTGTAGGAGTTGGCTGGGATTGTTTTGTCTCCTGTGATGAACACAGTGTATGGAGGCTCATCAGCCTCCTGTGCTCAGAAATATGGAGAAATAAAAAGATGTCTCGTGGACTTCAGGTTTGTATGACGACAGAAATGAAGACATGGATAGGCCGACCCATGCAGGGTCATTAAAACATTCCCTTGACAATAAAGCCATAAAAGAATCTCAACATTTACTCTATGTCCATAATGGGATAATACCTGGAGCTGAGGTGTTCCAGGTCTGTTTGCCATTCCGCAGATAAGATAAAGGAAATGTTAGCATGGCTGCATTAACCCACAGCAGCCACTGGGGGGGGGGGGCTCAAAAATAAGTATTTAGTTAACCTTAACTCTAAAGTGACCACAGTCACAGTCTATCTAGCTAGACCTCACACCATTTGAACACTGACCTCGAGCCCATACACAGTCTATCAAACCCTTTGACCCAGTAGGTGTTAGCTAAAGCTACATTAAGCTTGCATGGTCAGCTACCAGGCGAATTTATCTGGCATACTCTTTTACTTTAAACTAGCTCATTAAGCAGGAGACATACAGTAGGTCCGGTGCCTTTTCAGTTTGCTAAGTAGGTTAACCAGTTTATTCAATGTTCAGTCAAATATAGCTGTGTTGAATTCAGCAGATTCTCATCCTAAACTGTAATGTTCATGCTTACAGATGAGTGATGTGCCTCATCACCTCCATGACCACAACTACTGGAGGAGAGAGCCCAGCAGGAGCCAGAGCAGCACCAACACCAACAGGGTAAAACACCCAACTTTCCCACCTGGGATAAAATGTTCATTAGGGCTGAACAATTAATCAAAATATTATCGAAATCGAAATATGGGCAAGTGCAAAATACAAATCGCAGGAACTGCAATTTTTTTGATAAAGGTAAAATGTGTCACAACAGACCATAAATGAAGCACTGTGGTGTTACAGAGATGGCCCGGCCTACAAATCAAATTCGAGAGGGAACATGCTTGGTTGGTATAAGCCCCAACAGTAACACATCATCATTATTTAACAATTTGACAATGAAATGCACAAATGACCTGAAATCAGATGAAATCGTGACTCATGATTTTTCGGTATATCATTCAGCCCTAATGGTCTTTTAGGGTTGAAGGAAAATCATCACTGTGGTGTTATGTTTGTGATTCTGGGACAAAGATGACATGACAAGTAACAGGTTACAACAGCCTTTTTTGGGTTTGGTTTGTAATAGTTGGGCGGCCCTGTAGGCACCTCAGCTTTTCTACAGGTGGGTGTGTATAGGATCTCAAGAAAAGACAAAGACAATATATGGTCAATGAATTTGTTTTACCTGTGTACAATACATTCCCATGTTGCATCAGTGACCTTTTGACCCTTTTGTTTCACATTTGAATTTGATTATGGACAAATTACAACTACATAGGTTGAACTGTTCAAGATTAAAGGGAAAAATGCCTGTAATTCATCAGTTGTTATTTGTCCGTCTGAAATTCAAATCTAGTTATGTAGAGGCAGACATTACAAATCGATTTGCATAGCACTATTCATACATACAATGTAACACAAAGTGCTTTACAGAATAGCAAAGCTAAGATGAACATAGAACAATAAAGACAAAATAATAAAATATTACATATTAAAGCACTGGACATATATTCAGGTGAATCAAACCATAAATGAAAAGTAAGATATTAAAAATCACATAAAAAAGACAAAGTAGTAAAGATAAAATTATAAAATGCAAAAAGTGAGAAGATGTTTGGAAGAGAATAAAACCAAAAATAAAAGTAGAAATGAAATAAATGAAAGTAAAGTATTAAAAGGAAACAGTCCAGAAAATAATCAGAGAAATATTATGTAGGGTGGCAAAGAAAATACCAATCTCTGGTCACAAGCCGAACAAGTGTTTCTGACAAACACAATAAAAGAGGTGTAAACAAAAAGGAATGATTTCTTGATGCAGCGCCGCAGACAACATTGTTACTCGAGCCTCCTTCTTTGACCTTCACCCAGGTTTCTGAGCAACTGTTGGACAAGAGAAGTGAAAGACTGCTTTAGTTCTTTGTTATGGAATCCCAGTGGAAACTCATTTCAATGATCTAAGTGACTAAAAACATACAAAGCACTGATGTAAAAATAAATCTATGTAAATGAATCAATAAAAGAATTTACAATGGAGGAAGAAATGTAGGAAAGAAAGCTTGAGAAGATTTCACAAACTAAAGTGATTATTTTATTAAAATAAAGCTGTAATCACTGCAAGAATAAATTTGTAATATTTTGAGGAAAAATTTGTTGTACTGTCTTTTGAGATAAAGTTGTCATTTTATAAGTCACTCTTTTACAAAGATGCGTCAGGTGGACGATCTATTAACTTGTAGCATTTGAACATTAATTTCGTGGCAACAAAACAAGCTGCAAGTTTTCATTCTATCTAACATTTACAAATTATGGTGTCTTCATTTTTTATTTATTCTTCTTTAGGATATTCTTCCTTGTGAACAACTCGACTCTCACTTTCTTATGACTGGTATAAAGGTCCGTCAATGAAAAGTACTGTTTATATTATTAAACACATTCTGGCTGCCTTTCATATTGTTACCAGAGTCCACTGACGTTCAAAATATGTCCCATTATAGACTCATACATCATGTAGCTGATTTCATTTCAATATCCTAAAATCTACGATGACAAGATGCTGATTATTGAGAGTCATCAGCTGTTATTTGACACGTAAACATCGCTACAACACTAATCATAATCATAATCCGGTCACACTATCGGAGCGTGATATACTTTATGCTTTTAGAGTCATTCTTTAACAAGCAGTGACCTACATTGTCCACGCTGTGCAGTTCACACCATCCTGTGAAAAATAGCCCGGCTGACAGTCTTCACACACTGTATCAGTTCTGCTGGTTCCTTTGAGAAAGATGCAAAACTCAGGTTCATTACACAACAACCCAACATCCAGTGAAAATCCATCATTTATCAGACTGGGAAAATCAGAGGCTTCACTGTCAGACTAGTCACACTTTCATTTTTCTTACCAGGTTCTTTTATCCTCTGACCAGGTGCACAGTGTGTGTGTTTCTCTGCCAAACTACATCCTGTATCGTTGGCCAGACTCGTGCAGAAATACCCACTTAAAACATCACAAACTGTGTCGGTTGTTACCGTACACTTCTGCTGGGCAAAGAGACCTTGAGCTAAAAAAAAAAAAATAATAAACATCATTATTGTTGTTATTTTATGTTTAAACTTAGATCAGTGTTTCTTAAACTTTTTAAGACCAAGTATCAAAGTGCTCAGTCTACAGAGAAATGCACACAGCCTGTATTCACACACTGAGCCGTCAAACGACGATGATGGTATTTTAAGAAATTTACTCTCTAACCACAAGGGGTCACTTGTGGACCACTGGTGGCCTGCGGATCACTCTTTGTGAAAGAATGATTTAGATAATTATCATTATTAAAACATACAGCAATTGATTTGCCTTCTAATTAAAGAACATACTTTTAATTAGTTAAATATCTTAATTTTACTAAACACTTTTCATCTGACGGTACCTGGGACACAGGAGGTGCAGGGGAAACACTTATTCAGGCCATTGGGTTGATTCATAAAAGTCCCATTGTTACAGAGGCTGCAACGTGTGCCTGACTGTAGTGTACAGTCTCTTTGAACAACTGCACCTGTCAAAGACAACATAACATTCATGTCAATAATATGTCAATATCACCTCAAGATCACAGGCCTGTACCATGACGTGAGTTAAGTGGGTTATCCAGCTAACTTTGGGCTGATCACTAGTTTTCCTATATCAGGAAGCTTTTGTCTTCTTGTTTGTTTGTCTTGAGTCTGATGGAGATGATGAGCGCCTGATACGGCTCAATATCGCTCAGCATTGATGGGAGTAAGTGTTATTTTTTATTTTTTTAATAAATGAAAAGACTGTGTCCATTTTCAAATCTAAAAACCTTACCTAAAAACCTACAAAGTAAGGAGTGCATGTAGGGTGCAATGTAGAGTGGTGGGCAGTACTATGACATTTTGCAAAAGAGTGAAGCTAAAACTGTTAAACTTTGTTTCACCTATATAGTAAAAATCTACATAAAAAGTAACTGTGATCCCTGTTATGCTGTGTATTTGGTGGAGCTGTAAATATCTGAACTGTGACCCCAACTACACAGGGATTTTTGTAAGACATCAGAAGCCAAAAAGATTGTAAACCACTGGTTTCCACTTCAATGTGCTGTATTTTAAAAGCTTGTTATATTATGAACTGTGAGAAATCTTCATCTTAAAAGCAACTACAAACTAAAACTGCTTAAGTACAGTACTTGAGTAAATGTATTTAGTTACTTTCCCCACTGGTCTTTACAGACCACTGTGTATGCTGTCTAGTAGTGGCTACAAAAACATTTTTGTGTAACATTGTAAAAACCCAAGTTCAGAATTGACCAAGGAAAGCAGAAAGAAAATGGGCAAAAGACTGTTTAGTTTACAAAATTGGACAGCTTCTATTAAAGGAATGAGTAATAAGCAAAGCCGGGGTGGCTGGCAGGGTGTGATCAACTTAACAAGGTACAATGCTGTACATTCAATGTGCCATTTTGTACCATGTCTGCATCCTCGCCTGAAATTACTTATGCGATCACTTTCACACTCATTTACCAACATGTGCAGAATGGAGCATTACGGTACACCCACATATGAACGTGTGATGAGAAGATGGAAGATGTGCAACTCAAAGCAGATGCAGTTTGCAGAAAAGGAACCCATAGGTAAGATACTGAAACTAAAATGTGTTATTTTTCTGAGCGTTGTGGTTGTGCAGTCTGCACTTGCAATCACAGGTTCATATTTCATCGTTTCTTGTTAATGTGCTTTCAATTTTAGCTGTTACTGGCCTGTGAACTGCTTCAGTGGGTTATAGGAAATATAGCTTTAGGTCCCTCTTGTTCTATTGATGAGTGTTAGTTGATTGTTAAATGAAAAGAAAGTCCTGACAGAGACAGGCTTGTTGTCGTCTGTGCTACAATTACTGCATCATGACCAGGCTGAACTATAATGATTTCCATACAGCCCCTACATCACACATGCACGTGTGTTGAATTAATGAATAACGACAGCAAAACTCGAGTCCCATAATTCCCGACGGCACCTGAAGCAGCCTACAACTTATAAACCAGTTTGCAGAAGTTTAATTTATTTTCCCATCAGCTGTGACAGGAAACAACAAATGTTTATAACAAACAGGAAACAGACAACAGGCTACAATAACTTAGTCTGCAATCATGTCTCAGACATTTAAGTTTTATCTTTCACGAAGCATTTAATGACGTTACAGTCATCTTAATAAAGAACAAGATGGAAACATAAGATGTTATTGGGAACATGGTTGTTTTCAGTCGCTCATGTTTTACTGCCTCATAACGTCTTTCCTCCAGAGGTTTGAGGGGGATTGTTGTTGAGATGATAAAACGTAGATGAGATGACATTAGTCAACATTAGTGTGGGTCGGACATTTCCCCTAGAACTGGGCCGTGACTTCAGGCTCGCAGTCAAAATGGAGACTTTAGTTTCGTTTTGACTTGTTTACAGTTTCCTACCTTGGTGACACATCGGACAGCACTGTCCGTCTCGTGTCGTGTACTCCTCTGCTCGGCAGCATAATCCTGGTACCGTGAAGACAGCCACATAACCTGCTGGAAACACAGTGTTTGAGTCTGCTCAACACTTCATATAGCACAAACAGCTAAGCTAACGTTAGCTTCATCTTATGACGTAATAAAGAATGAGCCTCTCCGTGACATTTACCAAAGACGAGCAACGTCGACAACTTAATGCCACGACAACACATTGCTTCATACAGTCTGGAGACTAGTTCACAGATCTTTACACAAACTGCTCAGAACAGGATTCACTAATGTTTCTACAGGAAAAGAAAAATGCCTGTTTTTCTTTTTTTTTTTTTTTTTTAAACTTTATTCCATTCATTTCTTTTTAAGGAACAAACACCTGTAAGTACGTAACTTGTTCAAGGTGCAAATGATAAACATTTATATACAGGGGATACACATAATAAAAACACAGCTCAAAATAAAGGCCATAAGGATTTAAAATATTTTAAAATAGCAGAAACCAATAGTTAAATTTACATTAATGCATATGGAATTTGACCATTATAATAAGATTTATCATGTACATGTTTGTCAGTGTCTTATTTTCCAGGAAACAAAACAATACATTTTTCTACAGTAAAATAAAACTTTCATCAATATTTTCATTGAAACCTTTTATGGTCTTGCTGTCAGCACATTCCTGGACACAAGATTTAAAAACCTCGGGTTCCGTGACATGGAAAATGTTGAAGCTGTGAAAAAACGACTGATCACTGAAATGCAGTCAGTGAACCAGACCTCAGTGTCAGCTCCTGAACCAAGCACAAGCTCTGCCACCAGCTCTGTCTCAGTAGCTGCCCTGCGATATGGGCAGAATTTGACTCCCAAGTCCTTGCATCCCAGGAACATCGCACACCTGGAACTGATGCCTTTATTGAAATGCGCCGGTACTCAGAAGAGAAGCCAATACCACGGGATGGAGACCCACTTCTTTGGTGGAAAACAAATGAGCCAATATTTATAATAAGATTCATCATGTACACGTGTTTGTCAGTGTATTATTTTCCAGGAAACAAAACAATACATTTTTCTACAGTAAAATAAAACTTTCATCAATATTTTCATTCATGAAAGTTCAGAGGTTTTGCCCGAAATTCTCTATAATTGGGCAATAAAACAAATTAAATGCACAACAATTTCTGGATGTCCATAACAGAAGCTAGAATTCACATCAGGGTCACGATCAGGCTTTCTTCCACACCATATCATTTAAAATGAATTGATCCCAATATGAAATCACATATGGTAATGTGGTAATTTATATGTAGTAATGATTTAAAGTCAGACTAAACCATATCGCAACAAACCTCCGTCCCATCACACCTGCTGACGACATCACACACGCACGCACGCACACACACAGGTGGTGTGAAGATTCTTACTTTAATTTGAGACGGTATCTAAACTATTATCTGGAGATTTGCTCTCAAAGTGTCTGTCAGCAGCATCAACCAGCAGCTCTTTGACCCACGGCATATGTGGGCTTTTATTAGCCTGCAAACTCCTTCTGTGGTTTCTTTAAAGACAGCTGTGACTGTATAAATATTTACCGTATATATATTATATACAGTCACTGAAAATAGAAAATAACTGAGCACATTTATTCACAGTTCAGCTTTTTAATTCTGGAATTTGAAATATTTTAAATCAAAGAGACTTTACTTTTGCTGGTTGCATGTATTTACAGGCAACTGACAGACTTTACTGTCTTATTAAGAGACTGTATTATTCATTACTGTCTTAGTAAAAATAGGAATGCAAAAGTAGGCCACGTTTATTCAGATAAACCTGTACAGAGTTAAAAAAAATATAGATACAAGAAGATACAAACTGAAAATAACAACAAAAATAAGCACATACAAACCAAGTGTCTGTGGTAGAAACCGCAACGAGCCGCTCAGCCGTTGAAAAGCAGATGATCAACTATCTCTTTTAAGAGCACTGAGAAGAGCAATGTGTTCTGCGTGGTACTTAAGCCTGTGATGTGCCATCATCAACACAAACATCAGTGACTACATTGGACATATCCACCTGCTTCGTATCCATGTTCATGAGACATTTGAATTTGGTCCCCAGTCCATTATTACACAAGACCCTCTTCATAAGGATCCATAAGGATGTGTCCTGAGTCAAAAGGCCGCTCTCCTCCACGCAGTTGATCTCTTTTGAGCTCCAGTGTAAGTAAATAAACTGTTTATTCATCATCATTCCCAAATGAAAACTTCTACTGTGAAGAAAATGTATATTCAGGCTGAAAAAAATATTCCCAACTGGTTCGCCGACAGCAGCCATTTGTCCCATGATGCTGCAGTAAAGGACACACTGTCCTCTGTTCCAGCTGTTTGTCCTTATTGATGAC
>NW_019525022.1:1074702-1082476 GCF_002814215.2 Seriola lalandi dorsalis
CAACACCAACCCCAGGAGACAGACTGACTCCACTGTTCTACACACAAGTGGTTGATTCTGGTGAGTGTGTTTGACACCTGGCAGCACAACAAAGTCTCTAAATGTAACTAACAGTGAAATGTCCCTTAATCATTCAGTTGGATCTTACCAGGTGGACACATAGGACAGCATTCATTTCCTGTCTGATACTCTGCTGGGCGACATGTCAGGGTATTTCCTCTGAAGACTCTGATCATAAGTATCTGTGAAGAATGAAACAAAGTCTTAACAGATATATTGATAATCATGTATCATCAGTCATTTTAAATATATTGAAATCAGTTTTAAACCTGTTGCACGTGTGTTCAAACAGTTAATAAATGCTTCATGATACACTGTAAAATTGTTACAAGCCAATTCATAAATATCTGATGTTTGTTCTTTATCATAAACTATTTTAAACCCCAATATATTGAGGATTTGTCCATGTGCATTTATCATTTAAATGTTTGTTACTAACTATAAAATTAAAACCAATTAAAACCCCAATTAACATATATGTCCATCTTACCCTCTATTTACATTTATAAGAGTAAAGCACTTTGGACCTTCACAAAAATGCAGGATGGACTCATGTTCAAAAGGCCTGTTCTAGGGAAGACTGTCATGTGACCCACACGACTCTGTGACCTGATAACCTGAAACCTACTGATGTTATGGGAATAAAAAGGAGGATATTTAATTCTACTGGATCTATTTGAATCTTTATATTTCATTATTGTCCATCATTGACCACACCCTAAATTAAAGTCCATCAGTTAAACTGGTATTTCTTATCATTTCACCGCTATATTTGATTAAAAATATAAATACCTATAAATCAATACATTTACATTTAATTAACAGCCCCCCCCCACACACACACACACCAATGTGATGTATACTTCACTGCCCAACAGATTCAAGCTTCCTGTAAAGTTCTGCAATAAACAACTTTACCAACAAATATGCAGCTGTGTAATGATTTCTTCTAGAAGTCATCTCAAACAGCAGGTTGGCAGGTTTCAGGGTATGAAGACACTGAGATCTCACTGTGATCTGAGATGAGGTGAGTTCTTACATCAAAAACAAGAGAAGAACATCTGGAAACAAAAAGTAAATCATGTTAAAACTGCACTGACCAGCAGGTAACCTGGTTACTGTGGATTAAAGTAACCTGGTTAACAGCTGTACATTTCTGCTGGTTACTGGAGCTGTTTCTATTCAGTTTTAAACAGTCAGATGCAGAAGATGTTTGAAGAAGTTTGAGCCTTTGTTTTACTTTCCTTTGTTGAAATAAGAGGATCTGGTGCTGGACTCTGCTCAGGTTTTAAAGTTCATTGCTCTGCTCAAAGTCTGTTTCCAGCTCAGACTAGTTATCTTATGTAAAAACAAGTTTTACAAGATTGTATGAACCTGATAAGTGGAACATGAAGCATCGTCTTATAAAAGTTCAACTACAAGTGAAACTGAAAGTTTACAGAACTGAAAAACAGCTTCGACCTGTTTTACAGTTGCTCTCTTACTTTGAAAACATTATTAACAAAACCAGTTTACACCAAGCTACAACTGAAGGCACTTTATAGTCCTACAACAGGGCGAGGCCTCTGTTTCCTGATCGCTAAGATTTCCTGTTTATTTCAGCTGAACCATTCTTTGTTAATATTTATATATTATAAAAAGCTTCTGAGCAGTTAGACTGCTCCAGTCTCAGTTTTCTAAATACTGTTGTATAATATATTATCTGTCTCTTATACACATCTGGGTTCTACAGCACATTTACTCTGCAGTGAACTGACACTGCACATCTGATTATCTCCAGGTTGTTTCTTATACTGAGGAGAGAAATACATTCACTTAAAGCAGAAACTTCTTGGACAGTTGTTCAGACTTCACAGAGTGATGTCAGGAGGGACTGTAAGGAAGAAAACACTCCTGTCTTACCTTCTTGTCATGCCGGGGTGACATCATCTCTGCTGTTTCTCCTCCAGGTGTGTTTTCCTTTTCAGTGAAATATTAATGAACAGATGAAATAATTGAATTACTGATATAAACCAAGTATTGTCATTTACCACAGTGCATATCTACATACACACAGTTTCACAAAGAGAGTAACAAACATACCTCTGTGGGAGGGCTTCGATTTCTTGTTAGAGCTACAATAAAAACAATGAAAAACGTCTTAATCCACAACATCATGACTTGGCAGAAAGTATCATCATCCATTAAACTATGATAACATTTTCTTTGACTGCACACAGATCTTACCTGCTAGAATTTCTCTTCTGTTCCGGACAAGAAAGAGAAATACAAGCCAATCACTAAAAGAAGCAATAAAGCGCTGATCACAATTAAAAAAATTTCTGTCACATTTAAACTGTTGTCTCCACATTCAGCATCACTTGCAGCAGTTCCTGGTTTTATCAGCTGAAGGTTTTCTGATTCACATCTGGAACGATAGAAAGACGTTTTTACTTTATAAATGTATAGAAACTTCAAATTCACTGCAGTTGTGAGAAACCAGATGTGTCCATGTCTGATGTGAAGGTTCACTTACTGTGTGTGTGGTTGACAAGATGTAAATGTCCCATCTGAAAATGTTGCATCTCTGCAGTCAGAGCACACAGTGTCTTTGGAGGCTGTTCCTGTACAAGAACAAATGATGCACATGTTGAAAGTAGTTACTAGTGTACACATCATATGATGACAGGGTCAGTGTGATATGACATCACTACATTTCATCAGACTGTCTGATTTCCACTCAGCTGATTTTTATTATATTTGAGATTTTTGAATCCAACATTTGAAAATCAAAACATTCAATAATAGTTTTCTTTGTTTCAGTTCCCAAAATGACAATTCATCCTTTAATATTTGGGGTTTGATGAAATGTTGTAGTGCAGCTCTTTTCTCATAAGAGCAGAACAAGATGGATTTTAATTCACTATAAAGGAGAAATCACATCAGCTTCATAAACAAAGCAACTACTGTTTGACACGACACTGAAACTATCCAAATGTTATTAGCTTCAGTGCTAATGCTATGCTTAGCTATGCTAATATGTTCATGCCAGTGAACAACTACATCATCAGTAAGTTACATAAACTGCAACTTTTGTTCTGGACAGTGGAGCTGTTGTGGTCTGCTGCTGTAAGGACTGAGTCTGGACTCTTTGTGTTTGCAATTGTGTTTATTTCCATTTTATTTTGAAATATGTGATTTCCCGTCCCACCCTAATGTGTTTCACCTGTGTCTCTGCCTCCCTTGTGTATTTAAGTCTCCTGAAGTATTAATCTGTTCTGTGCCCAGCTTTTCCCTCGTGCTGCAAACATTTGGATTTCCTGTTTGTTGCCATTCCTGGGTATCTTCCTGTTTGTTTCCCTGAGTTTGGATCACCGGTCTTCAGCTCCGGTCTGCTGTGTGCGACTCTCCAGACATGTTGCTAAAACATGTCCGTCTGCTTCTGTTTTGGCACCATGTCCTATCTGATCAGTGGTTTGGGCGGCAGCAGGCAGATATCAGTGAGCAGGGGACACCAACAGCTGCCAGACCATCAGCATCAAGAAGCATGAGTCTGGTGTAGCTGTGTCTTGGCAGATTGGTAGATTGTGGCTCAGAGAATAAAATCCAATGTTTCAAAGCTGCTACCAGCATTTTCAATGGCCTCAAACAAACAGAGAAGGTCAGGCATGTCTTTTTTGAAAACGACAAAACAGTCACCACCCTCAGGATTTGGTTTCTCCAAGTGTTTTCTGTTATAAATTGGCCATATTTTTACTTACTAGTTTTTTGTTCGGCCTCTCCAACTATATTTTCAGTTTTTAATCTTTTTACCACTACTTTGAACATTATCACTGTGTTGGTCTGCCCAGAGGGTCCAATGGTTCCACACAAAATCCAGCTGGAGCATTTGTCTGAATTTGAGCATCTGTTCAGCTCATTTCAGCGCTGACTAACCATCGGCACTATGGGTGAGATTTACCAAGCCACAGCAGTAAGCTACAGCCTGAGGTTGGCCTGGCTGTGTGGAATAAGAAACCAAGTCTCCAGAGAGAAGCCTGAGAGAGGAGATGTAAAACTACATTGAGATGGTTTTTGGTTCTTAAAAGCAAAAATATATCTTCTTATTGATTCAACACTTCAGGTAAAACTGTAAAACATGGGACCTTAAAACTAATCTACAGTATGATCTTAAAGAACAAGCAAACCAACCTTTTTGACTGATGTATTGTCCTGGTTGACATCTTGTGTGTTTCTCTGCTGCCACACAGCTGTTCTTTGTCGAGTCAGTACAGTAGAATCCTCCCTGTGCTTCACAAACTGCATCTGATGTTGTTGTACATGAACTCTTTATCCTCAGACCAGAACCTGTCAACACATACAGAGGTTATGGAGATACAAAACTTCTATTCTGTTTCACTACTAGGGAACGAGTTTCCCCCAATCTATGAATTCATTTTATTGCAGCAGGAAAAGGGAGAGATGGAGGGTAGTATTCTGCAAGGAGAGATCAATTAAATCATTACTGCAAGTCCTACTGATAAAATGATTCAAACTCAGTGAGTCTGCATCTTCACAGTGACACTGTCAAACCAATCTTAGACAGTTGTCTCAGGTCTTGCAGTAATATTACTACTTACTGATTTTGATCAGGTTCAGACACAAGTTTCTATTAACAAAGAGAAAGTATTAACAGAAATCTACCTGGATCACAGTTTGTGCAGGGAAAACATTGTTTAAGTCCAGTGGGATGATTCACAAATGTTCCTTCCATGCAGGGCAGACAGGAAGTACTCCTGAACTCTGTGCAATCTGTTCTTACTCTATTCCCTGTTGAAAAGAAAACCAACAATTTAATTTCATGCAGTATTTTTTTATACAATGAAAATGTGTTAATCTTGAAGGTAAAGTTAATCAAAGTGACACTGATGTGTACGACAGTTTCATTCTTATTACAAACATCAGAATGAATCCAAATTTAAAAACAAAATCCACATTTCACTTCCATGTTTCATTTTCACATGAACAACACCAACCCCAGGAGACAGACTGACTCCACTGTTCTACACACAAGTGGTTGATTCTGGTGAGTGTGTTTGACACCTGGCAGCACAACAAAGTCTCTAAATGTAACTAACAGTGAAATGTCCCTTAATCATTCAGTTGGATCTTACCAGGTGGACACATAGGACAGCATTCATTTCCTGTCTGATACTCTGCTGGATGACATGTCAGGGTATTTCCTCTGAAGACTCTGATCATAAGTATCTGTGAAGATAAGAAAGTTTTTTTATCAGTGAAGACTGGTTGTTCAGACCTGGCAATAACATGTCTCCACATGCGTCTCGAGTGACACTTGTGATCGGATCTCACTTCTCTTCTTTACATGCAAATAAAAACACTACTGTATAACACAAATAACAAAGTTGTAATTATACATAATCACATGTCTTCACTTGTTTTAAATATAAACAGTTTCAAAGCTGCTGACCTGTGTTCAAAGTTAAATGCTTCACAATACACTGTAAAACTGCTACAGGAAATTCATAAATATCTGATCTTTGTTCTTAATGATTTACATTCACTAATTTAGCAGATGCTTTCATCCAAAGCGACTCACAAGTGAGAGACATCACTAAAGCGTCAGTGCAGTAGGAGACCTTGGTGTAAGTAAGTACCAAGTGCTACATCTATTTAATAAGTGCAAGGAGATCAAGTAAAGAAGTGATGAGTCTTCAAGAGATTCTTGAAGATAAATAATCGTTATCATGAACTATTTTAAAGGCCAACATACTGAGGATTTGTTCATGTGTATTTATCACTTGTTAGATGTTTGTTACTCACTGTAAAATTGAGGAGAGCTCTCATAAGGATAACCTCTATTTCTATCTATAAAGAGCAAAGAAGAAAGGAGCATGGACTCATGTTCAAAAGGCCTGTTCTAGGGAAGACTGTCATGTGACCCACATGACTCAGTAATGTTATGGGACTAAAAAGGCAGATATGTGGCTCTACTGAATTTATTTTTATCATTCTATTTCATTATTGTCCATCATTGACCACACCCTAAATTAAAGTCCATCAGTTAAACTGGTATTTCTTATCATTTAACCTCCACATGTGATTTAAAATATGCAGCTCGTGACAGTTGTTGAGTCACATTTGTGTCAGAGGGGAGTATGTGCATAAACTGGGACACAATGCAGAGTTTAAATTCATTTACAGAAACCTGCTGGAGAGTCTGCATCTGTTTATGTGGAGGCAGACCAGTGATTCACATTTAGATATTTTTATATTACTTTCTTCTTTGACTTAAAACTGCTGATAAATGTGATTTAAAGTGCAGATTACTTGAATTCTGCTGGAATGCTGACCTGTGTACACTGAGGAAAATGACACTCCATAGAGAGTAGTTTGAGGATACAAAGCTGTAATACAGCTGACTCTTCTGCTCACAAACATCACATGACTCTAAAACAGGAGGTGAAACTTCCAAAGAGCTGTTTTTGGCTTCTTATGTCCAGTTCCCCTCCCACTCGCCACAGCTGTTCACTCTTATGTTTTGTCTTCATTATAGTCACAGTGAGAGAGTGACAGTAAAGTTAGACAGAGAGAGAGAGAGGGGTGACAGCAGCAAAGGGCCACGGGTCAGATTCAAACCCGGGGTGCTGCAGTAAGGACTAGTGTGCAACATCACGCTCTACCATGTCAGCAACCTAAGCTGCGCCCCCAGCTTTTTCTCTGGACCCTGAAATGATCATATGAGTGACAGAGAGAGAAAAGAGTCAGAAAAGAAAAAGGTTTAAATAATCATTAATGTTGGACAGGAGCAGCAGTGTGATGTATATTTTACTTCCCAACAAGCTCCCTGTAATCACAATCGCTTTATTCACCAAATGTACACAGGAATTTGACTTGGTGCAAGAAGCCAGGAACAAGCAAAAACACACAACATAAAAATGTAAGTTAAGAATAAGGCTGTAAGTTACAAGAAATAAGAAATAAAAATAGAGGGATGACAGTAGCACAGTTTAGTGCAGATCAATAAATACAAATGTTCCTGCAATAAACAACTTTACCAACAAATATGCAGCTGTGTAATGATTTCTTCTAGACACCATCTCACTGTGATCTGGGATGAGGTGAGTTTTAACGTCCAAAAGAAGAGAAGAACATCTGGAAACAAAAAGTAAATCATGTAAAAACTGCACTGACCAGCAGGTAACCTGGTTACTGTGGATTAGAGTAACCTGGTTAACAGCTGTACATTTCTGCTGGTTACTGGAGCTGTTTCTGTTCAGTTTTAAACAGTCAGATACAGAAGTGATTTGAAGAAGTTTGAGCCTTTGTTTTACTTTCCTTTGTTGAAATAAGAGGATCTGGTGCTGGACTCTGCTCAGGTTTTAAAGTTCATTGCTCTGCTCAAAGTCTGTATCCAGATCAGCTCAGACTAGTTATCTTATGTAAAAACAAGTTTTACAAGATTGTATGAACCTGATAAGTGGAACATGAAGCATCGTTTTATAAATGTTCAACTACAAGTGAAACTGAAAGTTTACAGAATTGAAAAACAGCTTCGACCTGTTTTACAGTTGCTCTCTTACTTTAAAAACATTATTAACAAAACCAGTTTACACCAAGCTACAACTGAAGGCACTTTATAATCCTACAACAGGGCGAGGCCTCTGTTTCCTGATCGCTAAGATTTCCTGTTTATTTCAGCTGAACCATTCTTTGTTAATATTTATATATTATA
>NW_019525022.1:1082496-1083395 GCF_002814215.2 Seriola lalandi dorsalis
ACATTCTTTAAATATTTAAATAACCCATTAAGGCAATACATAATATAATGAAATATTTTTTACAAAAAGTATCAAAGTATCGAAAAGTATCGAAATACATATTGGTATCGGTATCGAAACAGAAATTTGGTATCGTGACAACCCTACTCTCCATAGAGAGTAGTTTGAGGATACAAAGCTGTAATACAGCTGACTCTTCTGCTCACAAACATCACATGACTCTAAAACAGGAAGTGAAACTTCTGTTGTTTTTGGCTTCTTATGTCCAATTCCCCTCCCACTCGCCACAGCTGTTCACTCTTATGTTTTGTCTTCATTATAGTCACAGTGAGAGAGTGACAGTAAAGTTAGACAGAGAGAGAGAGAGGGGTGACAGCAGCAAAGGGCCACGGGTCAGATTCAAACCCGGGGTGCTGCAGTAAGGACTAGTGTGCAACATCACACTCTACCATGTCAGCAACCTAAGCTCCGCCCCCAGCTTTTTTTCTGGACCCTGAAATGATCATATGAGTGACAGAGAGAGAAAAGAGTCAGAAAAGATCAATAATGTTGGACAGGAGCAGCACTGTGATGTATATTTTACTTCCCAACAAGCTCCCTGTAATCACAATCGCTTTATTCACCAAATGTACACAGGAATTTGACTTGGTGATTAAAGTGCAAGAAGCCAGGAACAAGCAAAAACACACAACATAAAAATGTAAGTTCAGTATAAGGCTGTAAGTTACAAGAAATAAGAAATAAAAATAGAGGGATGACAGCAGCACAGTTTAGTGCAGATCAATAAATACAAATGTTCCTGCAATAAACAACTTTACCAACAAATATGCAGCTGTGTAATGATTTCTTCTAGAAGTCATCTCAAACAGCAGGTCGGCAGGTTTCAGGGTATGAAGACA
>NW_019525022.1:1083415-1085867 GCF_002814215.2 Seriola lalandi dorsalis
GTTGTATAATATATTATACATATATATTATACATATAATATATTATACAACAGTATTTAGAAAACTAGTTCTATAATATATTATAGAGAAAAGCTCCGCTGCAGCGACTGAGGAAGACCTGAACAACAGACGTCACATACAGACCAAATGTGACCGATGAAGAAACAATATTCAGCTGCGAAGTTTCATGAACCGACACATTAAGAAGCAGCAGGAGTTTTCACTGATACTACAACAATATACTGATCTCAGTTCTTTATCCTGGAGTTTAACAAATAACTGATAGAAATTACACAGAAATGACGTGAACTTACCATCGCTGCTGTGAGACATATCCTCCCACACAGATACGAGCACTTCACGGGACCTCAGACATATGAGCTTCGCTGGGTTTTTGAAAAGTTAGGAGGCGATATTAAGGACCGTATGAAGGTGCTGATTTCCAGGTACAATGAGACAACAGAAGAAGTCCAATCCAAACAGCTGTGGTTTAGTCCAGTGTTTTAGGTTCATATGAACAGGTGGCAGCTGGTCGAGGCAATGGAGGATGAGAAGAATCGATGCTGTTTTTTCATCTAAACAGAAAATATAAACCATGTGTTACAACTACTAACACTCTAACTTTAACATGACAACTCAAGCAAAATACTACAAGGTCCAAAGAACAAAGGAACTCACATTTACACTCAGACAAACATCAGGAGAGAGAGTTCAGGCTGCTGCAGGTTGGTCAAAGAGTTCGAACAAGGACTCAACACTTCAGTCTCACCCTGACACAGCTCCTCCTCCTCTCCGTCCTTATCACATCCGCAAGATATAAAACCCGCTTTTTTAACTGTCTTGGCACTGACAATGTTTAATCTCTGTAATATAAAAAAATGTAAAACAGCACAATATACTCAGATCAAGATTGAGTAAAAGTCCAAAGTGCAGTGAAACAAAGAGGAAGTTTTTGCAAGTTACTATGTCCTAATACTTCTACAGCAGTGGCGATTGCTCTAAGACTGCAAGGGAAGCTCAGCTTCCCCTAAAATGTCAACAAAATAAGTGGTCAAATATGTGCTGTTGTATGTACATTTCATTGACTAAATATGCGCTAGAACACGTTCATGTTTTGTTCAGAATCAGCTACTTATCACAGGTAACCGACACGACTTCCTTCTCATTCATCCCCGCAGCGCCACAGAGCTTTACACAGTGTAGAGGCTAGGGGTGGGCGGATCGATTTATATATCAATAGTATCGATACTAACGTTGGTATTGGGTATTGATCGATACTTGTGTGATGAGATCGATTCTTACGTTTCAGTTTATCTTCTGTAGAACTCTAGGCATTTACAGTGACCGACTGGCCGTACAACACCGCTCTTCTCTCTCTTCACTCATGCTCAATTAGCCCCTCCCCTTTCCTCCGCTCCCCGGCCTTCACTGCTACACTCACTCACTCACCCACTCACTCACTCACTCACCCACTCACTCACTGCCTGTGGCTGCATGATGGCAGAGCGGAAAAGGAGCGCCGTTTGGAGCTTTTTTACAGCTACAAACCAAACCAGTGGCTCAAAGAAATTCAGAAACAACTGAAGTTACCAGAACACAAACTGATACAGTCAGTTGAAACACGGTGGAACTCTGTCTTCTACATGTTTGAGAGACTACTTGAGCAAAAGGAAGCTGTTACTACAGTACTTTGTCTTTGTGGAAAGAGCTCACTGTGCTTGAGTGAGGAAGATTGGTCCATGGTTAGTCTCTCCATTGATGCCCTGAGACCATTCGAAGAAGTCACAAAAGAGATATCAACAGAGAAACATGCCTCAGTTTCAAAAGTGATAACCCGGTTACATTACTTCGGAGATCAACTGCAACTCATGAGAGCCAAGGTATCAAGCTAGCTGCTGAGCTGTCATCACAATGCCAGCACCGTTTCAGAGCCATTGAAACCTTTTATGGTCTTGCTGTCAGCACATTCCTGGACACAAGATTTAAAAACCTCGGGTTCCGTGACATGGAAAATGTTGAAGCTGTGAAAAAACGACTGATCACTGAAATGCAGTCAGTGAACCAGACCTCAGTGTCAGCTCCTGAACCAAGCACAAGCTCTGCCACCAGCTCTGTCTCAGTAGCTGCTCCTGCAACTACCTCAAACTCACCTGCAGCAAAAGGTGGGATATGGGCAGAATTTGACTCCCAAGTCCTTGCATCCCAGGAACATCGCACACCTGGAACTGATGCCTTTATTGAAATGCGCCGGTACTCAGAAGAGAAGCCAATACCACGGGATGGAGACCCACTTCTTTGGTGGAAAACAAATGAGCCAATATTTATAATAAGATTCATCATGTACACGTGTTTGTCAGTGTATTATTTTCCAGGAAACAAAACAATACATTTTTCTACAGTAAAATAAAACTTTCATCAATATTTTCATTCATGAAAGTTCAGAGGTTTTGCC
>NW_019525022.1:1085887-1087276 GCF_002814215.2 Seriola lalandi dorsalis
GGCAGCTGGTCGAGGCAATGGAGGATGAGAAGAATCGATGCTGTTTTTTCATCTAAACAGAAAATATAAACCATGTGTTACAACTACTAACACTCTAACTTTAACATGACAACTCAAGCAAAATACTACAAGGTCTAAAGAACAGAGGAACTCACATTTACACTCAGACAAACATCAGGAGAGAGAGTTCAGGCTGCTGCAGGTTGGTCAAAGAGTTTGAACAAGGAATCAACACTTCAGTCTCACCCTGACACAGCTCCTCCTCCTCCTCCGTCCTTATCACATCCGCAAGATATAAAACCCGCTTTTTTTAACTGTCGTGTCACTGACAATGTTTAATCTCTGTAATAAAAAATATAAAAAATCACAATATACTCAGATCAAGATTAAGTAAAAGTCCAAAGTGCAGTGAAACAAAGAGGAAGTCTTTGGAAGTTACTATGTCCTAATACTTCTACAGCAGTGGCGATTGGATGATCTGTCTGAGGCTGAGTCCCTTTTTGATTGACAGCGAAATGAGCGAATCAGCGATCTTGGAGTAAAAGCATCCACCGGAGCAGTTTTCAAGTTTTTAATTCCGTTGTTCGGAGTTGATCTGGAGGCGTTACTGATCCTCAGCGACTTTGTCTTTGTTAAAAACAACTAGCGTTGTGTTTGGCGACTCTCTGCTGTCACTGCGAATTTACATATAAATAAACGGACACATTTTATCATGTAGGCCGAAAATGAGCTTCCCCTCATTATAAGACCAGCAGCCGCCACTGGTCTACAGTGTACCAGGTATTTAATATTGAAACAACCTGGAATTGACAGAGTGAAAAAAATAAATTACTGGGATCATGTTCATACAATGAATAAATAAACAAATAATAAGGTGATAATCCACACAAGAGTCAATAAAACTGAAAATATTAAACAAATCAATGTTATACATTTTTCAGTGTTGAACCTGTGGAGTAGCTACTGCTTTTAGGGACTAAATGCTTTTTGACAATAACAAAGACATAGTACGACTTGAGAGTCATAGGCAGGTGAAACAATAACACAGGCTGTGAATCTGACACCATCCCAGGACACCCTCACAACCATCAGACCTCTGATGATGGAGGAAAGGTACGAAGATTAATAAATACAACAGTATATGTAGCTGGCCCTTGGTACCAGTAACTGAGGCGGAGAGTTTCATACAGGTGCGTATATTTTATTCACGTCGAGCACCGTGAAAACTACAAATAAGAAATACAAAAGAAAAAATAAGGAACATTAGTCAAAATACACAAGCAAAAATTCATTAATACATTTACAATGTTGATCACAATCAAAAGAAACTTCGCAGCACAAATTACCAAATACTATAAAGGTGCAATTAACTAAATTAATAAAAAAAAA
>NW_019525022.1:1087326-1091514 GCF_002814215.2 Seriola lalandi dorsalis
TCTCTTTTCTAGTTTCTATACCTTTAAACTAAAACATGTCACTGCCTGAAGCAGCATCAACCAGCAGCTCTTTGACCCACGGCATATGTGGGCTTTTATTAGCCTGCAAACTTCTTCTAAATCAAAGAGACTTTACTTTTGCTGGTTCCATGTATTTAAAGGCAACTGACAGACTTTACTGTCTTATCAAGAGACTGTATTACTTATTACTGTCTTAGTAAAAATATGAATGCAAAAGTAGGCCACGTTTATTCAGATAAACCTGTACAGAGTTTAAAATATATATATACATATTAGATACAGAAACCTGTATATACAGTATGTACACTGTGTGAGAAACAGAGGACATGAAGATACAAACCAAGTGTGTGTTGTAGCAACGAGCCGCTCAGCCATTGAAAAGCAGATGATCAACTTTCTCTTTTAAGAGCCCTGAGAAGAGCAATGTGTTCTGCGTGGTACTTAAGCCTGTGATGTGCCATCATCAACACAAACATCAGTGACTACATTGGACATATCCACCTGCTTTGTATTCATGTTCATGAGACATTTGAATTTGGTCCCCAGTCCATTATTACACAAGACCCTCTTCATAAGGATCCATAAGGATGTGTCCTGAGTCAAAAGGCCGCTCTCCTCCACGCAGTTGATCTCTTTTGAGCTCCAGTGTAAGTAAATAAACTGTTTATTCATCATCATTCCCAAATTAAAACGTCTAATGTGAAGAAAATTTAGAATTAGGCTGAAAAAAATATTCCCAACTGGTTCGCCGACAGCAGCTTTGTCCCATGATGCTGCAGTAAAGGACACACTGTCCTCTGTTCCAGCTGTTTGTCCTTATTGATGACAGATAAAGTCCAGTTCCTGATGCATCTGTGAGCTCTGTCCACCAGAGAACATCAGTAAAGTCTGTATCCATAAAGTGTTCAGGGTGTGTGTGCCTGTCCTGCGCTCACTGGCCAATCACAATATGTAATCAACTGTCACTGACACAATGTGTGGCATAATATTAAACTATATTATAATAATATAAGTTTTATATTCCAAGCTGACTTTGATCTCTGTGCAGTCTGTGTGAGATCATGATCCAGACTGTAGACCAGCAGCTCTGTAGAGGCTGGGCTCAGTTTCTTTGAGGTTTTATTTCTGTATCCTGCAAAGACAATGTGCCAGCACCCGACTGGATTATAACTGGGTTCTACAGCACATTTACTCTGCAGTGAACACACTGCACATCTGATTATCTCCAGGTTGTTTCTTATACTGAGGAGAGAAATACATTCACTTAAAGCAGAAACCTCTTGGACAGTGGTTCAGACTTCACAGAGTGATGTCAGGAGGGAATGTAAGGAAGAAAACACTCTTACCTTCTTGTCATGGCGGGGTTATCATCTCTGCTGTTTCTCCTCGAGGTGTGTTTTCCTTTTCAGTGAAATATTAATGAACAGATGAAATAATTGAATTACTGAGATAAACCAAGTATTGTCATTTACCACAGTGAATATCTACATACACACAGTCTCACAAAGAGAGTAACAAACATACCTCTGTGGAAATGCGTCCATTTCTTTTTCGAGCTATAATAAAAAATGAAAAACATCTTAATCCACAACATCATGACTTGGCAGAAAGTATCATCATCCATTAAACCATGATAACATTTTCTTTGACTGCACACAGATCTTACCTGCTACATGTTTTCTTCTGTTCAAGACGAGAACTACAACGAGTCCAATCACTAAAAGAAGCACTACAGCGCAGATCACAATTACTGTCACTTTTAAACTGTTTCTTTCTCCACATTCAGCATCACTTGCAGCAGTTCCTGCTTTTATCAGCTGAAGGTTTTCTGATTCACATCTGGAACGATAGAAAGACGTTTTTACTTTATAAATGTATAGAAACTTCAAATTCACTGCAGTTGTGAGAAACCAGATGTGTCCATGTCTGATGTGAAGGTTCACTTACTGTGTGTGTGGTTGACAAGATGTAAATGTCCCATCTGAAAATGTTGCATCTCTGCAGTCAGAGCACACAGTGTCTTTGGAGGCTGTTCCTGTACAAGAACAAATGATGCACATGTTGAAAGTAGTTACTAGTGTACACATCATATGATGACAGGGTCAGTGTGATATGACATCATGACATTTCATCAGACTGTCTGATTTCCACTCAGCTGATTTTTATTATATTTGAGATTTTTGAATCCAACACTTGAAAATCAAAACATTCAATAATAGTTTTCTTTGTTTCAGTTCCCAAAATGACAATTCATCCTTTAATATTTAAAGTTTGATGAAATGTTGTAGTGCAGCTCTTTTCTCATAAGAGCAGAACAAGATGAAGTAGAAGAAGATTTTAATTCACTATAAAGGAGAAATCACATCAGCTTCATAAACAAACCAGCTACTGTTTGACACGACACTGAAACTATCCAAATGTTATTAGCTTCAGTGCTTCATGCAAATATGTTTTGGCACCATGTCCTATCTGATCAGTGGTTTGGGCGGCAGCAGGCAGATATCAGTGAGCAGGGGACACCAACAGCTACCAGACCATCAGCATCAAGAAGCATGAGTCTGGTGTAGCTGTGTCTTGGCAGATTGGTAGATTGTGGCACAGAGAATAAAATCCAATGTTTCACAGCTGCGACCAGCATTTTCAATGGCCTCAAACAAACAGAGAAGGTCAGGCATGTCTTTTTTGAAAACGACAAAACAGTCACCACCCTCAGGATTTGGTTCCTCCAAGTGTTTCTGCTATAAATTGGCCATATTTTTACTCACTAGTTTTTTGTTCGGCCTCTCCAACTACGTTTTCAGTTTTTAATCTTTTTACCACTACTTTGAACATTATTACTGGCACTGTGTTGGTCTGCCCAGAGGGTCCAATGGTTCCACACAAAATCCAGCTGGAGCATTTGTCTGAATTTGAGCGTCTGTTCAGCTCATTTCAGCGCTGACTAACCATCGGCACTATGGGTGAGATTTACCAAGCCACAGCAGTAAGCTACAGCCTGAGGTTGGCCTGGCTGTGTGGAATAAGAAACCAAGTCTCCAGAGAGAAGCCTGAGAGAGGAGATGTGAAACTACATTGAGATGGTTTTTGGTTCTTAAAACCAAAAATATATCTTCTTATTGATTCAACACTTCAGGTAAAACTGTAAAACATGGGACCTTAAAACTAATCTACATTATGATCTTAAAGTCAGAACAAGAAAACCAACCTTTTTGACTGATGTATTGTCCTGGTTGACATCTTGTGTGTTTCTCTGCTGCCACACAGCTGTTCTTTGTCGAGTCAGTACAGTAGAATCCTCCCTGTGCTTCACAAACTGCATCTGATGTTGTTGTACATGATTTCTTTATCCTCAGACCAGAACCTGTCAACACATACAGAGGTTATGGAGATACAAAACTTCTATTCTGTTTCACTACTAGGGAACAAGTTTCCCCCAATCTATGAATTCATTTTATTGCAGCAGGAAAAGGGAGAGATGGAGGGTAGTATTCTGCAAGGAGAGATCAATTAAATCATTACTGCAAGTCCTACTGATAAAATGATTCAAACTCAGTGAGTCTGCATCTTCACAGTGACACTGTCAAACCAATCTTAGACAGTTGTCTCAGGTCTTGCAGTAATATTACTACTTACTGATTTTAATCAGGTTCAGACACAAGTTTCTATTAACAAAGAGAAAATATTAACAGAAATCTACCTGGATCACAGTTTGTGCAGCGATAACATTGTTTAAGTCCAGTGGGATGATTCATGAAGGTTCCTTCCATGCAGGGCAGACAGGAACTACTCCTGAACTCTGTGCAATCTGTTCTTACTCTATTCCCTGTTGAAAAGAAAACCAACAATTTAATTTCATGCAGTATTTTTCTATAGAATGAAAATGTGTTAATCTTGAAGGTAAAGTTAATCAAAGTGACACTGATGTCTACGACAGTTTCATTCTTATTACAAACATCAGATGAATCCAAATTTAAAAACTAAATCCAGCCCAGTTCTTCACTGATACGTTTCACTTCCACATGAACAACACCAACCCCAGGAGACAGACTGACTCCACTGTTCTACACACAAGTGGTTGATTCTGGTGAGTGTGTTTGACACCTGGCAGCACAACAAAGTCTCTAAATGTAACTAACAGTGAAATGTCCCTTAATCATTCAGTTGGAT
>NW_019525022.1:1091534-1092524 GCF_002814215.2 Seriola lalandi dorsalis
TTTGAGCCTTTGTTTTACTTTCCTTTGTTGAAATAAGAGGATCTGGTGCTGGACTCTGCTCAGGTTTTAAAGTGCATTGCTCTGCTCAAAGTCTGTTTCCAGATCAGCTCAGACTAGTTATGGTATGTGAGAACAAGTTTTACAAGATTGTATGAACATGATAAGTGGAACATGAAGCATCGTCTTATAAAAGTTCAACTACAAGTGAAACTGTAAGTTTACAGAACTGAACAACATCTTCGACCTGTTTTACAGTTGCTCTCTTACTTTAAAAACATTATTAACAAAACCAGTTTACACCAAGCTACAACTGAAGGCACTTTATAATCCTACAACATTTCCTGTTTATTTCACCTGAACCATTCTTTGTTAATATTTATGTTTTAGAAGCTTCTTAGCAGTTAAACTGCTCGAGTCTCAGACTTCTATAATATTATAATACTGTTCTATAATATATTATAAAGAAGAGCTCCGCTGCAGCGACTGAGAAAGGCCTGAACAACAGACGTCACATACAGACCAAATGTGACCGATGAAGAAACAATATTCAGCTGCGAAGTTTCATGAACCGACACATTAAGAAGCAGCAGGAGTTTTCACTGATACTACAACAATATACTGATCTCAGTTCTTTATCCTGGACTTTAACAAATAACTGATAGAAATTACACAGAAATGACGTGAACTTACCGTCGCTGCTGTGAGACATATCCTCCTACACACTTCCCCGTCACACAGATACGAGCACTTCACGTGACCTCAGACATATGAGCTTCGCTGGGTTTTTGAAAAGTTAGGAGGCGATATTAAGGACCGTATGAAGGTGCTGATTTCCAGGTACAATGAGACAACAGAAGAAGTCCAATCCAAACAGCTGTGGTTTAGTCCAGTGTTTTAGGTTCATATGAACAGGTGGCAGCTGGTCGAGGCAATGGAGGATGAGAAGAATCGATGCTGGTTTTCATCTAAACAGAAAATATAAACCATGTG
>NW_019525022.1:1092544-1095074 GCF_002814215.2 Seriola lalandi dorsalis
ATGCAGGGCAGACAGGAAGTAGTCCTGAACTCTGTGCAATCTGTTTTAACTCTATTTCCTGTTGAAAAGAAAAACAACAATTTAATTTCATGCAGTATTTTTTTATTGAATGAAAATGTGTTAATCTTGGGGGTACAATTAGTTAAAGTGACACTGATGTCTTCTAAAGTTTAATTCTTATTTCTAACATCAGATGAATCCAAATTTAAAAACTAAATCCAGCCCAGTTCTTCACTGATTCAGTTGGATCTTACCAGCTGGACACATAGGACAGCATTCATTTCCTGTCTGATACTCTGCTGGATGACATGTCAGGGTATTTCCTCTGAAGACTCTGATCATAAGTATCTGTGAAGAATGAAACAAAGTTTTAACAGATATATTGATAATCATGTGTCATCAGTCATTTTAAGTATATTGAAATCAGTTTTAAAGCTGTTGCACGTGTGTTCAAACAGTTAATAAATGCTTCATAATACACTGTAAAATTGTTACAAGCCAATTCATAAATATCTGATGTTTGTTCTTTATCATAAACTATTTTAAACCCCAATATATTGAGGCTTTGTCCATGTGCATTTATCATCGAAATGTTTGTTACTAATTATAAAATTAAAACCAATTAAAACCCCAATTAACATGTATGTCCATCTTACCCTCTATTTACATTTATAAGAGTAAAGATCTTTGGATCTTCACAAAAATGCAGGATGGACTCATGTTCAAAAGGCCTGTTCTAGGGAAGACTGTCACGTGACCCACACGACTGTGACCCGATAACCTGAAACCTACTGATGTTATGGGAATAAAAAGGAGGATATTTAGTTCTACTGGATCTATTTTAATCATTCTATTCCATTATTGTCCATCATTGACCACACCCTAAATTAAAGTCCATCAGTTAAACTGGCATTTCTTATCATTTCACCTCTATATTTGATTAATAATATAAATACCTATAAATCAATACATTTACATTTGATTAATAATATAAATACCTATAAATCAATACATTTACATTTAATTAACAGCCCCCCCCCCCCACACACACACACACACACACACCAATGTGATGTATACTTCACTACCCAACAGATTCAAGCTTCCTGTAAAGTTCTGCAATAAACAACTTTACCAACAAAGATGCAGCTGTGTAATGATTTCTTCTAGAAGTCATCTCAAACAGCAGGTTGGCAGGTTTCAGGGTATGAAGACACTGAGATCTCACTGTGATCTGAGATGAGTTCTTACATCATAAACAAGAAAAGAACATCTGGAAACAAAAAGTAAATCATGTTAAAACTGCACTGACCAGCAGGTAACCTGGTTACTGTGGATTAAAGTAACCTGGTTAACAGCTGTACATTTCTGCTGGTTACTGGAGCTGTTTCTGTTCAGTTTTAAACAGTCAACTATATTATAGAGAAAAGCTCTGCTGCAGCGACTGAGGAAGACCTGAACAACAGACGTCACATACAGACCAAATGTGACTGATGAAGAAACAATATTCAGCTGCGCAGTTTCATGAACCGACACATTAAGAAGCAGCAGGAGTTTTCACTGATACTACAACAATATACTGATCTCAGTTCTTTATCCTGGAGTTTAACAAATAACTGATAGAAATTACACAGAAATGACGTGAACTTACAATCGCTGCTGTGAGACATATCCTCCTACACACTTCCCGGTCACACAGATACGAGTACTTCACGGGACCTCAGACATATGAGCTTCGCTGGGTTTTTGAAAAGTTAGGAGGCGATATTAAGGACCGTATGAAGGTATGCAGATTTTCAGGTACAATGAGACAACAGAAGAAGTCCAATCCAAACCAGCTGTGGTTTAGTCCAGTGTTTTAGGTTCATATGAACAGGTGGCAGCTGGTCGAGGCAAGAATCGATGCTGTTTTTTCATCTAAACAGAAAATATAAACCATGTGTTACATCTACTAACACTCTAACTTTAACATGACAACTCAAGCAAAATACTACAAGGTCCAAAGAACAAGGAACTCACATTTACACTCAGACAAACATCAGGAGAGAGAGTTCAGGCTGCTGCAGGTTGGTCAAAGAGTTTGAACAAGGAATCAACCCTTCAGTCTCACCCTGACACAGCTCCTCCTCCTCCGTCCTTATCACAACCGCGAGATATAAAACCCGCTTTTTGACTGTCATGTGTCACTGACAATGTTTAATCTCTGTAATAAAAAATATAAAACAGCACAATATACTCAGATCAAGATTGTGTCAGGATGTGCGAGGTAAGTAGGACCCAAATGCAGTCAACTCCTGGGAGACGGTGAACGCAGGTTTATTTAACCAAAAAATCCAGACATGAACGTGACAAGAGCAGACATGAACAAACCCTGAACTAAACAGACGAACCGACACAGACAAAGGGAAGCACAAAGACTATATAGACAAGGGTGATTGAACACAGGTGAAACACATTAGGGCGGGGCAGACAATCACAGACACAGGACCAAGACAGGAAGCAAAAACACTGACACACATGGAAACCAATT
>NW_019525022.1:1095094-1095625 GCF_002814215.2 Seriola lalandi dorsalis
GGACGAGCAGCACAGGCAGGAGCTGCAGCAGCAAACACATGACAGCATAACCAATGATCCGAGAGGAAAACGTTTATAATCATGCTGCCTGGACATTCCCACAACCAGATATGCAGCAATTCATTCTATAAGCCTATGACTCTCATGCTAACTTTGTGCACGCTGAAGAGGCAAAGATTGTTTATAACACAAACTATGCTCCAGATCATGTGATAGCGTCGACTTTACAGAAGTTACCCTCCAGAGACTGTGAAAGTGACAGCTGTTATTAGCTGTTTATAGAGAAACTACAGTTCCCATATTTTCTATAATGAAGGAAAATGTCATCCACTATGTGGCTCACTGATGTCTGGACAGTGGTGGACGGCAGTTGGGATGGTACAAAAGATAACTTGGCAGAGTGTAAATACAAGGGAGCTCATGAGTGAATGGGGAGACGGTGAGCAGAAAGGCAGGACAGGCTGGTTACTGCAGGGCAGGTGGTAGGAGCTGGGCCTGAAATGACAAGACAGAGAGTGAAAATGGAAGAGA
>NW_019525022.1:1095645-1096606 GCF_002814215.2 Seriola lalandi dorsalis
TAACTTTAACATGACAACTCAAGCAAAATACTACAAGGTCTAAAGAACAGAGGAACTCACATTTACACTCAGACAAACATCAGGAGAGAGAGTTCAGGCTGCTGCAGGTTGGTCAAAGAGTTCGAACAAGGAATCAACACTTCAGTCTCACCCTGACACAGCTCCTCCTCCTCCTCCGTCCTTATCACATCCGCAAGATATAAAACCCGCTTTTTTTAACTGTCGTGTCAATGTGACACTGACAATGTTTAATCTCTGTAATAAAAAATATAAAACAGCACAATATACTCAGATCAAGATTGAGTAAAAGTCCAAAGTACAGTGAAACAAAGAGGAAGTCTTTGCAAGTTACTATGTCCTAATACTTCTACATGTAGCAGGTATTTAATATTGAAACAACCTGGATTGACAGAGTGAAAAAAAGAAATTACTGGGATCATGTTCATACAATGAATAAATAAACAAATAATAAGGTGATAATCCACACAAGAGTCAATAAAACTGAAAATATGAAACAAATCAATATTATACATTTTTCAGTGTTGAAACTGTGGAGTAGCTACTGCTTTTAGGGACTAAATGCTTTTTGACAATAATAAAGACATAGTACGACTTGAGAGTCATAGGCAGGTGAAACAATAACACAGGCTGTGAATCTGACACCATCCCAGGACGCCCTCACAACCATCAGACCTCTGATGTGGGAGGAAAGGTACGAAGATTATGTTATGACTGACATTAGTGCTGCCCCATACGAAGGGAAGATGATGGTGTTTGGGCACTAGAAACTTTTTGTTGGATCTTCCAACAAGCAGGTTGGCAGTCTGCAGTGTGTCCTCAAAATGTCATATTTACCTGCAGTCAGTCAGTCGGTGCTTCAGGAGGTTGTTTCAGAGTCATTATGTTCTGTGGAATAATGCGTTTTACTTTTGAATACTTCAGTATTTTTTAAAAGCAAGTA
>NW_019525022.1:1096626-1098241 GCF_002814215.2 Seriola lalandi dorsalis
GAACTAAACAGACGAACCGACACAGACAAAGGGAAGCACAAAGACTATATAGACAAGGGTGATTGAACACAGGTGAAACACATTAGGGCGGGGCAGACAATCACAGACACAGGACCAAGACAGGAAGCAAAAACACTGACACACATGGAAACCAATTACAAAATAAAACAGGAAGTGCAAAATCTCCAAAAACAAAACTAACAAAAAGTGTCTGCCATAGCAAACCATGACAGATTGAGTGTAATGATAAAAGTCCAAAGTGCCATGAAACAAAGAGGAAATCTTTGGAAGTTACTATGTCCTAATACTTCTACAGTGTACCAGGTATTTAATATTGAAATAACCTGGAATTGACAGAGTGAAAAAAAGAAATTACTGGGATCATGTTCATACAATGAATAAATAAACAAATATTTAAACCGAGGTGATAATCCACATAAGAGACAATAAAACTAACATTATGAAACATTGACATTGACACAACCCACCCCAGCCCATCCTTGTGTGAACATGTAGACATTGTAATCCTGTGTTTTTACACCAGAGTTACTTTACACCATATTCACAGAACAGTGGATGTATTTTCAGTTACAGCGTCCTGGACTTTGAAGCAGTTGCAGAGCCTGTAAATTCTACTGTTCTGACAAAATGAGCTGCTTTCTGAATATTTTCTATTCTTGAGTCGTGTGAAGCCTGTATAACAAAAGTAAAAAAGATAAACAAAGTTGTAAAGAACACAGCTAGATGTGTATAAGAGACAGGACCTGGACCTATAACCCATGTTTCCATGTGAGATTTGTTAGAAAGAAAATAGTTACATAAA
Organism: Seriola lalandi dorsalis; assembly: GCF_002814215.2. Lineage (NCBI taxonomy): Eukaryota > Metazoa > Chordata > Actinopteri > Carangiformes > Carangidae > Seriola > Seriola lalandi. The sequence goes on from NW_019525022.1 coordinate 1,097,450, forward strand.
ATGCATAGTAGGTCATACAGGAGCATTTGGCCACATGCAGAGGACAACAATGTTGAGAAGTTAGTATGAGATCATTATTTCAACGTTAAGAAACGGAGCAGATGTGGATCATTGTTACTAACTGAATGTTATTTTTACAGAGAGCGTCATTTTTCACTTGGCAAAACAAGTTTCAGCATTTAAATAGATGAATGTATATATATATACGAACACAGGAAGAGCCGGGTATGTAATAATTGGTAAATATACTGCAGAGATCAATAGTATTAATAATAATAATAATAATAATAATAATAATGATAATTCACATATTTGGTTATAATTTGAAAGTAAAAGTGAACAGTAAACATTATTGAATGAAAAGAGAAAATGTAACATTAAAGTGTTAAAATATTCTATTACCAGTAAAAGTTCTTCTCTTAAAGTCTCACTCAAGTCACAAAAGTACAGAAGTATTATCAGTTAAATGCATTTAAAGGTATCAAACGTGAATTTAATGTCCTTCTCACTGAGCACAACAGTGTGTAGCTGGCTGGTGTTATGTGGTGCAGAAGTTTGCAGTGCAGAGCTTTGCAGGATGTACAAGGTGTTTTGTACTTTGGAGGAGTGGTTTTGTGATTTTGTGAGTCCGACCCAACGTGAGTCTGTTCAATGTGGCATCCATAATTCAAACCTTCAGAAATGAGTACAGGTATGCAACTGTCTAATGGCGACTTCAGCATTACTGTGAAATTGTACCTATGCTACATAGATGCTGACTCTGTCCAAGGTTGGATATGTCAGTCTAGGAAG
>NW_019525022.1:1098261-1099610 GCF_002814215.2 Seriola lalandi dorsalis
AAATTCATAAATATCTGATCTTTGTTCTTAATGATTTACATTCACTAATTTAGCAGATGCTTTCATCCAAAGCGACTCACAAGTGAGAGACATCACTAAAGCGTCAGTGCAGTAGGAGACCTTGTTGTAAGTAAGTACCAAATGCTACATCTATTTAATAAGTGCAAGGAGATCAAGTAAAGAAGTGATGAGTCTTCAAGAGATTCTTGAAGATAAATAATCGTTATCATGAACTATTTTAAACGCCAACATACTGAGGATTTGTTCATGTGTATTTATCACTTGTTAGATGTTTGTTACTCACTGTTAAATTGAGGAGAGCTCTCATAAGGATAACCTCTATTTCTATCTATAAAGAGCAAAGAAGAAAGGAGCATGGACTCATGTTCAAAAGGCCTGTTCTAGGGAAGGCAAGTAAATGGAAATTAAAGTCCATCAGTTAAACTGGCATTTCTTATCATTTAACCTCCACATGTGATTTACAATATGCAGCTAATGACAGTTGTTGAGTCACATTTGTGTCAGAGGGGAGTATGTGCATAAACTGGGACACAATGTAGAGTTTAAATTCATTTACAGAAACCTGCTGGAGAGTCTGCATCTGTTTATGTGGAGGCAGACCAGTGATTCACATTTAGATATTTTTATATTACTTTCTTCTTTGACTTAAAACTGCTGATAAATGTGATAGATGTGTATAAGAGACAGGTATGAATCTGACAGCCTGCACTGACCGGAGCCATGTTCAATCCACACTTTGATTTGTCCTGATGAGGAAACCAGTGATTCACTTTCAGTCAGCTGTGTGGTCCCTGAAAAATCTGTCATGGGTTCACAAGATAATGAGAATAAATAAATGTTACACTGAAGAATATAACAGTTCTTAAGTCTTAACATCACAATTTGCACAGTAGGAAACATAAATGTTGACGGAGCTTTGTCAGAGGGTTTGGGTTACGAAGATAACTGAATTTTAACAGCAGCAACAGTTGTGTCAGATTTAGCAGTGATCAAATTACTCAGCTAAATCTTTGTGATCAGCAAAACTAATTAAGGTTCTGTTTTCTACGGTGGCCCTGAGAGCTCAACGCACTGCAATTTAAGAAAACACAAACAAAGACACAAACACACTGCAGATTCAGAAAAGACATTCATCAATTTGACAACACATGCGCTGCAAACACTCACAACGCATGCAACTACACAAACACACTGTAAAGTCAGTCCTAGAACACAATTGTTTCCGGCATACACAAGTGTGAGGGTAGCGGTGGGTTGGGGTATGAAGGCGTAATTCTAACCGCAGCGGGGGTTCGAGGTCAACCCGTGGCCCTGTGCGCCATATCATT
>NW_019525022.1:1099630-1100117 GCF_002814215.2 Seriola lalandi dorsalis
CTACTGTTTGACACGACACTGAAACTATCCAAATGTTATTAACTTCATTGCTTCATGCAGATATTTAAGCATCAGATATTTATGCTTATATGATCAGTAAACAACTCGACCATCAAGAAGTTACATAAACTACATTTTAACACTTGGAAACTTTTGTCCTTCAGACAGTTTAACATCCATGTTGTCTGGGTAACGGGGTAATGACATAAAACAAGAAAGTCATTTATGAAGAAAAAACAATGTTTGTGTTTTGAACCACATTTGTCCACAACACTGATGTCAGTGTTTTTGGTCCCTAATCTTCACAGTATAGAACAAACTCTCTACATGACTATTATGATATTAACATGTGAACAGCAACTTTCCGAACTGGATAAAGAAGATGAAATGTGTTTGCTCTCTGCAAGTCTGTGTCTGTACTCAGCCAAAGATGTTGGACTGACTGTTTCTCTAGTTCCATCAACGTCAAGAGTCACATTCCCCCAGT
>NW_019525022.1:1102329-1102893 GCF_002814215.2 Seriola lalandi dorsalis
TGGGTCAAATACTTTAAATGAGTTTGTGTTGATCAATCTCAGGTTTTATTTAAGGAAATATGGTTTGTAAAAAGATTTTTGTACTTTTGTTTGTAAAAAAGAAAGTGTCAAGATGATCTTTAGCTGCCTCCCATTTCTCTTCACCATCTTCGAGATGTTTCTACACTCCCATCCATTGTGTTACTGCCTGGATATTGTTTTCATATCCATAACTACAATACAGTGAGAGCTGCTGTAATTAATAACCTCAGTGTACAGGACACACACACACACACACACACACACACACACACACACAACATATTCACCCACATGTTTTTTATGAAGAGTCTATATCTGTTTGTACAAGTGAGCTGTTTGCAGTATTGACTCTGACAGACACTTTTCATTATTCATTACTACTTTGCTGCTTCTCTGTACTGTACTCACTCCTTGCTACATAATGTACCTCTAAGCTGCTGCACTATTGACTACTGCCGTGACTTATTATCTTATTGTCGTTTTATTTTTACTTTATTAAATTTAATTATTTTTATAGCATTACGTACAGAAGTTGCAAAATCT
>NW_019525022.1:1102913-1103629 GCF_002814215.2 Seriola lalandi dorsalis
GTTTAATCTCTGTAATAGAAAAGCTAAATTGAATTTAAAGTTACTATGTCCTAATACTTCTACAGTGTACCAGGTATTTAATATTTAAATAACCTGGAATTGACAGAGTGAAAAAAAGAAATTACTGGGATCATGTTCATACAATGAATAAATAAACAAATATTTAAACCAAGGTGATAATCCACACACGAGTCAATAAAACTGAAAGTATGAAACATTGACATTGACACAACCCACCCCAGCCCATCGTTGTGTGAACATGTAGACATTGTAATCCTGTGTTTTTACACCAGAGTTACTTTACACCATATTCACAGTACAGTGGATGTATTTTCAGTTACAGCGTCCTGGACTTTGAAGCAGTTGCAGAGCCTGTAAATTCTACTGTTCTGACAAAATGAGCTGTTTTCTGAATATTTTCTATTCTTGAGTCGTGTGAAGCCTGTATAACAAAAGTAAAAAAGATAAACAAAGTTGTAAAGAACACAGTGTTTTGTATCACTGTAAACCATTTACTGTATTAGGTGTGTCATGTGAAAGCATGTTGCACTGACTCTGGCCACTAGAGGTCAGGAGTGCACAGTTTTAAAGTGCTCTGATGATGTTAGTTCACTGTATGAATCTGACAGCCTGCACTGACCGGAGCCATGTTCAATCCACACTTTGATTTGTCCTGATGAGGAAACCAGTGATTCACTTTCAGTCAGCTGTGTGGT
>NW_019525022.1:1104818-1105286 GCF_002814215.2 Seriola lalandi dorsalis
CCAGAAATTCTCTGTAATTGGGCAATAAAACAAATTAAATGCACAACAATTTCTGGATGTCCATAACAGAAGCTAGAATTCACGTTAGGGTCACTCATGATCAGGCTTTCTTCCACACCATATCATTTTACAAATTGATCCCAATATGAAATCACATATAATAATGTAGTAATTTATAATGATTTAAAGTCAGACTAAACCATATCGCAACAAACCTCCGTCCCATCACACCTGCTGAGGACATCACACACATACTCACACACACACACACACACAGGTGATATGAAGATTCTTACATTAATTTGGGACAGTATCTAAACTATCATGTGGAGATTTGCTTTCAAAGTGTCTCTTTTCTAGTTTCTATACCTTTAAACTAAAACATGTCACTGCCTGAAGCAGCATCAACCAGCAGCTCTTTGACCCACGGCATATGTGGGCTTTTATTAGCCTGCAAACTTCTTCTAA
>NW_019525022.1:1105306-1105757 GCF_002814215.2 Seriola lalandi dorsalis
TCATGCTGCCTGGACATTCCCACAACCAGATATGCAGCAATTCATTCTATAAGCCTATGACTCTCATGCTAACTTTGTGCACGCTGAAGAGGCAAAGATTGTTTATAACACAAACTATGCTCCAGATCATGTGATAGCGTCGACTTTACAGAAGTTACCCTCCAGAGACCGTGAAAGTGAAAGCTGTTTTAGCTGTTTATAGATAAACTACAGTTCCCATATTTTCTATAATGAAGGAAAATGTCATCCACTATGTGGCTCACTGATGTATGGACAGTGGTGGACGGCAGTTGGGATGGTACAAAAGATAACTTGGCAGAGTGTAAATACAAGGGAGCTCATGAGTGAATGGGGAGACGGTGAGCAGAAAGGCAGGACAGGCTGGTTACTGCAGGGCAGGTGGTAGGAGCTGGGCCTGAAATGACAAGACAGAGAGTGAAAATGGAAGAGA
>NW_019525022.1:1105777-1107006 GCF_002814215.2 Seriola lalandi dorsalis
AGAGGATGGCATTGCTTCAGATGGTAAAAAAAGATTTGTTGTATTAACTGTCTTTGTGGAAACATGTTTACGACAGTTTGCAGTGAACGATACTCTGCTTCTTATCGGACCTTAATTAGCCAAAGTGTCTCCACACTACCGAATTCCTCTGACCTTTCTTTTCAAAGAAGCCCTCTTTTGAGCCTTGGGTTGTGTCCGTTGCGGTGTCTTCTTTGGTAAAGCTGTCTCTCGAGTTTTTCGTTAACAGTTTCTGCCGTAATTTTCTCTTTTATCTCACTCCTAAAGTAGGAGGTGTGCACGGCTGCGGCAGCCCAAACATTAGCACGTGTGCCGGCTACTGCTCCAACGCTCTGTGCTGTGTGCGTCAACCTAACCTGACGTGGCTGTAAATATATTCCAGCCACGTGATTGGTTCGGCTGAGCGCTATTCTCATTGACTTTGGCTGTTCGTGTTTTCTCTCAAAACATGGATGAATGAGTTCTATCGACGTTGTATCGACCATGTCTTATATTTCTATCGAGAAAAAGTTATTTCGCGATAATTGTCTGTATCGTTTTATCGCCCAGCCCTACTTCAGTCAGTTTAGATATATTTAAATCAGTTTTAAAGCTGTGTGTTCAAACAGTTAATAAATGCTCCATAATGCACTGTAAGATTGTTACAAGCCAATTAAAAATTATATGATGTTTGTTCTTTATCATAAACTATTTTAAACCCCAATGTATTGAGGCTTTGTCCATGTGCATTTATCACTTAAATGTTTGTTACTAACTATAAAATTACAACCAATTAAAACCCCAATTAACATGTATGTCCATCTTTCCCTCTATTTACATTTATAAGAGTAAAGAACTTTGGATCTTCACAAAAATGCAGGATGGACTCATGTTCAAAAGGCCTGTTCTAGGGAAGACTGTCATGTGACCCACACGACTCAGTGACCTGATAACCTGAAACCTACTGATGTTATGGGACTAAAAAGGAGGATAGATACAAGCTTCCTGTAATGTTCAGGAATAAACAACTTTACCAACAAATATGTAGCTGTCAAAGGATTTCTTCTAGAAATCATCTTAAGGTCGGCAGTTTTCAGGGTATGAAGACACTGAGATCTCACTGTGATCTGGGATGAGGTGAGTTCTTACATCCAAAACAGGAGAAGAACATCTGGAAACAAACAGTAAATGTAACTATAAGTGAAACTGTAAGTTTACAGAAATGAGCAACA
>NW_019525022.1:1107026-1107509 GCF_002814215.2 Seriola lalandi dorsalis
TAAACAACACACACACGCACCAACAAAATCGGCAGTTTAACAAAAGAAAAAGGGCTGATACCCACATCAGTTAATGACCCAGGGGTTAAGAGGTTAAGTCTCAGAAGTAAAGGCAGTTATGACTCAGCAACGTAGCAGCGTTTCCTGTACGTTAGTCTGTGTAGCCGCCGCCACAGCTCCACGCTGAATCAGTTGGGCCCAAACCCTGTCATAAATCAATGTTATTAATTTTAACAGCCACAGAGAAAAATAAAAAGTGGAGGTAGGGCCGTGATGCTTACAAACCAGGCAGCAGTGAACTATGGGCTCGGCGAGGGAGAGCAGAATATACCGCGCTCATACCGCTGTGGAGACAATAAAACAGCTGTAACTTCACGTGCAGCAACAGAACGCGACAGTGCAAAGAAAAAGAGCACGCACCGACAGCGATGGTAGAGGTAGACTGACTCACAAGAGGTAGAACGCCTGTTATAATACAAATGG
>NW_019525022.1:1107529-1107842 GCF_002814215.2 Seriola lalandi dorsalis
CCTCAGACATATGAGCTTCGCTGGGTTTTTGAAAAGTTAGGAGGCGATATTAAGGACCGTATGAAGGTGCTGATTTCCAGGTACAATGAGACAACAGAAGAAGTCCAATCCAAACAGCTGTGGTTTAGTCCAGTGTTTTAGGTTCATATGAACAGGTGGCAGCTGGTCGAGGCAATGGAGGATGAGAAGAATCGATGCTGGTTTTCATCTAAACAGAAAATATAAACCATGTGTTACAAGTACTAACACTTTAACTTTAACATGACAACTCAAGCAAAATACTACAAGGTCCAAAGAACAAAGGAACTCACAT
>NW_019525022.1:1107862-1108419 GCF_002814215.2 Seriola lalandi dorsalis
ACTTGAACATTTTTGTAACTTTACCTGTTTTGAACCCAAACGACGCAGGTAAATTTAGACCAAAATAACATTTACTTAATTTTACCCTTTGAAAGTATGAAAAGTTATGAAAATAGACTTTAGTGTGAATCCAATGCGTGCAACTTGTATGTACATTTCCATACGTGGCGGGAGTGAGCGGTGATATCCAATAATGATCAACCCAAAACCCAACAACGCCACTTTGTGAATTTCACCCAAGGTAATATATTAACCTTAGCAACACCAGAGAAGGTATTCAGGTCCATCCTACAAATGCAGAAGGAGACGTGGTTCCAGTAAAATAAATTATGCTTTATTTAATACAATATGAAACAATTGCTAAACGTGATTCAAGCAACATCCACATGTTAACTTAATGGGGAGAAAAAGAAAGGGGGGCCTTATCACAGCTGAGGCTTACCAGTGGAGAGATGGGCCAACCAGGGATGAGAGGGATCCCAGGGAAAGTCATCCCATTCATTATGGAAACACTCATACACTCAGTGGTGGAAAACAAAAAAACCCAGGGGTGCAAC
>NW_019525022.1:1108439-1109130 GCF_002814215.2 Seriola lalandi dorsalis
CGCCGGTACTCAGAAGAGAAGCCAATACCACGGGATGGAGACCCACTTCTTTGGTGGAAAACAAATGAGCCAATATTTATAATAAGATTCATCATGTACACGTGTTTGTCAGTGTATTATTTTCCAGGAAACAAAACAATACATTTTTCTACAGTAAAATAAAACTTTCATCAATATTTTCATTCATGAAAGTTCAGAGGTTTTGCCAGAAATTCTCTATAATTGGGCAATAAAACAAATTAAATGCACAACAATTTCTGGATGTCCATAACAGAAGCTAGAATTCACATTAGGGTCACGATCAGGCTTTCTTCCACACCATATCATTTTACAAATTGATCCCAATATGAAATCACATATGGTAATGTAGTAATTTATAATGATTTAAAGTCAGACTAAACCATATCGCAACAAACCTCCGTCCCATCACACCTGCTGACGACATCACACACGCACGCACAGGTGATATGAAGATTCTTACATTAATTTGAGACAGTATCTAAACTATCATGTGGAGATTTGCTCTCAAAGTGTCTCTTTTCTAGTTTCTATACCTTTAAACTAAAACATGTCACTGCCTGAAGCAGCATCAACCAGCAGCTCTTTGACCCACGGCATATGTGGGCTTTTATTAGCCTGCAAACTTCTTCTAAATCAAAGAGACTTTACTTTTGCTGGTTCCATGTATTTA
>NW_019525022.1:1109150-1109489 GCF_002814215.2 Seriola lalandi dorsalis
AATATGCAGCTAATGACAGTTGTTGAGTCACATTTGTGTCAGAGGGGAGTATGTGCATAAACTGGGACACAATGTAGAGTTTAAATTCATTTACAGAAACCTGCTGGAGAGTCTGCATCTGTTTATGTGGAGGCAGACCAGTGATTCACATTTAGATATTTTTATATTACTTTCTTCTTTGACTTAAAACTGCTGATAAATGTGATTTAAAGTGCAGATTACTTGAATTCTGCTGGAATGCTGACCTGCACACACTGAGGAAAATGACTCTCCATAGAGAGTAGTTTGAGGATACAAAGCTGTAATACAGCTGACTCTTCTGCTCACAAACATCACATG
>NW_019525022.1:1109509-1109848 GCF_002814215.2 Seriola lalandi dorsalis
TTTAGGCAAAAAAAACATTTTTGTCAAAACATGACTTAGGCCATTATTTTAGGAAGGTGACGATATAAAGCTTCTGAGCAGTTAGACTGCTCCAGTCTCAGTTTTCTAAACACTGTTGTATAATATATTATACAACAGTATTTAGAAAACTAGTTCTATAATATATTATAAAGAAGAGCTCCGCTGCAGCGACTGAGGAAGACCTGAACAACAGACGTCACATACAGACCAAATGTGACCGATGAAGAAACAATATTCAGCTGCGCAGTTTCATGAACCGACACATTAAGAAGCAGCAGGAGTTTTCACTGATACTACAACAATATACTGATCTCAGTT
>NW_019525022.1:1109868-1145136 GCF_002814215.2 Seriola lalandi dorsalis
AGTCATGAAAACGATATAGTATAGTAAGGCATAAAAATCAATGAAAACGACATAGTATAGTAAGGCATAAAAAGGCATTAAAATGACATAGTATAGTAAGTCATAAAAACTCACAAAAATGACATAGTATAGTAAGGCATAAAAGTGCATGAAAACGACATTGTATAGTAAGGCATAAAAGTGCATGTAAACAACATAGTATAGTAAGGCATAAAAAGCCATAAAAATGACATAGTATAGTAAGGCATAAAAACGTCATAGTATAGTAAGGCATAAAAGTGCATTAAAACGACATAGTATAGTAAGGCATAAAAACGACATAGTATAGTAAGGCATAAAAACTCATAAAAACTACATAGTATAGTAAGGCATAAAAGTGCATGAAAACGACATAGTATAGTAAGGCATAAAAAGTGATAAAAATGACATAGTATAGTAAGGCATAAAAACGTCATAGTATAGTAAGGCATAAAAGTGCATGAAAACGACATAGTATAGTAAGGCATAAAAAGTCATAAAAACGACATAGTATAGTAAGGCATAAAATGTGCATAAAAACGACATAGTATAGTAAGGCATAAAAACGTCATAGTATAGTAAGGCATAAAAAGTCATAAAAACAACATAGTATAGTAAGGCATAAAAACATCATAGTATAGTAAGGCATAAAAGTGCATGAAAACTATATAGTATAGTAAGGCATAAAAAGTCATAAAAACGACATAGTATAGTAAGGCATAAAAAGGCACAAAAACGTCATTGTATAGTAAGGCATAAAAACGTCATAGTATAGTAAGGCATAAAAAGTCATAAAAACGACATAGTATAGTAAGGCATAAAAACGTCATAGTATAGTAAGGCATATAAGTGAATGAAAACCATATAGTATAGTAAGGCATAAAAAGTCATAAAAACAACATAGTATAGTAAGTCATAAAAAGGCATAAAAATGTCATAGTATAGTAAGGCATATAAGTGCTTGAAAACCATATAGTATAGTAAGGCATAAAAAGTCATAAAAACAACATAGTATAGTAAGACACAAAAAGTCATAAATACGACATAGTATTACAACAAGGCATAAAAAGTACCTTACCTTGTTTCCTGGAAGTCTCTGGATGGGGCCTTTGGAAGGATTCTACCTAGGGACTCTTTAGTTCTGATGGGGGACTTCAATACTCATGTGTGCAACAATGGGGAAACCTGGAGGTGCTTGATTCGAAGGAATGGCCTACTTCATTTGAACCATTGTTTTGCATTGTTTTGTTACTGGACAGTAGTAGTCATGGACATTATGGTGAGAGCTTCAGCATGGTCCATGTCTCTCCTTAACTATGTATTTGCTTGTTTTGCTTTTGTTTCTGTTTATTTATTGTCTTTTGAATGCATTTTCAATGTCTTATTAATGTGTTTGTGTGCCTCTGTAAAGTACTTAGAATTGCTTTGTTTTTATTGTCTTAAGTGCATTTTAATGTCTTCTTGATATTTAATTTGTATGCCTATGTAAACCCCTTGAATTGCCTTTTGTCTGAATCGTGCAATATAAATAAACTTGCCAAGCCTTCAGAGAGAGCCACTCCAGGGCTGTCCCTTTGAATTCATTGAACAAGGCAGTAACCACAAGTCTTCAATTCCTCCCATTCTGGCTAAACTAGATCAGTTTGGGAAATTGGCTATGAACTAAATCTGGCGAAAAGTAAATGATATTCTGTTGGGCCTAGATCCTTTGATCTCTTAGCTAAATTTAATCTAACCCCTTTGAGATATTCTTTAAGTGTAAGATATAATTGGAGCAATGACATCAACCTTATTAAGTTAATGAAAAATAAATCAGCTGTGATCAATATAGAATATACTTTTTGTGACAGATGTACAGTAAAATACAAGCTGAATTATCTCCCTGAGAAGCTCCAAGAATAAAACATGCCATCACTGTGAACAGCAACCCTCCTCTCTTTTCTCCATGGGGATGAGACGAAACAATCAGAGAACCATGTATGAATTTATTCATGATGTTCACCTGGAAATGCCTGGGAATAAATCACATCTTTCCCAGAAACCTTTCTCCTTTCACCCCTGCTCGTCTTCATTTCTCTGGAGTTTTAACTCAGAGCAGGAGGAGCTTACAGAGAAACAGAGAGGAAGAGAGAAAAAAGGCAAGAGAGAGAAAATGAGAGGACTCATTGCCCTCGGAGGTGGAATTAGTTGTCAAACCCAAAGCACAGTACATTTGCTCAGTGATGTAATAGCAGGTAGATGCTGGATAACTTTCTTTTGCGTTATAGACATACAGCAAATTAACCTAGATGTGATACATTCTGAAAAGACAAAAAGGGAACAAATAGCTTGGCATATGACAGACAGTTTTTTAAAAAACATTATCATATGAAAGAATACAGTCATTCCTGACAGAGGTGGAGCAAGTATTTATATCCTTTACTGAATTAAAGTAGAACCACACTGTGACAATATGAATACATTTCTTGTATTGAAATTATTACCTTTGATAAATACGCTGATTCAGTTTTCTTGCCAAGAGTTGAAAAGATCAATACCACTCTCATGTCTGTATGCTAAATATGAAGCTGTAGCCAGCAGTCGGTTAGCTTAGCTTAGCTGCCAGCAACTCTATGGTTCACCAATTAACACCCTGTATCTTCTTTGTTTAACTTGGACAAAAACAAAAGTGTAAAAATGACTATTTGCCTTTTTTCGGTGTGTTATGAGCCAGTTCCTTCTTGGAGTCTCTGATGACTACCTGGGTGCTGGTCAAGAACAAGTCCAACACATGACCACCTAAAACTAAGAATTTTGTTTTTACACTTTGCATCTTTTATACAAATTAAGAGCCATGCTAGACGTTTCCTCCTGTTTCCAATCTTTATGCTACACTAAGCTAACCAGCTACTTGCTCCAGCTATGTATTTACTATTATTTACTATAGACAAGAGACTGGTATTGACCTTCTCATCTAACTCTCAGCAAAAAAGTGTTAATGGCCCTGAGAGTCATATATTATATTATTCAAGTGTTAGTTGTGATGCATTATTACTGTAATATGCATAATTTTCCTGTTGCAGCTGATTGAGATGGTGTTCATTTATCTATCTAATATGTAAAATCTTGCAAAATTAGTGATTATAGCTGATAAATAAATGTAGAGGAATTCAATATTTCCCTGTGAATTGTGTGAATAGCAAAGTAAAAGTACCGTTAGATTTGAACTTGGGTAAATGCACCTCCTTACATTCCAACCCTGATCCCTGATCAGTGTGTCCCACTGCATTAAAACTTTGTCATTATGTAAAGACAAAAGGAATTTGGGAACCTTTTACATCTTTATGTTGCTCCATCTGGGGACATGCAGGGTTCAGAGGGAGTCTGGTTGACTCTGGCTAAACCCTGTCTTTTTGACCCATTAGTGTCCTCTGGTATACACCTCCAATAGCCAATTAGGAGGAATCTGAAACGCATCATTTAGTCTGTGAGAAGCCATCTGTGTGACCACCTCTTCTGTCCTGGCCTGTGTTGGATCCAATTACCACAAAGGGACAGGGAGTTGGGTGGGTATTTAAACACACATTCTGGGTGACAGACAGACTGAAATGAAGAGACAGTGCAGGTTTTCAAGGAGGTGAGAGCAGCAGATAATCAGATGTGTGTCAGTGTGTGACTTGTTCCCTGTACAATACTTAAAATTCCCAGTGTCCTTCCTATTTTCATCTGCCCTCTTCTCTGTACCAAGTCTCTTTGAAATGTCAGTCGCTGTGTGAGTAGAATCGGAGTCGAATCTGTGAAAGTCTAATGACATGAAATGTAGATCTTTAAAATGTGGAAAAACACCCACGGGAAAGTGAAGAATGCATATTTATTACATATGGTGGGAAAACACAATTAAAAAGCAAAATTTATTTTACGTGCTTTGTCCATCCCTCTTTTCTCATGCATTTTGTCACTATATCATCGTGTCTCTCTTTCTGTGCTGCCAGTCTTTTCTGGTTGGATTTCCTCTGAGATTGATACTCAACTCTAACAAGCACAAAGGCAGGAACAGTATGCCAGCCTGATGCTCCCTGTAGGCCAACGGCGCCTGGGGTCAGAAACAAAGAAAACATCATGGTTTGTGCAGCCTTAAAAAAAATGAGAGCAGGAGCACAATACTAGAACGTCAGCTGACTGAGTCATTGAATAATATATCTGAGATGGGATAATCATGGAGGCAAACAAACAAGTCATACCCATACCTGTCAACACTCCAGTTTTTCCCGGGAGTCTCCTGTATTTCAAGGTAATCTTCCGGTGTCCTCCTGTTTTGTAGTTTCTCCTGGGAAACTCCCATTATTTGCATGGCTCTCAACATTCATTATAAATAATTTTTAATACATGGACCCATACGTTTTGTATGTTTGTCTACCGTTATCCAAATTGCCAGATTGTGTATAATAAACCCTTGTTTATTATGTATGTAGGTTATGTATATCAATTATTTATTTACTTTGAATCCCCACTGTAGCTGGCCCTTGGTACCAGTAACTGAGGCGGAGAGTTTCATACAGGTGCGTATATTTTATTCACGTCAAGCACCGTGAAAACTACAAATAAGAAATACAAAAGAAAAAATAAGGAACATTAGTCAAAATACACAAGCAAAATTATTTATTAATACATTTACAATGTTGATCACAATCAAAAGAAACGTCGTAGCACAAATTACCAAATACTATAAAGGTGCAATTAACTAAATTAATAAAAAAAAGAAAAATACATTCATTAGACAAAAGGTGATAATTAAAAATTCGCACGAATAATTACAGCAGCACCATCGCTCAGAAACATCACTCAAATTAAACAACCACAGGATTAATAATCACAACAATTCAAATTTACATACCTCGTTCCACAACCAAGGGGGCTAAAATATTAGGGGAACATCAAGGTACGCATCTTCTAAAGGATCGTCTGTTTCCTAACAATCCAATAGTAAAAACTTAACATTAACAGCAAAGACAAGATAATTAGGATGGAACCAGTGCGTCATCAAACAACAAACTTACTCCGAGTACATCATGGACATCTTCAACAAAGAGAAGGTGAGCAGCACGCCACACCGCAGCGGACAACAGGTGAGCAGTACCAGCAGTGACAGGAAAGCACGGGTGGATCATGTCGTCTAATTAATCACTTCCTCCCCTTCCTGCCACCGCATTTCCTCTGGTGCTACACAACAGTGACCCGTCCCCAGGCAGCAGCACGATCCAACCCGCTGTCATTCACACCCACCCTGAATTTTTTTTAAATTGCTGTGTTCCTCTGTTGACCCAAATGTTGGCAGGTTTGCTCTTACCTAGAGTTATTTATTGTGGGTTACATTAGAAAAAGCCCTATTCAGGACTGGAATGGCCACTGTGTCAGAGTAGAGGCAACGCTATAGTGGCTTTGTCCTGATCTTTACTGAGTTTGGGAAGATTTACACTCAAGCAACCCAAATCGAAGTCGAAAAGTAAAAAGTAGTGAGTCGAAATAGTGTTATGTTTGCCAAACTGACATCCTCAAAGCCTTTTTTTGTCTTGAATTTTGTTTATTGTGGAAGTATGTAAGCTAAGCATCCAAACAATGTTATGTTAGAGGGGAATAAATAGTCTTATCCTACATTTTCCTTATCATACTAGTTATTAACTAGGTTTACTGCAATACAAGAACAATATTGCTCCTTTATTTCTGTATGTTTACTTGGATCTTCAAATGCCCCAGATAGCAAAATGAAACTTCTTTTCTGATTTAGCTAACTTTTTTCCTGACATTTACCTTCAGTCTTTTATCATGATATCCTGTATGTAGCCATCAAGTGCAAATTTAATTTAACAAAGTTATTAAAACCACTCAGCCAGAAACGGTGTTTTCAACCAGCTCACTGAGTTAGAGTTAATCAGCTAGCTAGCTACCTATAGCTAATAAAACCTGGTAGTGATGTCATAGCACTCTGCAAAATGAAAGGTTGCAGGCTTGAAATGAGAATCCTCATGCTGTCTGCCACTCTCTGATATCAAGGACTCTACTGTTAAATCTGTTATTCATGTAAATCTGCATGTGTTGTACGAGAATAGAAAACCTGATAGCAACCGTAACGAATGGTTTCCTCAGGGATTGGTGGACTATTTGGGCTGTACAGATGCTAGAATTTTTATTTTTGCTATTTGCAAACATTTCTCAAGCATTCATTGCTCTGCAAGGTGGAAAATGCTGACTAGCACCAACTACAGCCAGCGCACACCGAGAAGTAGACACAACCCTTGGGAGTTCAGGGATAGGAGTTACTTTCATGTCAACAACTCAACTTGAAAAAACTTTCCACAAATAGCCCATCAGCAGCAACAGCAATGGCAGCACCATAAATAAAAATCATCCTGACACTCCCTCTCCAAGTCAAGGGGAATTTTGGAGGCACGACACTGAATCACCTCCTGTGCTTTTACTGTATCTTCAAAACGAACTTCAGGTCGTTCCCCCTCTCGCTTCATACACTGGAACTATTGATGTTTATCTTTCCTTTTTCTTCAGTTCTGTGTCAAAGGCCCCTGAAGACATCAAATTCTCAGGTGAAAGATGCAGCGGCAGCAGAAGAAGAAGAAGAAGAAGAAGTGGGAGATAAATCTGAGGTGATATTGTGTGTGTGTTTGTGTGTGTGTGTGTGTGTGTGTGTGTGTTCGTGTGTGTGTAGGTGTGTGTGTGAAGGAGGGGGAGGTAAAGGGAGAAAACACGGTTCTCTGGGCATCAGAGGAGACTTTAATCATCACCTGTGAGGTCAGGAATGCAGGGAAGGCCTTGAATAGATCTATTGTTCGCCTCTGGTGGGTCTGGGCTTAAACAAAAAGAAGATGACGAGATGTAAAGGTAATCACACTCTCTTTTATGGCTTTATTTCACTCTCTGCTTATCTCTTCTTCTTTCAGCCCTTTGAAAATCACTCACGTTCCAGGAACACTGATGACTGATGGTTTCAAATTAGACACATCGCTGTTAAATCTGTTATTAATGTAAACTGCAGGCACTGTACGAGCATAGAAAACGTGACAGGTAATAACTGTAAGATCCTGTTTGGCCTGTACAGACACTAGAATTTTTATTTATTCTTTTTTTATTTGAAATGAACTGTTGCTGCAGAAAAATATTATAATATATATTCACATTTTGTTTGTTCCTGCACATCCCTGAAAAGTTCAACCTTCAGTTGACTTGTTAAAGCAATTTCCCCTGACATCTGTATCATTAGCTAAATAAGACTATAATATAAAACCTAGTATGGCACTTTAGTGTAGTTCCACTCTCTTGGCTCTGTTACTTGACAGTATTTGTGGGAGAAAAGCTCCATTTAACACTGTAATCCATTGCCAATTTAAAAAGAGTAAAAATCCCTCTTGGTGAGAAAAATAACTGTGGTTCTTTTCTTCTGTCTAACAAAGAGACAACTGGAAACTAGTGAGGGAAGAGGAGGGGAAAACTGATGTAGCGTTTCCATGATTTGGCTTTGTTGAATTGACTTTCACTCCTGGCCTGGAGAGAAAGAAATGAGATAAAAATGAATGCTGTGTTGTGTCAGATAGTCATCATCTCATTTTTTTTTTATGGTGACGCAGAAGGTGATGCAGTGATGGTTGTTTGAGTATGGCGCATAATAATTCTGAGATTGTTAAGGCTGGGGAAGTGTGTCTTCACTGGCCATCATAAATTCAAGCCACCAAATTTAGGGAAAACATGGACGTTCACAGTAACAGTTTGTTTATTAGCTTCAGAACGACAAACACAGCTGTAATTAAGTTTGGTTTGGAGAGTGCAGAGCACTATGCAGCATTTCTTTGCTGCATTAGCATTTGTGTGACTCTGATTGATCCACAGCACTCACCAAGTGCATTTCCATCCCCCTGGCTTAAGCACATTTTCAATTTGTGCATAAAAACAACCTGATTGGATACAGAAGATTGAAAAAAAAAAAAAAAAGTTGAAATATGACAAAGAAATTTTCAGTCAAAGTGAAAGTGTGACAAAGTGCAATGGGAACGTTAATCATGACATAAACAGACAAAAATTGCGACAGACGCAAACATCAGATCTATGTCAAATCGATCTGTGATGAAACTCAAATTAATACATGAAACGAACCTAAATGCCATATTTCCATCACATTTTCCACATCGGTTTTGTTTGTTTGAGATTTGACCGGCGCTATTTAATCACATCAACTTATTGTGCCTCTTATTCTGCAATCGTTTGGATGTCAACTGTTTATCTCCATGTGCCCAACACCTCATATTTGCATTGTTGTTGTTTTGGCAAATTTTCTGGAAATTCATGCACTAAATTTGCATGGAACTGCTTTCACTGGAACTGTTTTTATCACAGAAATAGAAAGTGGCTTTGAAAAATCAAAACTATCTGCATGGCCTGACGTACCCAGGAGTAAGATGGAAAATGTTTTTTTATATTTTGAATGAACTGATGCCTCAACTTTTAGTTGTACTGCTTTATCCAAAGAGGTTTGACAGTAATGGCTTGTTGATCTTTTTAGAACGTAGTGTGTTAAAAATCCAAACTGTATTCATAAGTGTAGCTACAATCTTGTCCAAATGATTATTTATCATTAAAATTCAGTATGACTGGGGAGGCCCACGTTCATCTCACAATACATTTTGAAATTGGGTTTCAAAGGTGTCAGATTTATCTTAAATTGACTTCGGTAGACATACTGCATGCATTTGTGTTATATGTATGCTAAGGGATGAGTGGGGTAGGCAGGGGGCAGCATGTGGGAGTGAGAGAGCGTGAGGTTTGTTAACGGGTAATGGAAAAGGAAGTACGAGATTCGAAAACCTATTGCCCAATTCAAAGAGCAAATATTAATCAGTATATGAGCCTAGGCTGTGTATACATTACTTAAGAGTTGAAATTGTTTCCCAAAATGCTTTGATGGGATTGAGAAGACCCTTAAATAACTACTGATGTGCAGTTTGCACATTTGTAATCAAAGTCAGTAATAAAATATATTCAAGACACCTCTAATATACATCCAAAAAATATTATATTCACTATCACTGTTATTTTTTTCTGTTTACTGCTGCAGTGGGTGTATTGTTTGGGTGGACTAGCTAATGCGTTGTAGTGTTCTTGTGATGAAACTTATTTATTTGAGCTGAAATAGGAGTCAAGAGAGAGGTGTGATGAGGTGAGAGAAAAACAAATTCAGACATTAATCATGACAGCTGATTGTGCTATGCAAACATCTCAAATTGCGTCTTTGTCTTTCTCATTAGCAAAACTCCCTCGTGTGTCTGTCTCTCACCGCTTTCCTTTGTCCCTCTCCCTTCTTATGTATGTGACTTGATTTGGAGAGCAGCAGTAGCATCAGTCAAGATTATCACTACTCCAGTAAAAAACTACTTACCCCAAAATACAATAAATCATTGTCAATAACACACTAGTTCAGAAGTAATTGCACTCACTTGGCAGGATTTTGGATGTCATCTACATTGATGTAAAAGATTGACATGAGGACTGAAACTACAGCTGGTGTTAACAAGAAAAAGCTAAGATAGTATTGAACTGCACACTTCATAGCCCAGAACAAGACAAGGCTGGGCATGAGATTAAACACAGCAATTTACAGTGCAAGTCAGGGTACAATCAAGGCTTGAGCACATTTAACAAAAACCCAAAATGTATGAATTGATTCACTTGCATGCAAACTAAGGCAACAAGATCTATTGTGGGGAAAAAAAAAGATTTACTTTGACGGCAGATTTCCTGAAACTGGATGCAAATGAAAATGCAGCCTCAAGTGTAAGCAAGTGCATGTGTACATGACCAACTAAGTGTTGCAAGTGGTGACCAGAGGCAAAGTACAATCTAGACGCAACATGGTGCTAAAAGAAAACCCCATTATTGGCAGGAGGAAAAGAGTATCAACAGACGGGTGACCTTGAATAAGGACAAATCACATCAGCTCCCCTCATCACATTTAAATGCCTCTGACAGTTTAAATTGCTAGGACAGGATTCAAGGGGCCTGTTTCATAGATGCTATTTGCAAGCTTTGCTTAAACACTGATTGCAAACATACTTTCCATATGATCTTCCTTTGCAAATTAAAAGCCCAATAAATTTGTCCTACAGTGCTCCTGCATGCCCCTATATAGGTTGCAAAGTATGACATTTGTTGTAATTAGTGAAGTCTATTAAAATTAACTAAAATTAAAAGGAGTGAAAATGATCTCACGTGCACAAATCCCTAACCCAAAAACAAACAGTGAAGACTCACTGGAAGCACACAAATTGTGTGACACTGCCTGAAGGCTATAAATAGTATCTCAGTTTGTTCCTTATGTTTGCATTCAGTTAGTCATATCTGGCTATGTCTAAAAGCACACACACACACACACACACACACACACACACACACACACACACACACACACACACACACACACAGAAAACTCAAAACCACTGCTGAAAATATTATTGAAGAAAAGTCTGCACACTTACAAGTGAGCAGCAAGATGGAGAATTCCCCGCAGAAATCACAGAAATGACAGGAAATGTGTTTTGTGTTGCTACTGAAGCGGAGAGGCCAAAAGCTTAGAATTGCTAAACTTAAATGCGCCTGTAACTGAGAAACCAGGAAATACATGAACTGTGACCACACCATCATTTTTCTCACAGATTACTTTATACCCATGCTTGAAAAATGATGATATACAGGATGGCTTGTACTGTATAGTGGAGACAAAGAACATATCTCTGGGAAATGTGTTCTCATAGACTATCTTCAAATGATGGCGGCAGCAACAGAGAAATGACTGAAAAGAATATATATAATGTAATTATATCACCATTGCCAGAGGAAGAGGTTTCCAGGAGGTTTCTTACCCGTCAGAACAGAAGAAAAAGATAAATATGCAGTGATGAAATACATTTACTTGAGTACTGTACTTATGCATATTTTTTGAATATCTGTACTTTGCTTGAGTATTATTTTTTGGAAACTTGTGACCTTTACTCCACTACACTTAAAAGACAAATATTTTACTTTTGACTCCACCACATTTCTGCAAATTACTCGTTACTTTGAAGCACATCTTTTAGGTAGCAGAATGAATTTTATTTTATTTTCCAAAATACGATAGGTCATACACTGTGTTCCTGAGAAAAACCAATCAGAGCCAACTCTGTCAGTCATGTTGTATTTGCTGCATCTTCGAACAGCTCACCTTGAACTTACCTAGCGATGGCTACCTTAGATAAAGATGAAGCAGAAGATTCTTCACCGTAGCAACCATGACCTTATCATAAGTCCATGTTTGAAGTTTTAGATGTAAATATAAATTTTTGCTGTGTTTACCACGACCAAATTTCATCACTGCCTAAAAAAAAAGAAAAAGAATTATGAAAACAATAACAGCCCCTCTTGTTACTTCAATTGTGTTTTTATGACCATTGCTATAGGCTTTGTAGCATATTCTACAAGCTTTTTTATTCTACGGGTTCAACGAGTAAAACAACAATTTTCACTTGTAGTGGAGTAATATTTGACCAGGAGTTTCTTTACTTTGACTCAAATAATGGAGATGTGTACTTTGTTCACCTCTGTAAATATCAACAATTTATAACAATTCCTGCCTCTGCAATGGCAATTTACAGAAAAAAAGATAAAACATTGAACTGAAAAAGGACTATCTATCCGGTAGGTTAGGATGGCGACCAGTTGCTGCTTTCTTAAACTCTATGGGATCCTTAAAAACAAAGAGAAAATGTATGAGCTTGATGTGAATTTTCAAAAATGACTGCCTCTCTGCCCAATTAGCTTGCATGGCTGCGATTCTTCCTTTTTGCTAAGCTCCCTGACAGCCTGAAGGCTCATGAAATATCATGAAATGAGCATGTCTTAAAATGCAAATCATGTTCCCTGTGTATGAAAGGAAGAGAGAGATGTGTTTCCGCAGCATGAAAACGGAGACACAACTGGAAACAGGCAGCAGACTGACACTGAAATATAGTGGGAGGTTGGGATTGAAGATATGTTTTAGCATGTGCCAGAGCACTTCCCAAGCTCAAGCTTCCCACTGTGAGTGCACGACTTCATTTTATAATCAGCGTGTATGGAAAATGAATGGATGAAAACCCTAATAACCTTGGTTATGTGTGTGTCATGTGTGATAAGCTCAATCAACAGGATATCAGTCATTCAAATTGTTGGAGCCGTCAGGTATTTTCACACCAGCAGCGCTGATCTCGTCTGAGCTGTGTAATTGTGAGAGCAATTAAGAGCGAGGGTGCCAATCAGACACTGCAGTGTGAAAGTGGCTGAGCAGTTTTATAACCTCATAACAGAACATGGTTCAGTAAACCTCATACACCAAAAACACAGGAAGAAAAGACGACACAACATAATCAGCATAGAGAAACAGAAGATGGGATAATCCATAGATTTGCACAATCTAATGACTTGTTTGCATAAGGTGTCTGACATAAATATTGTTGCCGTTGGGACAAAAGCTAAGCGGGGAAAACAACCTAATGTCTTGCTTGATATCCACATTTGTGTTTTCAAATTAAAGGTATAACATGTAACTTTTCCGCATTAAAAACAACTAAATCTATATTATACGTATATATTTTGTTGCATTGTGTACTTACATTATCCCAAATGTTTCCAGCAGTTTTCAAACCTAATGAAATCCATAATTTTAATTATGGTAACGGTCCGTCTCATTTGGTCGCCTGTCAATGGCGTCATGTCCCCTGTACGCATGCGTCAGTGTTGTGGTTGTCTGGTCAAAATGGACTTTTTATCCAGCTATAAGCCACATTTTTATGATTGACTTTTAAGGTCTTGGTCATTTTTAACTGTATATTTTAACCCAATGAAGGATTTAAGTAATCGGACATCTGGATATCAGGTTATCGGAGAAACAAAGTAAGGATGCATTAGCGGCAGCTCAGCTTCCAGTCCCCCCCATGGTGTCCTGTGTCTGCCAAACAGCATCGGAGCAATACAGATTTTGAAAGTGAAACTTTATTCAGTGTTTTAACAAGATTTACTCCCCTGGTCTGTTTGGGGAGTGGAGTCCTAGGCGGATAATTCCAGTAGCGCCAAAACTTCTCATACGATTGACACCAAAGGAATCTTAACCTGGAGAAGCTGACTGCAATGAGAGCTATGGTGGTAAGACAACAACTCCCCCGATCCCATACAAATTCACAATGTCACCAAACTCCATCTTTTGTCATTGTTTTGATTGAGAGTGGCAGAAAATTACATATTGTGCATTTAAACCATAGACTGTATATAAAGATGGACGAAGCCCCTGTGACGTCAACTATAGGTTTCTGAAGAGCGATTTTGAAGGTGTGTTAGTTAAATGACCACTGAACAGAACATTTAAATTGCTCTGTGTATTGCCTTGCCTCTTAGTGCAGTGTTGAATATTTTTACATTACACTTTTCTTCCAAATCAAAAGAATAAAAAATAATTAACAAGCGTAGTCAGCATATTGCCACTTACACTCAACACATTTACACTTGTACTTTTGAATAAAGGAAAAAGGAAAAGGAGGAGAGGAGGAGAAGAGAGCGAGAGAAATAAATTGAATTTTAATTTGATACATATTGTGCTTTCAGTCCCTTAGAAAAGATCATTGAATCACTTTTCCATGCTTGGATTTGGTGTCGGGACAATTTTTGACCCACTCAGTGAGAGTGAGATTTGATATCTTTAATGAACTATTTTCATCTTTGAATTACAATCCAGTTTCCAGAGCTATTCTAAAAGCTGACTGTTTGATAAAAGGTTAACATGGCCTATAAATGCTGTTTAGAAACTGTGACCCCTGTCACTGAACAGTTAATTCATTAATATCAAGGAGTAGAATTTTCATGTGTTGGTGCATATTTCAAATTATTGTAAGGGAGGAGGAGGATCTTTTTTTTCTTACACCAATGTCTGGTGTGCCAATGCAACAAGTGGCTAAAAAAAAGGACAGAACAAAGAAAACTTTAACCTGTGCTTTCCAACAGCCTATGGACATTTTCCAGTGGCTGTAAGTACAAAACATAAGAGAGCAAATTCCAGCACACACGAGGCTCCAGCAGCGTTTTTATTATGTTTGTTTAAACCCATGTTTAACTATTTTTGGAACCTTTTTTCGTGTGTGATCCTTGTAGTAATTATGGCAGCAGATTCATCAATTTGCCATGGTGTATTTTTTTTTGTTTGTTTGTAATTCCCATTTTTGCTTCTGCGAGACAAATCAATCTGTGATTTTCTTTTTTTGTGAGCAAATATAACCTTTTATAGACTATGCGTTTGCCAATCCTTTGAAACAGACTCAAACTGTTTATTTATTTGGGTGTAAAGTAAATTCTGAGTGGCATCAATGCAGGCATCTATCACTGTATTGCTAATTTTGTGTTTTTGTACATTACCAATGCATGCAGTGGTTTTATATGTCCCTGTTCAGGCATTATGTTCTTTGCTTCTTGTGGCAGTCTTAGTTTTCAGCTCTTGCAGATCTCAGGATGATGCAAATTAGCTGTTTGTTTCGTAAATAATAGTTACCTCGAAAACTGGAACTTCATGCACACAAACAGATTCATGAATTCACACATCTCCGGCTGTTTTCACACCTGTACTCTGGGTTCACACCAAAGCAGAGAGGATTCATTGTTTTCTTTTAGTTTCAGTCTGTTCCGGGTTCAGACTGTCTACAAACAAACCCAGAGCTGTAAACACAACGCCATGAGGACTGAGAGATAACTCAGTCAACAAGATATTAATTGGAGAGTTTGGTGACCTGTCATTCTGCGCTACACAAACCCACTGGGAACAATCTAAACAAAGTTTGACTGACAGCAACTCATAATCCACTCACTGTATCTGTGCCCATCTGTGCTGGAAGGATGTATTTACTGTCTCTACAGCTAAAAGAGAACACCAGGACTGCAAATATGCATCCATCATAAATAGTAGAAGTTCAGTCAAGCAAGACACCACAAGACCCCATTTAATATCAATTTATAGTGATAAAACAGTATAAATAGGCATTTGGAGATCCCCACTATTGACTGCTGTATGGGCTTTGACACTAGCGGTGGAGGGATGAAGAAGCAGAGGAAAAGTTTTCTTCCCTCAGGTACAGACAAATTACATCTACTAGGTTTTTAATTCTTTTGAGTCAATATTTAAATGTGACAAATTTTAAGACAAAAAATAAAAATACGCTAAAATCAGCCAACCTGTATTACAGTCTAGTTTCAAACTATACTGATGCTTCTGTGGGTTGTGTCAGAGCGCGACAAATTGTCACCTGCAACTCTCCTTGTGCCAGTAATTTTAAACAGGTACTATCTATTCTGCTGTTGGAGAGAAATGGAGAAGGCCTACTGATTTTCAATGACAAAGACAGGAAAGAGCCATTTCTAGGTTTGATCTCATGGTGATACTCTGTCTGATTAATCATATTGATCAATATAAAAGGTTTAAAGTACCATTTCTTTTGCTAAAGCCCCGAGACTTAAGGGATAAGTCCACCACTGTGATGTTTTTTAAGCATTTCAGCAGCCATTCATTGTGGAAGCTGATTTTTCAAACATTTTCATTAAGGTGAGTCTAATAAAGCATCTTGATTGTACGTGTGGAGGGAGCAGAGCAGCGAACACTTGTGTTTTCACAGATTGCATCATTCTTCTCTTTAAAGTGTCGAGTTCTGGCTCTAAAATGTTTAATGCAGTTGTAGGCAATCTGACTGAAATAAGATTGACTTTTAATTTTTTTTATAAATTCCTCATAACTTTCCAGTTTGATAACAGAAGACAAAGCTTTCATCTGACGGTGGCGTGGGTGTCACAGTGTGCCAAGTCGCCATACAACAAGCTCTGAGTCATCGTGATGGCGAATAATCAGGTGGATAAGAAGTGTGGGAAACTGAAGCAGCCTACATTCACCTTTGTGGTGACCATAACCAGCTGTTACATAATCTTCTTTTTCACCCACTGAAATGTCTTGTGGGTTCTAGAGTAGGAAATGATTGACAGGACTTTGAGGATACCAGTAACCAGGTGTATGCAGTGGGCAGTTCTTATTAAAATGTGTGTTTTCCTTTGATTTAAGTTCGGAACAATCATGTAGGAAGTGCAATTTCTGTTGACACGCAGTTTGAGTCATTGCACCAAAGCTCTTGGAGGCATTTATTTATTCAGATGCTACTCCTCTGGCTTGTTTATTGAGTAATTAATTAGAACACTGCACAAAGTGGTGACTGGGGTTATCATTGTTTTTCGTGTTTGAGGCATCTTATCGTCACACAACGAAATAAGTTATATGCCACCGAGAATCATCTGCTGTGAAAGGCCAGAAGAAAGTGATAAAAGAAAAGTGCAACATTGTGCGAAGTCATTATTCATATTAATAAAAAAAACAACTGCAGCATTTTAAAAAGATATAGAGTATATATTTAAGCAATTCAGACAATGTGAGTTACTTTTGTATACCAGGTGAAGGTGGTGAACATTAAACACTTCCGTCTCCTCTCTGTACTTGAGGTCAGGGGCACATATGAGGTTTGAAAGGGGAGGGCGGAAAGTGCAGACACACAACATAACTGTTATATTGCTATAATTGGTGTGAGTTGAAGCAATCATCATGTCTTTCTCTGCAGTTGTATAACAAAAAATATTATTTTATCTTTACAAAGTCACAAAGTAACCTACTTTACAAAGTTATAGACAGCAGTGACGACGAAAACATTTGTAAGCTGTAAAATGTCTTAAAATATAAATCTTTGCCTTCATAGAAAATGTACTAAAAGTAATGTTCGGTTAAAATCAGCTGCTGTACTCAGTGTTTGGACAGTCTAAAGGGCAACTAAGCTAAGCTAGTTAGCTGTCTGCAGGACTAGTCTAGTGTCATCCGGTTTACTGCCACTCTATTACTTCCCCCTTCCACCATGATTAGAGTGAACTACTTCCTCATATGTGTATGATTACATAAGTTAGTATATTTGATAAGATGTTGGAGAATCAAAATTGTTTTTTTTTTATTTTTACAGGAAGCAGATTGGAAAAAGCAAGTGAGCAGTAGCTTTACCTATGGCACCTGTGTGGTATGTTTTTTTATCTCTGTTTCACAAGCTCCTGCAACTGTTATTTGATCATAATATTTGGTTTTGTTTATGCTTAGCTTGTTTCTGTCACTGCCAGATTGATCGTTTCTCTGCACATATTCGGGATCTAACGGCAGGAATGTATTCCCTTGAGTGTGTGCGGGGTCTGCCTCAGGGTCACAACAGGGAGGCATCAGGTGCTGAAACCACCTCAACTGGTTTCTTTTAATCTGAAGGAGCTGCATTTGTTCTCCGAGTTCCTTCCAGATATCTCAGCTTGTCACCCGGTTCCTATGGGTTTGCCAATAAGCCTCCATGAGAGGGAAACTCATTTCAGCCCCCACAATGTAATTACTTTGGTCACTACACTGGCCTTATGATTGAAGACGGTAAATTGAGAGCTTAACCCACCTTCAGCACAACAGTCCAGCACATCACAAACTTCTCAGTTGATCAAGCACAAGCTCAATCCTCACTCTTAAGCAAGACCATGAGACGCTTTTTCACATGGCTTACAAGCCCCTTTCAAGAGTCTCTGACAACACTGACAGGCCTCAGTGTAATAGATGTTTTTACTTTTGATATCAAATATGTTTTGTAGCTTCAACCTAAACCTTTTCGGGCCCGTGTAAAAAAAAAAAGAAAAGCTTCCTGCTGTTGCATTGTTCACTGCTGTAGTTTTGTTGGGAATGTTCTTTATTTTTGTCATGCATTTGATTTCTCCATCTTTTATTTGTGTAATTATTAACAGACTGCAATAAATTGAAAATTTCAATAGACATAATGTAAACCCTAATGAAAGAGATTCTCACTGGTTCTTATAAAGGTCACTATTAGAATCCTTTATTGAAATCAGACAAAGATATTTATTAACAGACAGGATAATTAAATACAGGATTTAACCCTAACCCTAACCCTAACTGAACTGCGAGGGATCCTGAAGAATAAATCCTCAGAGCTGGAGTCAGCCCAGTTAGATCATGCAAGTAACTTTCATTTATATATATATATATATATATATTTTTTTTTTCAAGTAACTTTTTAGTTTATTTTTTATTTTAGGTTAGGACTACATTCAGAGAAATTCCTCATAATGGAAGTTGGAAGAAAGTAAAGTATGGAAATGTGAAATAGAGTAATGTATTGCAGTCCCCTTACTGTCTAGTTACTGATAGTTACAATGAAGCCTGTGTAGAGCAACCAGGAAAAATGTTAAATAATGGGATGTAGTCAAGCCAAGTGGATAATTAGAATTTCAGAAATGTCTACAACTTCCCCCATTTGGGACTCTCTCGCAAAGAAAGTTCCAGATAATCCTATTGAAAAGGTGAGGGAAGCGGCTATGCACCACTCTTTAACAGTAAAAAACAACCATTTGGTTCTCCTACTTGAAGACTTTTCTCTTGTAAAACTGAGATATTCAGTTAGAAAACTGTTCAGATTAATCTTAAATTTATAAATTATTTGTAAAAGTTTGTTTTAGTGTGGAATGTGCTCACTGTTTCCCCTTGAGGCTTTTACAATGTCAGATCTCACCAGTGGTCGGTTCAGGTCTTTAGGGGGCAGTGATGACCCCGTCACAGCTTGGCACTTACATTTATGCTTTTATTGGAAGTGTTTTCAAACATGCTTTACTTTTACAAAAGAAATAACTTTAAGGAGACTAGAAGGATTGCCTCCCATGGAGTTAATGTACAATACATGTACTGTACACAGAATCAATTCTCTGTAATAGAGTTAGATAAAAATGCATTGTAGGAAAAGATAGAAGACAGTTATTATAGACTTTGGAGAGCTAAAGGTGATGCAAGGCTGCTTTTGCTGACCATAACAAGTAATAAAGGTTGCTCAGTGCTGCTAAACATTAACGAGACATTTCCATTTGACAGCAGAAGCCAACTGTCATTTTTGACAGAGAGGAGCAGTGAGGTGAGTCTGCAGAGCTAATTTCTCCCTGGGTAGTTGACATCATCCCTTTTCTGCTAGGTAATCAGATCACAGGAGATCACATCAGTTTTATACACAAACATGTGCACATACACAAAGGAGAAAATGTGTCTATTATTCCAAATGTTGAAACCAAAATAGCGATGATGGCAAAGACATAAACTGCGCTGTCGGTTCATTTCAGTCTGACATGTTTCTGAATCCACCACCTGCAGCATCTGACACATTTTTAATAAGACAGTCATCTTTTCCTTTCCTGAATGTCCACTGATCAGCAGTCAGTTAATTTCCTGTCGGGTGTAGGGTAAACAGCACACACACTTCTGCACACACATCCATGTACACACCTTTACATACACACACATAGAGGAAAATATAAACACACACTGGAAATGACTCCTGCAAAAGGCTTTCAGAGACAAAATCAAACCACACTTACGAGGTGCAGATGATTTAGGGAAAAGTCATTTCATTTTATATGTGCAGCATTGAATTCTATTCTATCTACAGAATGCATGAAGACTGTTGAGTAAAGATGAAATACCATGCAGTGTATTAGATTAGGATTTGGTGCCCATCCCCAAGTACTATACTTCAGCACAAGAGGTACTTGTACTTTACTTGAATATTTCCATTTTATGCAACTTCAGATTACAGTTTTTCCTACCCAGTGAAAACCATGTTTCTCCAAATATGTTGATTTTGAATGTTTGTGATAAACTGAAGGATTAAATGTTTATGGATTGAGAAAATGATTCTACTTCTTAAGATAAATAAACAATTTAAACCCCTCTTGGATTAGCTGTAAAATGCATTGTCACCAAGAGGAAAACAGTCTGTTTTTCTGAGCTCGAAAAGTCGACTTTTGAGACGTATGTGGTTCTCACAGGACAGCGATCCAAAAAACATATGTTGAGTTTAAATAATATGATGCATCAATGTGCCGTGTCAACTGACGGACAGTTTAGGGGGTGCAGTATGTTCATTATTATGATTAAAAGGTTATCACTGTTGATAATGTTGTTGCTGTAACCATCATTAATATAGTTATTTTAGTGGCATTCTTGTGGCGCCCCCAAGACATTCTGCGCTCTAGGCAACTGCCTATGTTGCCTATTCCACGATCCGGCCCTGCCGCCTGCTAATAAAGTATGCATGTCTGCATCAATTTTTCACTGCATTTTCCCATTCCCAGACAAGCTCAGGTTTACACAGCTGACTTCACCTGCAGCTCCACAATTGCACTTCAGTTCAGGGCAACTTCAGTCCAATCAAGCAAATCTTTTCACCAGTTAAACAGCTTAACCTCACTCTTGTTGTGTTGTGTAACGGTAATGGCTTGTTATGAAGAAAAAACAGATACAGTGTATGACTCTTAACATAACTGTCATCATGTCTGTAGTTCTCTTCACCAAGTCTTCGATATTCTCAGTGTCAGGAATTCCCGATATCTCAAGCTTAGAATTTGGAATTACGATATGAGCGTTTTCTCTCACTCGGCTGCTCGTAAGTATGGTTTAAAACATGAGGTGAACGCACATAAACTTTCTCAATAAAGATAGGGTTAGCCTAGCTTTCTGCTAGCCTAGCTTGCTAACAGATGATAGCGAACACTTTCCCAGCTTGTTGAAAAAGGGGAAAAAGAACTTGAATCAACACTATAAAGAGCTATTACATTGTAGCACATCTCCCACAATACTGATCATAGGAGGTTACTCAGAGGCTTGAAGCTTGGGCACTGTTTGCAGTGATGTGTCCAAATAAATTGTTTTATCCTCATTTGAATAATGGAATTATATAGGCCTACACAAAAGCTGTGGTATCACTATAGTTGTCATTTTCTTATACACAAATTGAGGAGAATACAGATAGTTTGACTTGCAGTGTCAAGGAAAAAGTTAACAACGCCTTCAAACTGCAGTATTGTTGATGCCTAGCCCAGAACCTCATAAATATTTAGTTATCTAGCTGAATCTCATCCATACCACACAACAATCAGTGTGTGGATGGGACTTCAGGACACATGGCTGTTGATGGGACTTAGTTTGTCGTCTTTGCCTGAATAGTGGTGTCAACACAATGATAAGGTCCAAATGGAGAATCTTAATGAGTTTTCAAATAGTGTTTCCCCCCAGACCTGAGCACATAACTCCTAATACTAACTCTAATACCCGATAAGGCTGCTTTAGCAATTTGGATGTCCTGAAAGGCACTGCAATCAGGAAGTATACCATTATCTGTAAAGCACTGTTCTTGTAATCAAGTTGGGGAATGTAGTTCTTACACTTTCATTTACATATTTCAACAAAAAATTGGTATATGTACTACAAATACTGTACTACATGATTTACAAACAGTGACACCCGTACTCCAGAGCAACCCTGTCCCCTATAAATTTTCTTTCTTTACCAGTAAAAAAAATTAGCTTTGTTGTGCAAGTCAAACCACACACTGGACCGTGCTTCCTGTTGCCCACCATTGACCCAAACCTTCTCCCAACGATTTGTATGCATTATAAAAAATGTATTACTTCCTGCACTAGTAAAAATGCCACCAGTGAACATAATTCAAAGAGCAATTACGTTTCCCTCCAAACATATGTGGGAAAACATATTAGTGGTGTGTGTGTATATAAATGTAATGTCAATAAGAGAGGTTTGCCCTGAAGGCAATACTGCATTTGCACTGAGGTTAATGGAAAGATTGTGGAAAAAAATAAAAAAATAATGATTTGGCTTAAAATACATAGTATTATCTAAATATTTTAGTCTAAGAGGAATATAAACACACCAGGATTACAAATTGGTGTAAGGCTGATCTTGAGTACAAAGTATTTATTGCTGGTCAACTGTAACACCTTAACTTAGCTATTTGTAAATTTTGCTATTGATATAGCCAAGGTTAGCATGAACAGCTGTTTACTAACATGTCCTCCCAAGAGCTTCAGCCATTGTTGCGTTCACAAGACAATACACTGCTGGAGACAGCTCTTCGTGAGCCGTTAATGCTAACGTTCATTTAACAACATATGATGGGATTGAGTGTGTGAAAACTAGGAAGCAAGCGAGCAGAGAAGTTGGAAAAATGAAATGCTTAAAGAAACAGATAACTATTGGAAATGCTTCTGCTGCTTCAAGTGGTGGTGCAAATGCAAACTTGATATAAACTATATTGAATACAAAAACAGCAGAGACCAAGCCTGAATATCTATCTAAGTTATCATCTGGACTCAGTTTGTCTTGTATGAAAAATATGGAAAGATCAGAGTTAAACATTTAACGCATTTGATAGCAGAAACCAATAATAACACAAATTAAGACATTTAATGATGGGCAGTGTCAGTGAAGGGGTACTTGGGCACTTCTCATAGGGCTATAGAAGTATATGAGATAACAAAGGTTGGGGACCACTGCTTAATACTATATGTGTGTAATATGGTATAACTTTGCCTACATGGATAGAAATAAATACATGCTGTAGATCAGGAATGCTTCAGCAAAATGAAAGTGACTGGATTTTAAAACTAATAAAATATTATTACTTTTGGGTTAACCCTGATTCAAGTGGTAGTTTTCAGTTGCCTGAGGGCATGCATGTTTTCATCTGCGCAGAAGGAGACTTTATGCTTTTGGTTGTTAAATAAAATATAGACAGACAGGAAATAGACCAGTCAGGTTTTATTCTTGGCCTAAAGTGATAAAGATGTTATTGACTGTATCCCACACTGGTGCTGGTGGTCCATTACTTACATAGCAGAGGTCTAGAGTTATGTCTATAGATATGAGTTTTTACATGCTAGCAGCTATAGGTGTAGTGTAGTCCCTGTACAGTTCCAACTACAACTTCAGCTACTTTTAATGACTTCACAGCTTTTCCAACAGACCTAAATGTTGCATGCAGACATCCAGTAGAACAGTATATACAGTACACAGCAGTTCTTATTCCCTAACTTTGCCATTTGAAATGTGCTTATATCAAGTATGAAATTCCTTTGCTGTTTCAAAGGTAATAAACATTTCATGAGGTGAAGCAGAAAAAAAAGCATGAAGTGCAGACAGAGAATACCTTCGGAGCACTGCCTCTCCAGCACATTTGGTTTTACTATTCCAGTCTATAGAGATGTTTTATAACAGAATTTAGATTTCTGTTGTTGCCCTCTCAACTTTTAAGGTAGTTTGATTAGATACATATAAGCAGTCTCTGGCTGGCCAGCAGCCATAATCCACGGAAGTGAGGTTCTGGAAAAAAAACCCCAACAACACCCAAAAAAGCTGATACAGTCTTCTGGCTCCTTGCACACATGAATGGGCTCTTTCTTATCCATCCAATAACTTTCCAAATGTTATTGGACCAGCGCTTCACCAGTGAATGTCCCTGACAAAGTGAGTGATGAAGTTACACCATTGGTCGGCCGACCAAGTATTGGACTTTTCTCATTGGTCGTTGCTCTTTCAAAATGATTTGGTGCAAACAGTTTCTCTTACGTCATCAGGGGGCGTTTACTGTGAATCCGCATCAGGTTTCAACTACTGTATTTCCTGTTGACTCGGGCATTTAGCTCAACTGCAGAAGGTTACAGGCCTTAAATTGAGGCAGGCTTGTATTAGAGGCACGCCTTTATTTCCAATTCCCTCTGTTTGGTATGTAAAATTGGGGTACCAGTATTTTAGTACAATGGCTCATTTTGAGCCACTGCCGTTTTCTCTGTTAAAGTTACTGCATTATACATTAATACAAAGTCACTTTTTGTAACCGATTCAAAATAAAGGCCCAGTAGTTTTTCAGTGGGAAGAAACCCTTTGTTTCTTAACAGGGTTTTTTTTCTTTTTGTTGTGCTGACGTGCTGCAGTAAGTGTAAGCCACATGCTAAGGTTATACCTGGTCTTGTCTTAGGAGGGTAGGAAGATAATGGTAGCTGAATCCTAATACTTGTCTAATAGTTTATTTTCTTGTTTCTGTCATGCTTTGAGTAACTGACCTTTTCACCATGTGAAAAGCCAGTTAGTCAGTGAGGAATGGTGGAAACCCCCATTTCTCCTTCTTCTCTCAAGTGTCATAAATTTCAAGTCACTGCTGATGGCTCTGCTCATAGCCCACAAAACCTGGAGACATATTGAGACGTATTCATTCAGTGAATCATTCACTGTCTTACTGGCAGTTAAGGTCTTCAGTCCTGCATGACAAATCTGCCACAGAAGATAACTAATGCCCATTGCTCACTGGAGGCCTGGACCTCTTCTTCATCCCTCAGACTCAACATGAGACTATCTTTGATTTTCTCATAATTACATGAAGCCGGTGTAATATCTTTTGAAGCCAAAAGATTGCAGGATTTATAGTATCTTAAATGGGCGATCGAATGTTATACGTCTTCAAATGTCACCAGGGAGAAACTGGATTAAGTGACACCAGAAATATCACATGCCCATTGAAACTTCAGAAAAGAAGGGGAAAAATTTCAAAAGGGATTGAACTGGCTAAGACCTGGCTCAGACTACAGGAGTTTTGAAATCCTAACCAATTTTGAAATTGCGTCACACACATAAAGTGAAATTTAATAAATTATCTTCTCTCTAACTTGAAACATGCACACACTTCAAGTTTTGAAAATAATGGCACATCAGGATACAGGAAAATTATTAAGATTATCCACCTCCTCACAAGATCTCATGGAGAAGCAGATGAAAATGAAATGGAGACTGTGGTGCAACAGCTTGCTGTAACGAAAAAAACAAAAGCAGAAGGATAAATGATTTGAAAATCCTAAATATCAATGTTTGATATTCATCAGGGAAGCCCTGATGAGCCTATGAGCAGTTCCAGAGAGAGATTTAAGACTGGATCTGTAAAGCGATCACATTACCAGATAATCTAGGCCAAACATCGGTACTGACCAAGGTCAGGTTTCTCCTCCGTTTGCTGGGAGAAGTGAATCAGGGTTAAATCAGGTTGAAAGTCCCGTAGTCTGAGCCTGGCATAATAGGAGAATTAAACCTGTGACCTTCCATTTACTGGTGGTGCTGCATGAAACAGTGCTAATACTTTCAAAACAATCATTAAGAAGATTGATGATTGAGAATGTTAAAAATTCCAGTTTTCTCTGATTTATATAAATGCAAATCTTTGGATTTAGAGCTGTTAATCATTCAAAAAACAGTAGCAATTTTAAGACCTTAGACTATGAGAAATTCACAGTTTTCAGATTTTCATGGACTTCATGATGAACTAAAAAAAAAAAGAAAAAAAAAAAGAGAAAAATTAATCAAGAATGAAAATAATCTTTAGTTGCAGTCTTAATTACTGTCCTCCATCAGGGCAGAGCAGCGACTCAGAGAAGGAGTAATTTTAAGCCCTGATAAAATTCTTACACATTCACAGTTGTACATGAACAGACTGGTGTATGGTAAATGATAAAGCTCGTCCTTTTGGACCGCGGTGGTGTTTGTCGATCAAGCATTGTTTCTCCCTCTCATTTCTGTCCCTGTGTTCATTTGTCAGCAGCCTATCCTGCTGGTGCGCGAGCAGAGCTCATTTGTCAGCGCGCAGCTCACTCCGTTAAGGATGCCTATCGTTAGCCAGGGATGACAGGGCCTTGTTTCACAGCTGAATAAGCCTCTCAGCATGGGATCCAACCCTTGATTAAAAAGTAAAAAGAAAATACCCTGTGGAAATCTTACAAATGATGAATAGCTGTGCTCAGAGGGAGTTAATAGCATTTGAGGTGAAGTGGTGCCAAGACGCCTGCGAGGGACGGCATGAACGTTCTGGATGGCCAGCGAAAAACAAACGACTGAGCGCACGCATTCACACACATACGCTTACATGCATGGACGCATGCACGCTCAGGCACACACTTGTTATGACAGCACATATAAAACAATACATTAACATAGTTTTGGTAAATCTAAAGCTTGCAGCCGTTGTTGCTCCTCTCATAATTTGTCCTGGCAGGGATCTATTTCACGTCTGTTGTTAATGCAAATATTTTCCTCCTACAATTTGATGTGGACTGCGCTGCTCTTGGAAAACATTTCACACATACCTACTGGAACTGAGGGATATAAAAGCTTTTTCTTATAGGAATCGGCTTAAATCTCCTCCACTTTTCCTGCCTGGCTCAGCCGCATTGAAACCGGTGAGTATTCGCCTTCACAGCAAGGCTTCTCTTCCTACATCTTTCATGAGGAGGCCTGGTGTTGTATAAGTCCTCCTTTGTCTGAGAGGAAAATCCAGCATCAACATCATTACTAGAACTTTGAATTAACACCAGAGGCCCAAAAGTTTGTATCAGTGTCACCTCTGTTGCCAAACTGCACACAAAATAAAACAAACATCTTGATTTATGCCCACCCATCACGACCAGACTCTTAACCCTGCCATAATGAAACAATATCTAGCTTTATAATGAAATATATCGGCCTGATAATGATCCAATCAACGGACATGTTGAGAGAGAGAAAACGAACAGGAGAGTGGAGTGGAGGACAACTGATGTAGCATGTGGGTTATCTCACAATGTCATGACAAGAAGACAAAAAGCATGTCATCATTTTTTTTTTTGCCTAATTTGCCAAAGTGACATCCATCTAATCTTCTATTACTAATATCATTGATACTTAACAGTAACAACTTGTGATTAACACCCTCCAAAAGCATCCCAGTTGTTTTTATCTTTATGTTCCGTTAGGGAGATGGATTTTGGTGAATATGGTGATTTTCAATATGATGTCAGAAGACTTTAGCTTGAAAGGCTAGATGTTTAATACAAGGCGAGAATATCCATCTATTCAGCTTTCTGAATCGTTTATCAAGTTCAAGGTCACAAGAGACTGGAGTCTATCCGATCAAGACAGGGATATAATTTAAGTGAATACTGGTCTAATTACATTTGCAACAGAGTAATGAAAGCTGCAACTGAGGGAAAAAATAGGAAGATACGTGCTCCAACCCCTCAGGTATCACTTTAATTTATTGCACTGAAGAATATTAAAAAATAATGATGGTTTCAAATTGCTTTGACACATTGAAATTGAAAGATTGATGAATGTCATTGGACTCTAAGAAAAGGAAAAAAGGTGTTTCCATTTAAATGCCATTTAAACCCCCCCCCCCAAACATTCCTCCTCTTCTACGTCTTCTGGTCTTCCACCACGCCCGAGAAAACACATTTGCATAGCATATCTCCCCACATGGCACCTCTGTTTCTGTTTTGGGTGGCGAGTGTATACCTCTAAGCGGTTTTATCATGCTGACACAGCCCTGCGACTTGCTCCACTTGTCTGTATAATAGGGGTGTCACCCCATTGGCAGCATACCGCTAAAGTCTATTATGGAGTATTGTTCCAATACAGTTTTCTTAATCTGCAAGTGCCTGTTAGCATTTAGCTGGAATAAGATGACACACATACATGGGCTGGCAAGCACATGAGCGCAGGCGGACAGAGACACATGGCGAGGAGGTTGACACACAGACAGACAGACGTCCTGCATAGGTAAACCGTCCGAATCAAATGCATGTGATTGTATCTGTTTCTAGAGAAGAAAACATATTGCTGCAAGATTATAATCCACATCTGATGCTGTCAAAGAAAGACACAAAACCATATGTTTACTACTTGTCATCCTACAATATGACTGGAAAATAAAAACCAAAAAGTGAGGAGTATGTGTGTGTGTGTGTTTGTGTGTGAAAGAAAGAGCAGGAGAAAGGTTGAGCTGCCTCTTTTCAGTGCATTCATCATCCTGACGCGATCTACTTCTGCATCCATTATTTTGGGGATGCTGCTTTGTTCCCGTCAGTGATTTTCTTCTCTTTGCGGCTACGCTCCTCTCCATGTATTAAAGGCAGCCTGACACTCTGCCAATAAAAGCTGCTGTTTTTTTTTTTTACCCAATGCACCTGGCAGCAGAGGTGTTTTCTGTTTTATCAACAAGTAATTCAGAAACACAACCCACCACCTCTTCTCCTCTATCTCCTCTCTCATCTCTGTCATTTTCCTCTGAGTGATGTGCAGGTGTTTTGCAGGGGAGGGACCGGAAGGATCCTGAGTCAGAACAAAAGCAGGGTCCCAGGGCAGTTACAGAGGTAGCACTTCATTAACGAGACAAACCCACCAACAAAAGTGACAGTGAGAATATGGAAATCAACCAGCTGTGCACCTGTCGAGCCCAAATTTGCCAGTTGAGGTCTCGACACTGAGCAACGTCTCGACGAAAAGTTTGAGCAACAATTTTAAAAGTCTCCAAACAGGCTATTTGTCAGGGTTGAAATGCTCCCTACAGTTAGTTCTTTGATATTCTGTTACTACATGGATGGATTATGAAACATGAGCCTCTAGGTACAGACATGTAAAATGAACCCCACCCCTCCATCACAGCAACATGAGCCACAGATTGAGGGTCTTTCTGAGTCTGTTTGTGTTCATTTTGCATCTGCGTCTGGTGGGTTTTCTCCTCTTTATGGTTATTTTGTCTCTTTATAGTTGTTGAGTCTTCTTGTTGTAATTTTGAGTCTCTTTGTAGTTGCGGTCATTTTTCCTCTCTCTGGTCTTTTTTAGTCTGTTTGCTGCCTTTGTGTCATTTTGCATCTCTTTATGGGCATTTATTGCCTCTTTGTTGTTTAGGATCTCTTTGAGTCTTGTTGTGGTTGTTTTACATTTCTTCAAAGTTGTTTAATTGACTTTGGAACAAGAATGTTAAAGGTCAGCTCTGGATCAGGCCCCTCCAGACACGTTCTTTTTAATATTCTTTCCAGTTGAATTAACAAACAGCTTTACTTTGATTGAGCTATACAACAGACAACTAATTGCACTGTTCATCTCTTCATGCTAATTTTGTTACGGAAATTCAATATATGTACATATATTACATTTGAATATGGACTTGAATATGACTTGAGCTTATTAACTTTGCTTAGCACCTTGTGATACAGCATTTATTTATAGGCTCTCTCACTCACACAAATACACCCACACGCACAAACGCGCACACACACACACATGTTTATCAGAGTTACATTTTTACTGCTTAACCACAAAGTTATATCAAAGTAAATAAATACTTGCTGTATTTGTTAAAAGTGTTTGGAATATACAGAGAAAATGTATGGACAGTGAAGATGTGGACTGTGCAGCAGGAGTGGTTTAAAAAGCTTCTGTGGACATTTTCGAACTCATTCCCACAGTGAGAACTGAGAAGTCATTCTGCAGCACGTTGTATCTGACATGAACTGAATCTGACCACAGCTGCTGTACAGAAGGAATCTCCCACCTTTTAAACAATAAATCATTAATCAATCTGCTGAGAGGAGTCAGCACAGTCAAAGAACAGTGTTAAATCAGCTGTTTTAGAAAGAACTTTTCAGTGAAATCTATGGAAGAATCACTTTCCCTAGATTCTCCCATTCGAGACATGACAAGAAGGTCAGGGAGGTTTTTCTAATTGTAATAAGCCTAAAAAAATGACAATGACATGATGTTGACCTTGAGTGTCCTCTGCTGCACAGAAAGTATCTAGTTCCTTCACTGCCATTACTGTGTCATTTAGCATTATGATAATGACACAGTGATTATATGAGTCATGGTATCAATAGCCCCTGGTAACACGGTCCCCCGGGAGTCACACACTCAAGAATAATCGATATTTGTAAACGACATGCTTACATTTCAAAATCACAAGTAAACGTGACTGTGGTACGAGAGGAAAACTCCAGGATCACCGAGGTCATTATGATTCAACCTTGGACCGTAATGCCTGTGCATAACATTTCCTTCAGTAGTTGTTTAGATATCTGGCTGGTGAAATTTCACTGTGTATGAACATAATTTGCAAGATAGGCTTGCAGGGGGAACCCATAAGGTAGGGAAGTAACGAAAGAAAAAAAAAGTGGCTCCTTATTTTAGCTCATGTCATTTTGCTGATGGCTGTCGATTGCCACTTTCCCCCTCAGGTTTCCACTGATTTTTATTCACTCCAACCATTTGCTATCTGAACTCTAACAAAAAACTACCAGAGCACAGTGTCCATATAAGACCTCCGATTGCTGCCCGCTGCCTGGCATTAGAGCAGTGTAAAGTGGTTAGCCTCAACCTTCTTGTGTTTACTAATCCGAACAGCATGTTATCTGACAAAAGGGTTATGCTTATCCTATTAGGCCCACTTCACTGTATCTGCCTCCACCACCATGGGAGTTCTTAGCTCTGTGTTGCACATAGACTCTCTTCAACTGCAAAACTATCACGAGCGAGTGAACTTTGCATCCAACAACCTCAGAACAACAGAGAGACAGAGTTGAAATTTTACCGCAGGCTAGACGACAGCTTGCAGATGTGTATAAATGGATAGAAAAGCCGTGCGGGGCTGTGGATGTATTATGAGATGATTGTGTGGGTGACAACAGGTCAGCATCTGTTGTACAGACATTCATGGTCCACAGAGAACGAATCTTAATCACTCTGGTGATCCTCTGACTTTTCCTTTTTTGCCACTATTAGGTCGCTCTCTGTGCTTTTGACTGAAATATCCCAACAACTATTGGACAAATGTCTATGAATCTGAAAGCTACGGATTTGAATAACTTGAATGATAATCCCTTAATTTTTTACACATGTAGCTCTGGCAGCAGGTCAAAGATTTCAATTATTTATTGAAATATCTCAACTGACTTAAAATTTTGTTCAGATCAGCAGGATGTGACAGATATTCATGGCTCCGAGCTCCATTAGTTTGCTCTCATATATCTGCTTCTATGGGATAACATACCTATCAACATGGCTAACCATGTAGTTCAGATGTTTTCATGAGTGTCTCATTATTTAAATTCCCATAGCATAACACTGTGGTACATTGGAAACTGTTCACGTGCCAGTTCATATCGGGAAATCAAGGCTACCCAGTTGTTTTGTTCTAATATTTGGCATATGGCTCATCTTGGTTATTGTAAACATGGTGCCATGTTTTCATGTGCCAACTCATAAACAAAACGCTTGATTGCCTTGAATAGATAATCTACATATAAATGTACTCAGTGAATGTTGTGGTGTTGCCTAGAAGGGGCAGCCATTTATATTTTATCATAAATTAGTTGAGAGGGTTGGACAAATACTTTGTAGCTGAAAGTGTCTGTTTATATTGATTTGTTGATGGCTGACCTGAGGTTTGTGAGAATAATGAGAAATATGGAATAAACATACAGTATGCAAATGCAGGTTGAAGGGTTAAACTTGTTAGATTTCATCATGCTTCTCTCTGTTCAACCAGCTTCATTATAAACTGTTGTGTCTGTTCTAGCTATTGGTAGCAGATGAATAATGCAGTGTAATGCAAATATTATTTTTTACATTTAATACTGCTAGGTATTTTTGTCACCATGGTCTGATGGAAAGCAAATATGCGAGTATATTTTACATTTTGTTGAGTTTCAGCCTCAGAATCACAATAAAGTGGTTTTCTATTGGCTGCTTCATTTGCTTTCATTTAGCTACGCTAGTCTAATCAATCAGACAGAAACATTTGGAAAATGGGAGAGCCAACACACTCACTGATGTGATTCAATATCACAGCTTTATTTGAGAGGGACATATCTGTTTAGTTATGCATGAAATTACCCTGATTTTAAGATGCGCAGATGCAAGAGGAAATTACTCCAGCTGATAATAGCCACGATTCATTATTGTTGGGTTTGCATTCAAAAAATGAATACAAAAACCCATCTACCTGGAGAGTTTTTCTTTCACAATACCATCATTCTCTGTATAAGCCTAGGTGATAACAGCACAAATACTGTTCAAATATTTTCCCCCAAAAGAAGTAATTAAAGTTTTCCAACTGTAGCAATCACTCAATTTTTGAGAAGGTTGACAAGAAAGGGTCACTTTTAAAAAGAGATTTCGCTTTAAAGCACAAAGGTTGATGCTGTGTTGATAAAGCCCTTCAGGATAAACTTCTGAGTGTAATCCAAAACCAAACAGAGACGAGGATACATTCATATTTAAATCAGCAACAGATAAGAAGAGTGATTGAAAAGAATCATCTGGGCCATGACCCACTTAAAAAAAAAATGTTTACATAGTTTAAAAGAAGTTGTATTAAAGAAAAGCTTGAATAAAAAACTGTGACTCTCCGTGTTTACCAGACCTGGCACAGTTGATGTCGATGATCTGCCACCACTTTGATATCTATATGCACATTTGTTTGTATAGCACTTAACACAGACTTTTTAAAGTCTTTACAAAGTGAAGAAATGCACTAGTATGATATTCTAAAAGGTGAAAAAAATAGAAAAAGAGAAGATGAGATAAAAAAGTTCAAATATCAATTAAATACAAGGTTTTTTCTCCTAATTCATTTTTGCAGGCTCACTTTCATATATACACATAAACAGCTAAATCTATTGAAAATTGCCACAGTCAAGTTATACCAGACTTTTGTTCAGCTCCTGCCCAAACTTGAAAATGGCTTGGTTACCTTTAAAGGATGCACAGGACAACTCACTTTACTTTCCTTCCTTTTATTTCCAGTCCAGTTTGTTTAGATGCTGAGTGGTAAGTCGTGTTGTAGGTTGATAACCTTTGAAGAAACAAAAGAACATAAAATCCATTTTTCTCAAAATAAAAATTGGATATTTCATTTACCTGTTATTCACCTCTTAACTGAACTTTTTTTTTTTTTTTTTTTACAGTACATTTGCTTAGTTTTACTCATTAACAATAAACCATACTCTCACATTTTTTGTTTGCGTTATGCTTGAATGTTTTGAAATAAATATTCACATCACCTTAACTCATTATCAGGTAACAGCAACATCCATAAATTAATCAAATCAAACTATGCCATACATGCTGCTCAACATAACAGATCACTCATTTAATATTTATGAAAATTACAGAACACGTCTACACCTAAACTGACACTTTTTTAAGACCCCCCCCTCTTTTTTTTCTTAATAATTTGAACTCAACAGTCATCAATTAATATTCATAGATGCTTTCTTGTCTTTAGTCCTTGTTTGTTTGTTGGGGTGGGAAAACGAATGCTCCAGTTTTCCTTCTGCTAATATACATTCCTCAGGGAACACATATGCAAACTAAAGATAAGATAGCTTGCTATGTACAGTAAAATGAGTAAAGTATCTGTTTATCTGTTTTTAATATGCGTGTAAAACATACAAAACATGTAGGTAAAACAACTGTTAACTATATCTGGAATGTGGCTTCTGAAGAACAGACTGCTTGACGATGCCCCACTTCAGAAACACTTTCAGTGATCATCTGAACTGCGACTGAGACGTGATGAAGCCTTGGCACAAATGGAGTGCACACAGGTGGTGCATAAAGAAAAAAGAAAAAAAATGCTGTGACTTTTCACCGTAGGCAAAGAAAAGGAGGCTGATTGCAGTGTCGCTTCTTGTGCCTAGAGGTTCGAGTGTGATATTCCCTCAGTACACACCAGGTGCAGAGCTGTAAGTGCGAGCAGGCCATTTCTAGTATCGGGTGTGGCGCACCTCTCGGTTCCAAGAGTGTAGTGCACTCTACCATGGTTTATGGAGTAGTAAAACTATGCTTCATTATTTTCCCGAAATTTTGCTTTAGGTTACATAATGCTGAGCAATAATGCAATCATGAAGTGTTTTACCAAACTTACCATGATAATTGTGTTGATGATATGCATTTAATTTTAGAGTTAATAAAAAGAAAATGACTTGAAGATGATAAAAGTATTTCAAATCAAAATTAAAAACAATTAAAAGTTGTTTAACTTAACCAAACTGCAGTAGCCAATCTGCAGGCAGCGGGAAGTAGGAGTAATATCCACAGGCTTACAAACACTGAGTCTGACATGAACAAATCTGAATAGCCCTGAAGCTTCCGAGCGGTGTCTTCGGGCTGTAGTTCAGCATGTACAGGAACTGTCGAGCGCGCAGTTTTTACAAGAGGCGGTATCAGCATCAGTCAAGTTGAGTTGAGTGTCAGCAGCAAGCACATACAGCTATGGTAAGCCCTGAGGGGAAAACATGTATCAGTGAGTTACTATCTGCACTGCTTGAAGCCAAACATTGTCACACAGTACTCAGGTGAGTTTTTTTAAAACACTATTTAAGGTTGTAATGCTTTAATTTACATTGCTGACAGTTAGTAGGATATAAAAGGTGAGAAAGTGGGAG
Source organism: Seriola lalandi dorsalis (assembly GCF_002814215.2). NCBI lineage: Eukaryota > Metazoa > Chordata > Actinopteri > Carangiformes > Carangidae > Seriola > Seriola lalandi. The sequence continues at coordinate 1,144,123 of NW_019525022.1, forward strand.
AAGATTTGTCAGTGTTGGACTACGAGGGCAGACATACGGCCTCTTGTGACATAAATCCAGCTGAATGAAAGTAGCGTTGCGGCAGTGGACAGAGAAATGCTCAGACTTTGCTCTGAGGCCGGCAGCTCTTTCACTTGTGGCACTGTTAATAGGTCAAGGTAGACGTTTCCTGTGGGAGCTACAAACCCAGAGGAACATCAAGCGTGCAGCATGACTTTATGGGTAACACACGGTGTGAAATAAGGGCTCAGGGGCAATTAACCTTTTCTTTTTTTATCCTATTTCATGACATCGGTAGCTGTCTTCCCTTAAAAAAGAGTGCAAAAGACCATCCAAACCTAAACCAACCATTAAAGAAAACAGAGGTGTGCACACTGTCATGCTCTAAAGCCAAATAAATCAAATATCAACCAGGGGATGAGACATTTCGAGTTATATCTAAATATCTGTCCTAAATCACACACCGCAGGCTACTTGTTATCCCATCTCCTCAGCTGGGTTTGTGTTGACCTGTCAGGCAAGAGGTCAGACTGATGCTTTCATCACTATTCTTTTGTCCTGGCTTTCTAGTAGGCAAATAAATCAATAAGTACGTTGAAGCTTTTCATTATCTGCTGAAGTAGATAACAGAATACAATTACTTTTTCATTAGGAGTCATTGTATTTGGAGGGGACAAACAACGAGCACTAATATTCATAACAGTTCTCTTTACAGACTTGTGATGAGTACAGCACTGAATTATTAGAAGTATCACAAGTATATTCAGGCAGAGTTTACTTATAATAACTTAAATTTTAAGATAAACACAAAGCTTGTGCTACAGAAAATGGACCAGACTCAGTGAATAGCTCCCTAAGCTGAACATGTCCTATGATAACTATTAATTTAGCTGTACAGACTAATGAGCAGTGATAACTAACATGTCTTTGGGGTCATCAGGTGGGAACCTCCTTTCACCAGTGTTTCGTCTAGTTGGTCCCACGACACCTCCAGGAGGCTAGACAGTGATCACT